>NW_022197768.1:4159039-4373721 GCF_009176525.2 Contarinia nasturtii
AAAAAAATCTAATGAGGCTTTGAATTTTTTTAAATTTTCCCAAGGGCCAACAACCATCTTTTGAAGTTTACAGTTTTGAACAGTTAAAATGAACGTAAACCGAACGTAAACCGAACGTGAACGAATATAATTGCAATATTTTTTTTTGCGATCAACTTGAACCGAACCCGAACGAACACGAACATGAAAATATAATATTTTTCGAACATAAACTGTTCAGTTCGGTTCAGTGGGCACCTCTACGTCGAATCGAATCGAACCGTTGATAAACTCACTGGGAATTTGGTCAATCATAAAGCCGCAATTATTCACATGGGAAATGCAGAAATATCACCAAACTCGTGCATTCGAATCAAAAAGCATGTGAGAGCTCCAGGTACGCGCAAACTACTCAAAGGCTTTCGAAAACGTCGCAATTGTCGTGTGCGCAAAACAGATGAGTGGGGTACATCGCAGCATTGTGCAAAGTGTGGGCGACGATTTAATCCAGCCACAAGGAGCCATCGATTCAAAGTGTGTGAAAATTGTGGAGCGGAGCCCGATTCAATTTTCGCCGAATATTTACCATCAAAAATCGTAGCACAGCGCAGCAAACGGCAATTGAGGTACAACAAAGATGACGTTGAACTTAATTTGATGCGATTTTGGGCAGAAGGACTCATGACTGAGCAAGAATTCGATATTGCTGCTGAACGTTTACTGTCTAAGGTGGCCGTGTATCCAAAAAATTGGCAAGTAAACACAGTGAGTGGTAAATTGGAATATGCTCAAGTCAATGCTGATGCACCGTATGCAACTGTTCAACAGCCATATGCAGTCGATGATGAAAATGAATTGGAAATCGAAGACAAGCAACTACTAATGGCTGTACACAAGACATCTTGGGATCGTGATATCGTCGCCGCCAAATGCATTCTCATCAAAGGTATGTGTATTAGAAATTTGCATTTGCATATATTCTACATATTAAATGAAATGCACACTATTTGAATGATCTATTTTAGCGCTCGATGATAAATATGTATGCAATATTTAATGACATTGAGAAAATATTTTTTTAATAAAAAAATAAATGTCTGTTGAGATATCTAAACATTTGTATAGATTTAAGAAAAAAAATCATTTCTGCCAATAATCTATACATTATTTCCGTGTGTGTGTTTACTTTTGAATAGGACATTGTGAGCTGTTTGGATGGGATATTCCGGCAGGATTAGACAGACGATCACCGCGACAGCCAGCAGTTCAACCGAATCAGCAGCCTTAAGCGTCACCAATCACCATTCGTACTCGAAAATTAATCAAAAATTAATATTGTAATTTGTTACATTAACTGAGACTGACTGTTGTGTCTCAGCATTTCGAGGAAGTACTTCTAGGTGTTTTTTTCTGTAAGTATTCTTCACTAGGAGATTGTATTCATATAATGGAGTGATTGATATTCATATTCAGAGGCAACAATCGTTTTTCGCTTCGGGAAGTGTTGATATAAATCGCTTTGTTGTATCGATGCTACTAACCAGCATAGAATTTTGTCTACTTTCAATTAAAAAATACCATTTTTCTATTTACAGATATGGGAAACACCCTAATGTACATGCACTAGTGTACTATGGAGATGTTTATGTTTTCATGTTGTTTGTGGTGAAATAAATTTAAGCGCCGTTTAAGCACAAAAACTGAATTCGTTTCGAAATTTTCTATAATGAGTCATTTGTATCTGTTTACAGATGCGGCCACTTGCCATATACCCAGACACATGCATCCGAGATGCATCACATACAGAAACACTTTCATTCACCTTCTGTGTATGTACCGGTTTTTATTTCTTGTTCAGCAATATTAGTTGATGTATGTTACCACGCTTCGCATATATGACAGTGATGAGAGTATTTGCCAAATTATCGATGCAAAAATTGTGAAGAAAAAACAACAACAACAACGAGTTTTGATTTAACGTTAAACACACGCCGTATTACTTTTTATTGGTATTTACGCTGTTGATTTTTATATCAAGAGTGGCGCAAATTTTATCTCAATACTCAACTGAATTCTCTGAACTAATAGTTTCATTGCTATGTCATAAATATAAGTATTTCCAATGAACGACCAGCTTCGCGCTGATACACACAACATAATAATATACAAAAAAAAGCACACGCGCATCAGTTTGAAATTCCTATGCTAACAAATTCATAAGCTATTCGTTGGAATGATTCAGTTTTTTTTGTTCTCGTCGTTGTGAGGGAGAAACTTGATATTTTCCGGGTTTTTTTAAATGAGAAACTAACGAAAATTAAAGTTGAAACATGGCAATTATAGATTATAAATTCTAGAAGATTATGGGACATATCACATTCATATATTGTTCAAGAATGTTCTCGAAAAGTGACCAAAACAGATATTTATCTCTGATATGCACAGAAGTGACATTCCATAGAAGAATGTACGTTAAACTCATTCCATTTACTCAATATTGATTTCATATTTTTTACTTATTTTAATATGCCCAAATATTTACTTCCGTATTTTAATTTTAATCTATTCATTTTTGGTCATATTTCGTGGAATTTTCAGTAGCGTAAGAACTGACAAAATCAATCGTAATAAAAGAACGATTAAATAACAATCATGAAAACGAAAACAGCGATCAAGACATTCGTAAACTAGTTGGACCAGTTCCACCGCTGTTTTTTCCACTTTCGTTTACCTTTTTTTAAAAAAGTCTTTAGTTCATTTATTCATTATATTTCTTCTGTTCGCTGATTTTTCAGTTTAAATGTTAAATAATATATGTTTACCAATCGTTCGAGCGCGGAATATACGTGCATATAAATGAATGAACAATGGTCAGGGTATGACAACAAAAGCAAATAAGATGGATGTCATATTCAAATGAAAGTGAATGATATTTAAATGTTTTCAAGACATGTTCGGAGACGCGCAATTGAGTATTTTTAAATCATCAAAATACCATACGATTCGTCGCAATAATAATGATAAAATATACGATTTTGTTTTGGCACACAAACACACACACACACACACATATGTGCACGCATACCACGCGATATTTTTCTGAAGAGAAATATTTGACGAAAAAAAATAAATAAATAAGAGTGTACGAAAACAGAAAAAAACCATAATCGCTAATGAACAGCTAAAATTAAAAGCAAAACTTCACAAACCGGTTTGTTCATTTAAATCAGATAGTGATTGCGAGCTATGTGCGTGCGCCTACTGACTTCCATTTTGCATACATATTTTTTGTATTTCAGCTATTTAACCATTTATTATCGAGATAGAGCGAAAAAAACACAGAAACACTTCAAAGGAACTATCCATTCATGTGGAATCTACGAGAATATGTAAAGTGAATGAAAAATGGGTCATTAGGACTTCGCATAAAAACAAGACATATAAACCAGTTTCCATTTACTTCATCGATAATGAAAACAAAATGAATTAAAAAAAACAAACAATCAAACAAGAACTGTGGCCTCTTCCTCTATCGTAGGGTGTGCAAATTGTTGTCGAGAGCATTTTTGCTAATTGACAAATTCTTGTGTAAATTTGTTATGGTTGTTTCTAGTGCGAAATGGTGCTTAATCTCTTCCTTGTGTATAATTTTATGTTCTTGTTTCGAATGTTTTTATTTTTATAATTGGTGATTGTATTTGACATATATCCATATGATTTTTTTATTGTATCTTTGTCATGGACATTCGTAACGTAATCCAGTTTGGTACCTCTTGGAATTTTCATCACGACATATATTTCTTTTTTATTATTTGTCTTTTCGAAAATTCCGGCATCGAATAAATTATGCCGGCCACATGAAGCTATATACAAAAAAAATGTGTACTTGACAATTTTTGAAAGAGACGGCCGCAAATTGCCCTATATTTATATGTTCGCTCAAAATATAAAAACTTGTTTGGATTCGATGGTCTTGCAGTGCATGAAATCTGACAATAATATCTATAATAAGTGGTATTATGAAAATGAAAATACTAATAACTTCCAGAGAACAAAAAAAAAATCATTAAATCGACTATCGATGATCTCAACATGCCGGAATAAGATTTTGTTCACAACTTGATGGTTTGGCTTGTTTTTTTTTTCTTCTAGGAAAAGGAAACAAATGTAGAATACATTATTAAACTGAGCACAAATGAGCGACAAAACAAAACCGTGGACGAAAAGTGAATGTCAATATGGATTCGAATGGAAGAAAATGGAAAAACAAGTCGAGCAAAGCGCAAGAGAGAGAAAATAGATGATTATTATAATATTGAATTATTCCATTTGAATAAAATTGCTGCACTACTTTCATATTTACTGTCTTTTTTTGTCGCGTGGAATGCATTAGTTTACACGTGTAACATGGAGCCATTTTTATAAGTTTAAGTTCATTGATTGTGCCAACAAAAGTGCTAATTAACAATTGTGATTTGCTCATACGTGAAAGCGTTTAGTTCTTTGATTAACAATACTATCACAATCGGTATATTATGAATAGCGACATATCATAGAAAATTGAAGCAAGTTACAACCTATCATTGCTTCACTATTGTGTCAAAACGATTACGTACAATGGTTCTATATCATTTGAAAATCGAATTGAGTGTTTTACATAGACATTCTAATGTCTAAACGTTTCGCCTTAAATGTAAATTTTTTACGGCGTCAATTACAGTAATAATTTAGCTATAGCACTTAAATGCATACTCATCGCAAGTTATGTAGTTTTAATTGTGGTCGTACCAACAACTCAGAATACGCACAGCACTCCCGCTTTGAAGATGATGAATTTCAACAACAACGATCGAAATAAAAGTCAACACAAATCATTTATGAGACATTCTTTGGAAAATAAAAATTAATATGAGACATTAAATCAGGTAACAGTCATTTTCGATGATGGTTTTGATGTTAAGCAATTATTATGTATTTATTATTTACATTTGACTGCTTTCTCATGAATGCACGATGTTCGGGCTCATCGACCATCAGTTATGAGTGATGCTTCAAACACCAAAACCATTTGATTTCTATACTTTCGTTTAAAATAACATGAACGAGGTCGTTTTGTACAATTTTTACGTTGCGTGTGTGTAATTGTCGTGGCTGCCTCTCGTTTTTTTTTTGTCATTCGATGCCATCATATCTGAAATGTGTGTGAATGATTCATTCAAAATATTACGATCACCTATCCGAAAAATATCATTTACATCTGAGGCAGGCGCACCATTTCGATCTTAAATTGGAATGCGCTCAATACAATAGTGAATATTTGCATTTCTTAAATAATTTTTATAATTGATGCTTATGTGGTAATAACTCGGCACACCTTTCACCCTCTTAACTCTCCGAAATGATGTGTTAACTTTTTTCTAACTGGGGATGACAATCTACCATTTTACCACCTATTTTTTTTCTGTGTGTGTTACAAAAAAATCATATGTGCGTCATTCTATTGCCTATTTTGCTCACTTTTATTTTCATGGCAAAATAGATAGAAAAAATAACGGAAATAAACTTAATTCCAAAAGAAATAGGAAATAAAATATTATTCATGAGACAAAAGAGAAGCCATAAGACACATTAATTTAAAGATGTATTTTCCTCTTGCAAACATAATTTAAAAAAAATGTGAACCATAGCGCACACAGAATAACAACAATGGAACTGCGACGATTCACGATCTTTACAACAACCGATATGAATAGTTAAAATGTACAATTTTCATGTGCATCAATGAAAATGGAATGAGAGTATTGCTGCAATTAACAGCTACACAGAAGTGCTACAGTGCATACCTGAAATTTTGCGAACCACACAATATAGTTGTTCACATACGCTGAGCTGCTTATTATGATTAATTTTTTAGTACACACGAATCGCTGAGAAGAAAAAGTCTCTTCTTCAAAAATTGGTGAAATAAAAGAACGAAGAGCTTAACCGAACAATTCAATTAACAATTTTATCTGTATAAATTCGTGAAAATATACTCTACAATAATCTACACAATCTCCTTGAACTTAATCACATGATATGCACACTACGTACACTGATATATATGTTACAAAGCATATGATGGATATATTTTTTTACCAGAACTATATTTCATTGGATTTTGTCGCTTAATCCAAATTGACAGTGAGTGTGCATTTGAATTGTTCGGCTCGGAAATGTAGTTCTTTATCCATAGATTTTTGTTTATCGGCTATTTGAATCGGCTATTGTAAGCTTGCGTTGAGCATTTAGGAAAAGGTGCCGACAGAAAAAGAGAGGCAGACGGAAAAGTGAAAAACTTGTTTTTTGATATCACATTTATTTTGTTGTTGTTTTTGTCTCGCTTGAATCATTGTAGTTTATACATACAAAAGCAGTTGAAGTATCACAATTTTTTTTTTGGTGTTGTTGGTATGAAATTTGTTCAAGATATTATTATACAGGCGCAATTATTCAATTAAATTATTTCGTTGAATAATAATATTCGATTACCTATACCGAATATTTGTGTATCGGAGCCTCATCGCATTCCGTGCACAAAAATGTTCCCCTTTCGTCCAAAACCAAAAGCACATGCAAAAAATGTATGTGTATATATATATGTATATCTTGAGAGCAAGATATAGGCGGAAGAAAATGATATGCTTCTGGTTAAATGGAGAATAAATCGGCTTTGGCTGGTGGCGTTCACTCAATACAACAAACATAATAATCGAGAGAGAGAGAGAGAGAGAGAGAGAATGAAAAAGAAAGAGAGAGTGTCCGTTGACTGAATTGTGAAAAAGTAATTGTGAAAATGTAAATACGAATGGTGGAATATCTTTTATGGCCATACCACCGTTTATTCAATTTTCGATTTAAAAGCGCCAACTAAAAGGAAAAATGATATTTTTTTTTTTATTTTGGGAAAAAATCAACCGATATACACACATGGTTGTTGCATAATTGGTTTTCTTGAATTTATTGGTCGGTTTTATAAAATACAAAACACATTGCGCCCGAGCGCAAAAATGTAATCAAAATAAGACACATCATCATACATAATGGACATACATTTTCGTCCCACATGGATATAAAAAAAAGCATAAATGTTGCAGCAGCCCATATGTGATTTTGCGGCAAATAAGTTTCACTTTGAAACCAACAATCCGACGTGTAACTATGTGAAACTTTTATTAAATGGATTTATATACATTTTTATGATTATTATTCTTATTACTTGTTGTTTTGTCTTACTGATTCATTTAATGAACTTTACATTTCCACCTGAACCGGAAACATTTTGTTTTTTTTTGACAAATGTCGTGTTTATTTGATTTGACATGCAGCTGAAACGTAAATCTTTCAAGCTAATTTAAGAGAAAAAAATAACTTTGCGTTGACATGCTGTCGCAAATGTATGATAATTATTTGAATGGAAATTTTCATAATTATACATCATAGATATTTCCTTTCGACGATGACGATCTTTATTATATTCAAATGAACTTTCTTTATATATAACTGGATAGTTTCATGGACATCATTTTTTGTGGGATTCTATTTTATAAGTTCTTTTTCCACCGAATTTCACCAGATACAGTAAATGATGACAATAAAATCAGGAAGTTTAAAAAAAAACATCTTGGAAATCAATGGAGCCAAAGAAATGCAATTTCATCGTTTGCATAAAAGAAAAATGTATGCTACTACTGATCTGCTTATTTTCATGTGAAATACAAAGGAAATATTGTGTTTGCACGCAACATTGTAGTGAAAATCGTTATGACAAGGTGTTATATCAAGATGTGCAACTTTTGCCCGCAAAATGCTTGAGTAAGTTTCAAATATTTAAAGCAATGTGAAAAACAGCATGCTGCAATAAAAGATTTAAATGTATTGCGCTATATTCAATTTCATGTCTAATTTGAAGCGATCATATAGCTGCCGTTGCTTATCTGCGAATTCGATATGTTTTCTTAAGCTCAAGCTCAATAGCTTGTGTATTACTGCTTTTTTTTTTCTTCTTCTTTATTTCGTATTGTTTTCATTTGCTTTCGTTTTTTAGTGTTGTGTATTTTTTTGTTCCTTGATTACTATGGCTCTTCTGGCGTTTCTAGTGTTTTCCTTTCTTATTATAGTCAGCACCGCACTCATCATCGTTCATTTGTACCAACAAAAATTTCTTATGCGCACCGACTAATTAGAAAAAGAAAATAATCGCGAACACTCAATATTGGAATTTCTCTTCTTCGCACATGTCGTTTTGCTTTTTCTTCGCTTCTACCTTTTCTTTTCATTTCATTTCTTCTCTCTCAGTTCATTTATGCCGTGAAATTGGAAATAATGAAACGAACAAAAACTAATCTATCCGCAACAAGAAGGTATGGTTCGTGAGAGAGAGAGAAAGAAAAAAAAATCACTCTAATGGGCTCAAAAATAAATCATAACTAAACAAAAACAGCAAAAATTGAACGAGCACGTCAGTAACAACAATGGCAATGAGTGTGTGTGTGTGTGTGTGTGTTTGTGATCAAAAGCGCACTCACACTCAATTTCTTTTTTTATGTTGAAATTAAATGTACCACAGAAAAACGAAACAAAAAATTAGATAGTATAAGTTTGGGGCTGTTTGCCATTCGCTGTTTGTTCGAAGAACATGCTCTCAAATTGAAAATCATAATTAAAATGCACATTTGAATTATGCATGCAATAAAAACACGACATGAAAACGATACAACAGCACAACGTGAAAATAAGAAGAAAATCAAATGGTGAAGCAAAAGAAAGAAAACAAAAAAATAACAATGTTCACAAGAAATAATAGATCACCGTCACTCTCTCACACTCATGATGCTATTGTGTGTGCGCGTGCGTGCGATGTGCGCATCTATATTGTTGTTGTCGTAGTCGTCGATTAGACTCGAGAAAAGTGAATGAATGAAATGAGATGTAAAAAATTCATAAATAATTACTTATTATGGAGAGAAAAAAAACTATATATATATAGGTGATGCATTGATTCGCATATTGTTTTCACCTCAGCATCGTGTTCATAATCTAATTGTCTATTCAATTTGCCGTCTCACAGATCCCAATTCAATTCATCTTTTTTTATCACCAATTCTCCTTCGTTCAATTAACTATATTCATGTGAAATTTTCTAATGCCCTAGTTTTATCGCAATTTTCCATGACATTCGCATAATTTTTTTATTCTACATGATTCAATTTTTCATACTCTCATTGTTCTAACAATGTTTGGTTTGGTTTCGATTCTACTGTGGGAACCTTAATATCTAATTCTTCGGAAGAGTTCAACATTTCTTTTTTCTTTTGTACATTTATATATAATATTAAAAATGATATTGCTCAAAGCTCAAGAACCTTTTCGCCAAATTGAAATGTTTGAAAATAACTACTCATTTTCCAATTAAATGAATTTATCTATACATAAATATTGTTCTTAAATCTTGAAATCTTCTAACTTTCACAGAACGAAACCAATCGGATCACTTGTTTATTATTTTGATGTAAATTGATTTTCATGCGATTTTTATTTTGTTTCTTTTTAATAATGGTTTCACTTTCATTTTAAATCTCTTGAATTGAAGAGTAAAAATGATTATCATTTTATCACCAATTAAATTGTCTTTATTTTTCGACTCCGTTTGAAAACTAATAAACATTGCATTTTTCATTAGAAATTCATGATAATAAAACATATATTTTATACGTACCGGCTCCGAACAAGGCAATAATCAAAACTAAGCACTGTTTCATTTTGAATCGAATTTGAATCTAAAATCGAAGAGACGAAAAAAAATGAAAAAAAAATATGTTTCGGCTTGTGTAAAAAAAATATTCGCCACTATTTCGGTAAAATTTGATATCCAATTAAATCACTGTAACAAACAAAAAAGAAATGGTATGACATTTCATAAAGAAGCCGTGGATCAAACAACAACAATAACAAAATTTAAGTGAAAAAATGCCAATGATTTTAAGTTTTCTTTCAAAATTCAAAATTTTTGTGAATTTTAACAGAAAATTAACTAAAATTATTACCGTCGCTTACAATCAGCGTCTACTATTGGAAAAAAACACACACAAAAATTTCGTATCAACTGTGCTGTGAGCAACACAGCCGTTCTCTTTTTATACCCATGAAGAGATTCAACGAAACCGATTTTTTTTAGTGTGATCGATCAAATGTGGTATGAGTGGGGCCACGGATTTATTGTTCGTTTCGTGTTTGGAACGTTGCTATTGTTAATAATATTTGTTGTTGCCTTTTTCTTCTTGTGTCTTTCTTTTTCACTCTTTTCTCTGCCAATTTTCTCTCATTCTTCGGTATGGTTCAGTAGTTTAAATTTGTTGCAAGATTGCGGTTGTGCTGGCGAACGAGAATTAAAAGCGCTAAAGTATTGAGATGCGTGCATGTCTGTGTGTGTGTGTATGTGCGTGTATGTGTATGTGCAACATGTGTGGATCGAGTTCGCGTATCTCGTTTAAACGCCTCAATAAAACAACATTTAACCATCAACCGAGTGCGCTGGGTGCCACACATCAAACACGCAAACATACATACACAACGATATGCAACATCGTCGACTCAACACCAAACACAATCAACTTAAGGCCATAAACCTATCTCATTACCTCTTCTTCTTCTTCTTATTTCTTCTTTCGGTTGATTCCATCGAATTTATCAATATTAATCAGTATTTTGTGCATGTATGAGCAACCGAATTCGATTTTATTTTCTTTCTTTCAAACAAGGCGAATACAAATTAATAATTTCGAAGCATCTAGCAAAATCTGTCTGGCAATCAGAGTAATTGGCATACAAAGAACGATCACACTTCACATTGACAAAGTTCGTTCGATTATTCATTCTTGCAAATTATTGATGATTCTTCAGATTTCAGTCGTCGAATCGATTGATGCAAGTCCAAAATATACGCACACCGGATATTCGTAACAAACATAAGTTGAGAGACACTCAACATTGGAGGAATCAAATGAAAAACGCGACAAGGAAAACAAATATGTAAAAATTATATGCAAAAATATACGGCTACAAGACAACAGCGATATAACCATAGAGAAATGCATTCACAAAACGAAAGAGAAATATGTGATATTGTATTGAGTGCAAAAACCGGGAGAACTGGTTATAATTTAAGTACGTTACATATAAATTTTTTTCTTCTTTCCGTTACCACGGCTTATGTAAACAATTTGTACCGATCACAAACGGATCAAGCAATACAAAAGCATAACATTGTTTGAAATGTATAACACATCATCACAGGCAAATGCGATATCACCGAAGATGAAAAAGCATGGACTAGATATATGCTCATTTATGTTTTAACCTTTAAAAGTTAATTCGCAAACAAATAATAACATAATTGCAATATAATCAGCAAGGCTGACACAAGCATTTTCAGCTGAATCGCCGATAACATAACATCTATTTGAGTGTGGAATTCAAATTGGACGGACAAAAGCCATTGAAATGGTAATATTCGTCATATTTTGCAGTTTCTTGGTATTGACATGGACTTTTTGTTGTTGTTGTTGCTGTCGAAAATTCCATTGCAATGCATTGCAACGCCATCAAAAGAACTATTGATAGCTAACAATGACAATGCAAACAGTTTCCTGTTATGCGAACACAGCGTGTCACACGTGCCTATTCGTGTAGAGTATAAATTGGTTGAATGTTGTTGGTTTGTTTTTTGCTTCTTTCATTTATTATTGATTTTTTGGCAATTGAGCACACTTTGTTGAACGTTCGTGTGGTGTTATTTAATTTTTCCAGCAAATTCATGGCATTTGTGTATTATATTATCTTATAATCAAATTCAATATTATGGCTTAAATTATTGCATTTTAATGAAAATTTCCTAGAACGTGTTTAGCCCGCGATTATACTTTATGAGATAATTCGGTTGGTGTACGAATCGAATACAGTGCGCAAAAAAGTGTTGTTTGTCGAATTGTCGGTTATTGGAACCATATTTGTTTGTCGTTTTATTATTTAAAAGTTGTTAATTTTTTTCTTGCACACATATTTCAGCTTGGTTCAGAGAACCAATGAGATATTTTTGCTTGGTATATATTGTGTTTGGGCCGAATATTGATCACCTTTTTAGCATGCCATATGCATTTTGTCACTGTCTGTCGTTTACTTTGTTGTCCAATATTTACCAAACGGTTTTTTTTTTCTTTTGAAATTCTGAAAATATGATTTTTTTTTAAAAATATGTATTCAATGAAATTGGACGTGGTTGGCCGAAGTGGAACCAATGTATTGTGAATGTATTGGCGTTAAAAGCACTAAACTGAAAGGAGAGCTTTAGAAGGATCAGCATACGGAACGCGCCGAGAAATAATATTTCAAGGTTTTTTTCTCGATCGAGTTGAAGATCATATTTTCGGTGTCGTGTTGTTTTTTACTCTCTTCCAACTTTTCTCAAATAGTGTTGATGAAATATGTTTTAACAGTAAAACAATCAAAATCGTGCCTTTGCAAAGCGGTTAAATGGCATAACGTTTTATATAATGAATGTCGCTTTTTTGACTCTTTTTTTGCTGTAATTTCCTCGAAATGTTTTAGTTGTGATAGGCGTGTGAGCCAAAAAATACAGCTCTGTGTGCATGTGAAACAGTTCATGCGCTTAAATGAATATGGCATGGAAATGGCACCATACATATGACATCGATACTCGTACTTTCTTTCCCACTTTCATCCCGAGCGCGGTGTAATGATGCCAAACCGAAATTGAATTAAATATAATAGTTGCACTATGTCGAATACATGAGTGTCACAAGCAAGATTTCAAAAAAAATATCCGTTCTATGTAAAATGTCTATTTTTATTGACGTTTACTAAACGTCGTTTGGGCAATTATTAAAGTGATATACAGTGCAAGTGAAAAAAAAAATATAAAAAAACTAACTAGCATTGAAAAAAGTAAAATAATGTTAAAAACGGTGTGGAATGCATCATTAATTAAATTAGTTGTAAAAGCATATGGAAAGAGGGGCCATGTTTATGTCTATGAGTATGTTAAATGTGTAGAATTTAACATTTGACAACAATTATACAAGGACAGCTAAAATGCACATAGCGATGACAACACATTCCATTTTTCTCGTACGAAATGCGCGCTAAATGGTATGGTTTTAAGGTAAACAGACAGTAATTGAATTTCGATGTCATCAAGTGTCAATTTCGACTAAGTGATAAGCTACCGAACTGATATATTTTGCTTTGAACATATTTTTGCTTATATATATGTGCAAATGGAAGTGTATTCAGTAGACTTCTAATTTTTTTCTTTCTTCTTCATGGTAACCTTAACGGTACACTGTTTACATTATCTTTTCCTATATATCTAACTACAGATTCTAGAAAGACGAATGAAAAAAAACGAGTTCCTTTTTTCGGAAGTGATTCCCTATTATAAACAAAATTTGTGAGTGAATATAATGAACGTATAAACAAGAGTTTTATGTTTGTTTAAACGAATCACACATAAACCATTTAATTATGTTTGTTTGTTTGTTTAGCGAAGATGCGTAGGATTGTAAGTATTTGCTTAAAAATCAACTTGCCATCATCGAACGTATGAAAACTGTCTTTTAATGCATAAAATATAATGTAATTTTCAATTTGCGATCAACATAAAATCCAATGGAAGTTTGTTCGGTTCGATTATATCTTGTTGAAAAGAAAGCTGGGAAAAATCATAATAAAACCAAATACAAAAACTAACGTAATATACTTTGCATAATAAACATTTCAACTCTTTTCTTATTGGTTTGTGGGATGTAAGATTCGACAAAAAAATCACCAAATAACTTATGCTCAATTATGTGCGTTCGCTAATGATCACTTTTTAACGTCGATAGAGTATACCATGACACGTGGATGACACATATATGAGATTGGAGACTTTTTTATGCGAGTCTCGCTAATCAGCGCCATCATACCTGACATCCCTCAACTAAATTTACATCTCTAGCATGTAAACAAATTTGCTCTATGTAACGTAACACAAATGCACATATTTATTATTTATTTTTATTTTAAGTAATATATTTTTCCTTTATGATGAAAATGATGAAGTATTATTTTTCTCCGACGTCTCCAACCAAATTTACGTAATGTATTTTACGTATTCATGTTTTTGACAGGTCATTTGTCAATTTAGATTTATGATATTTCGTCATTTTTCGCATTTTGAAGTCGCTGTAAATAGCGTTATAAAAATGGTGAGAAATAAATATTAGACTGATATATTTTTTATCAGTAATTTATTCTTTAAGTTTATTTTATCTCTTTATTTTGTTTTTTACCAAAAGCTGTGTATTGTTTTATGTTTGTTTTCAAATATTTTATGTAACCTAACAAATGGGTTGGTGATTTGATTGATATTGAAACAGGACGTTCCAAATTGACAAATGACTTGCCAAAAACATGAATACGTAAAATACATTACGTCAAAAATGTCACAATCTCTCCCATCTCTCCAAGCCAACAGATGGCATTAATGTAAACCATTCGCAATGTGTCTCTTCTTAGAGCCATCCACTTGTACCATGACCATTTAATAATGTGAATTTTTGTCTCAAGTATTCGATTGTTGTATAATATGATTTGCATAAAAAATTAAGCGATTTAAGAGCAACGATAAATAGAAAGCATTATGAAAGCACAAAACTCAACCATCACTTGTATGACAAGAAGAAATTATGAATTTGGCGCACTTCATACAATTCGGGATTAGAATTTTACTATTTATTCTAATAATAATGGAGCAATTTACATCAAATCGAGTAAGTGATATTAATAATGTGATGGCACACGGGAAAATACAGGACCCAAGAACTCGAAGATGTGCCAAAACATAGAAAGTAATTTAATATTTGAAGAAGTATACGTGTATGGTAATTTTGAAAAATAATCACAGAAATGGCATAAATTGAAAAATGTCAAAATTCTATGATTTGTACAACATTTAGAATATAACATAGTCAATGGTAAAATGAAAATGACACAGTGTTGTAAGCGTATGAGAATGCAACACATGTTTAATGGAGCGAATCGATCAACATAAATGTCATCGCGAGTATTTGCGAAATTTAAAAAGAATCATATCAAATAAATGCGCAATTTGTGGGCAATGTCATAATCTTTTTCATTTTTACTATCACTGCATTTTATACTCATACATAATCCTCACGCAGAGGTTACGTTCAAGGTTATCATGCATATCAAAATCACTTAACATTCCTAGTTATGACATTTATTGGGTATCAAGTCAAATCTTGGTACGTACATATAAAAGTCAATAGTAAACTGAATAGTGGAAAAAATGTTTGTCCATTGAGAGTATCTATTCAAAATGATCTCTCGATTACAGTAAAAGAACCTCTACAAGACCACATTATCGATTTTGAGCAAATTATTTCTTGATTTTGTATTTAATTTTCAACTTTGATTTTTGCACAGGAGCTTTGCCGATAAAAAATACACAAATTTAAGATAATTTGAAAATTAAAATTTATGTAGTATGTGGATAAAAAATGATCATAAATAAATAAATAAATTGAAGAGATTCTCAGAAAACTGATGTAGTTTAGGTATAGATTGAACGATTTTTTAAAGAACGCGGAAAAAGGAGTGTCATTTTAGTAAGTGAAAAATTTCCTATTGAAAATATTAAGCAAATATGTTAACAATCTAGATCACGGTCAACGATGCCATTCTAAAAGTGAAATGGTAATCCTACTTTAGGGGAGGAAATAGGAACTAAGTGTGATTTTGTGCACTATCTTGATAATTAACGCCATATTATTCACAATAATACAATATATATCCGATCAATATTGTGGATTTGAAATATCGAATTCATGCATTTATAATCGGCGACAGTATAATGCGGCTGTAATTACATACAATACACCATCGAACAATATTAAATGGGTGTGGTGCAAGTATGTAAGTATAAGATTCATATTTGATTTAGAGAAATGAAGAAATAAAGAGGCACAAAGAAAAAAACCAACGCAAGCATGTTAGAAATGCAATCACATTTTCAAAATAGTTTTCAAATTACGCAATACGGCAACGACGAGCGATCACCAGAGATACTTTATTGACATTTCAAGCAAACTCAATCACTTGAAATAAGCCGTGCATGTGGGACTTTCCAATTAAATAGAATCTCGGTGAAAGAATAAAGTGTATAAATTTTAAATCCACATGCATTTTTTTAAATATAAATTGTTTCTCAAATCTTAGTCATATTCTGGGATCTTGAATGGAATTCTTCAAGTGGATTTTCAAATTTATTAGTTTTATCCGATTTTTCAGTAATAAAAAAAAACTAAATTAATACCTATAAATTGACTCTCATAAATATAGCCATTCGGCGTAAAAATAATTTTAACCAATTTCATCGAAATCGAAAAGTCTTCGTCATGTTTCAGGCTTCAGTAGTTCATACAATTTATGAACTGATTGCAACTAACAACAATATCTCATTCAAACGTAAATTAATTTTCTATGCAGAAACGTGCAGTAAATTCGGATCACCACAACAAAATTACCAAATACCTCAAATGACCGAATAAATTCAAAATGCATAACGAAGATTCACAAAATGTGTACGTAAATACACTAACTTATGCATTTACCAAGAACCACGTATGCGATAGATTTTATAGAAAAAATGTCAGGTGTTAGACTATCGTAATACATTTAATTTAGTGACTACTTTTTACAAATACATTCCATTTTTTTTGTGCTTCACTTTTTTTTGTAGTAAAATGTGCATTTCATGTGTGGAGAGGTCTTTTATGCTCATATATACGCTGTTGAATACAAATTGTTGATGCACAATATATGCTAACCATAACAGTAGTGGCATTTCTTTGACATTGCTGCAAGCAATTGGTAGATGTTTCATATTGAATTGAAGAAATTCTCTTCAAATGTGTTATATTAACGAAATTGAATGCGGTTTGAAGTACTTAGTATGTTGATTAATCGCTCTGAAATTCGTTGGCATTTAAGTCTGATTTAACTGACTTCAACTGAGGTTTGTTATATGATCATTTATGATGGTTTTGAATTCGATATTATTGATTTCGTCGTATTGTGGTATTTTGTGTCAAAATCATTTGATCGTGCATTTTCATTCATGAAGCTCGATGAATTTTTACATCGTGCTTCTTAATAATAATTGAATGAACTCTTTTTTTGCGTTTCGATTTTTTTCCTCTCTCAGTTGAATCAGCGCGCATCAACAAAGAAAATAAAAGCGGATCGCATATTATTTCACCGGATTCGCGTTAAATAATCATCAGTTTAAAAAAAAAAACTGGATTTTAATTTCGGAATATAAGAAACAGAGAATGAAGCACCCATTAGCTTATGACATTGTTACAATTTCATATATCCGCCGAACGATATTTTCGTAATTTCTATTTTTTTAATTATTGAAACATCATATTTTGACGATGAATTCTGAATAAAATGTAGCAACAAAGGCAGTACTTACTCATCGACTAAATAGTGTAGGTAATACTAAAGGAAGATGTTTAGAGTTTTGTGTATAAAAAGTATTTAGTTTAAATATTCGGCAGATCGCTATGCAGTTTTGATTAGTTTTACTTTCTTTACTTACTAAAAAATAGAAGACAAAGTTCACATTTTAAAAACTGCGTTCTTTGTTCAGACGGTGAATAAATAAATAAATTCGTTTAATGGGAGAAAAATAAAATGTACTAAACACCGACACAGTTCAATTTCAATATGATGTCTGCTCACACTTGTAAGTAAACCATTTCACCAAACATACAAAATGATATAGCTCTAAAGGTCCATTTTCCAAGGCGGCGATTACAATCGTGTACGATTTGACGCCAAAATCGTGAACGATTTATTATTTTTGGTTTTTTTGACGCCCGATTTGAAAAAAAAATCGTGGACGATTGCAATCGTCGCCTTGGAAAATGCACCTTAAGTACATTTTGATATAAATTTTACATTGAGTTTCGTGAGGTGTCTTTTTTCAAAGTATTTGAATTTTAACATTTGCTGGAGAATAAATTTAAAAAGTATTCCTTCCCAAGAGCATCTTTTTATAAGATATTTAAGAGAGTCAAAAAAAGAAAAATTTATTAAGAAAATACAGTATTGATTTATTTATATTAATTATAATTTCCTTATTTAATACGATGTAAACGATCAGTAACTATAAATAATAATTGAAAAAAAAACTTTTTCCAACAGAAAGCAAAAGGAAATTAAACTGTCAACTGTTCAATGCTATTGGAAAGCGATTAAAAAGAGAACACTGAATATAGAAAAATCTCTTAATATTGGAATCGAACACAGTGGAAAAACACTTAAGAAAACAGAGGCGTTCAAACAGATTGAAATTCATCATTTCAAAGGGTCAAATATATTTTCAGTAAAACGTTCCATACATTTCGCTATTGGGTGGCTTTACTGTAGAAATAATTAATTGGCCAATACATCTCAATAGCCAGCCAATCACCAGTTCAACAATTAATTCAGCAGCCTTGAATAAATTCAATAAATAATTTTTTTTGTTCGTTTTATGAATGATTAAATACTTATCCTGAGATCTAAATTTGTAAGTTCAAAATGATTTTCCTTAAGTAGTTGACGCGCCCAATTGTGCCGGACAGACTTTAAGTGGCACCAAAATATACTTTATTCACTAAAAAATCCATTGCATAGCGAAATTCAATGAGAAAAGTGCACATTTACCTGCAGATTGATTTGAATTCGAGTTTCTTGGGTTCTTTTTGCTTCAAAGAGTTGAATTATATCAATTTCGTAAATGATTGAGGCAGGTGATTCCAAGTGCAAGTGATGCTTACGATTCATCAAGGTAAGTGCGCTTCATTTTATGGTCTTCTCACTCAATTCGGAATAAGCGAAGAAAAGAACTGTTTAAAACTTGCAGACGATATAAAAATAAGCATGCAAAAGAAAAACAAAATCCGCGTAATACATCATTACGCTGTGCCGCATATTACATAATAAATCTGAGAATGCGTGCAGAAGAAAACCTCATTTAATAACATTGAATGTTCTGGTTCAATGACATGAACCATCTGAAAATCGGATGATTTTTTTTTTGTTTTGGTTACAGTATCAAACCGTAAAACCGAACGTAAATGCAAAAGTCAAACTGCGATAAAGGTAAAATGGTTTCCATAATTACAAGGCACAGCCCTTTGCGAATGCGCTTGTCAACGGGCCTCATTTACATTTGACGTATTCGTGAAAAGATGCCGGCAATGAAATAATGTTGATAATACATCACAGAAAAAAGAAACGTGCATGACCAAAATAATTTGCAATGATCGTCGAGATACGAAGCCGGCGTGCAAGATATCACTATTTCAACATAACAAAATCATAAAACATTACGATGCTCAAGAATATAAACATGAAATATGTGCGTGTTCGTCTCATTGTCATATTTTGTCTGATTTCGTCACCATTTCGTTTTTTTATTTTATTTAAGGCTTCAAACTGTCACTGCCGAAAATCGAAGGACTCGGAAGCAATATATTGACATTACGTTCAATCCTGATCAGAAGTTGTTCTTCTTGAACCGTTTTTCTTGTACCTTTTACAACATTTTATTGTATCGCCGAATTTAGAAATAGTCAAAAGAAAAAGAGAGAACTTCAACACTTCTTTACATTATCTAGTGTAATACGCTTATTTCACAGAAAACTTTTAATTGAAAAATACTAACTAATGTTCATAATCTAGAAAAAACTGCTTAGAAAATTCAAATAATAAGTTAATGGTATTCAAACGATTGCAACAGTTTTTTTTTCTTTTTTAATTATAATGTGCATAATATTGAACTTTTATTGACAGAATTGGCATTTTCGTCATGTGTGTTCGATGAACATATTTGTCAGAATTGCTACAAAAATGATTGGCATCAGTACAAATTGAGCAACTTTCAATTCAATTCATGCACTATTTCAATTATATAAAATATTCAATTTGATGAAACACCTACACGTTTTACTTTTAGTTAGTATTTCACTGGTAATTTATTAAGTATAATAAAAGTCAAAACAATCAATTGAAAATCAATCCCGATGGAATGAGAAAAATTAACGAAACCATGTAGCAGACGGAAGTTTTTCATTATTCAAATTACGTTCCATCATTTGCAACAAGAATATTTTCCTCAACTGTTTGGGGAATTAATCAAAGCTGTTATTGGTATCGAAGAAGTGCAGGCTTACTTATGCCAAACATTTGTTCAAGTGACGTATTTGAATAGATGAAAGGAAAGCACTTACAGTTCGGAAATTAATTAAGAGGTACAGTTACTATGGATCTCAACTTTCAAAGCCAATTTTTCGAACTTCTTGACGATCACCGATTCTTTATTTCGTTCAATTATAAAATAAAATGCGTAAGTTACTATAAATAAATTGCAGAAATGTAGTTTTAGTTGAAATAATCGCAAATAATAATAAAAAAAGCAGCAACACACGAACGAACGAACGACTAACCAGTGACCATGCACTTGCCTTCAAAAATCACTTGAGCCGGTTTATTTCTGAGTGCATTTTTATCGTTTCGCAGTTCATCAAACGTAAAGAGCCTTTGTTGACGTCTGGATAATTTTTAAATTTCACGGCAATGTGAAGTCAATAAAATTAAAAGCAAGTAACTTCGAATAAAATGCCAATATTAAGATAAATTACTTGTCGATTGCGATACGGTCACGAATGGAAATCAGAAAGTTATCAGTTTTTTTACATTTAATCGTTGTTTTTTTTGCACCAATCACTGTGTCTTAAATATGTATATATCTGATTATAATATAATTCGAAATTTACAACTAGGTTTGTTCGATTTCGTGTTCCTTTGGGATTTTATCTTGCTATTGACCCCATCTAGAGTAAAACGATAATTTGAAGATCTGTGTCCATAATTTGAGTTTTTCAGTGAAACTCTACAAAAACTGTAGAATTCAATATCCCAAATTATGGCATTACCAAGATAAAATCCCAAAGAGAAACGAAATCCAACAATATAATTATGCAAAATTTTAGTTTTCAGTTTGTGTTTACTATGGATCTGTAACTGTTCACATTCTATTTATTGTTTTTTTACATTTTTGTGCAACCAAGCTCGCGATTTTGTGACGGCTCGTCGCAATCATGAAAACATGTATCTAAATAGAAAATGTTGAATTCATGAGTTCAGTTAATGGCTTCAAATACCCATCATTTCTGTACGATTTTAAATTGTTTCGCTCTCAATTAATGCCATTTACCAGTTTGTATGTGTAGTTTTATAGACTTTTTTTTTATATTCCAATACTTTGTGGAATCATTGAAGCTGCAAAAGAAAAAAAAACGTTCATTGTCTTCAGATTTAGTGCGTTATAGAAGTGTAAATTGTGCTCAATTGTGATGCACCTTAATTTAAAATAAATTCCCAATACACACACGACGCAATCAAAAAATTTAATTTTTATCGCATTATTGTCTATAACTAAGCGTGCGATTTCTACCAATACCATATGTTTCATTCCATTTGAATTGTCTTGGAGAAATTTTAAAATTTAATTCAACGACAAAAAAATGCCAAAAATTCATAAAATTATTTTATTCTCTATTCATCAACGAAATACCACTTTTCTCCGAATAAGTTTCAAAGGATAGCATAAATACTATGGCTGAATAAAGTTCAAAAATAACGAGGTTTATGTCTGTAGCGAAAACGATGTTTTTTATGGTTAGTTCATTTTTTTTTTATTGGCGAAATGATTGAACTCAAACAAAAGAAATGCTATTACGGAAAATGACTGAAGAGAGATAGATAGATAGATAGAGAGAGAGAGAGAGAGATAAAGAGAAAAAAATGGAGAAAGGAAAAAAATCATAAGAAAGCAGCACTCGAATAATTGCAAATCGTGTAAGAAGCGAAAAATAAAATGAAAATAATTTTCCGTTCAATAGATAAGCTGTTACAATCAAGATTAATGCGAACAATAAACTTAATTATCTGTTTATCAGAATATTATGTTATTCATCAATGAGCGTTCATCTGTCAATGTGTGTAACCTCTCAATATACGATCATATTTGCCTTCCAATTGGCATTTGGACAGTAAATTAATCATCAATAAATCGGCGATAAACAGATCGAGATTTAATTTGGACGATGTAAAATTTTAATTAAGATTTCTAATCACCGTTTTCCAAATTACGATGCTTATCGCCTCATTCCTTTTATTTTTTATTTTTATTGTTCGGATTTAGAGCAAAAATCCCATTGAATTTGTAGCGCTTTTAATCGATCAATAACCTTTTTCCATTTCACTCATACGTTTCCATTGAATTTACTTGAAAAAGTGGTAGATAATCTTGTGGATATTGTCAACAACTTGAATTGATTGATCTTTTCATTTTTTTTCTTCAATGTATTCGCGTTTTTTCTATGCAGTTTCAAAATTGTTTGACGATCTACATACCGCAATTCAATCGAAAATAAATCCATCGTATTTTACCCGAAATTATACCGTTTGAATGGACATTTGTCCGGTATTTCGTGTATTCTTTAAATTTCAAATGTTTTAAATACAGTATTAAAACTCTATTGTGTCATCGATATGCAATCATAGTAATTATGCACAGTAAACGCGTTTAATTGCATCGATAAAATGTTGTGAGAATACGCGTCATCTAAAAACTAACAGCTCTTTCGATTGAATATCGTAATTTATTATTTATATGCAATATTCGTCAACACCTTCAAATTTACCGGCTCAGATAAATGTTTGGCTGTTCAAAATTCACATCCGCCTTGCGGTATAATAAAAATTAAAAATACGCATAACAAAGTATCGTATTTCTTATGTGTGTGTATGTCTTTTTTTTCTCGTTCAAATACCGAGTTTTGAATGCTTACAATACGATTCGGTAACTATTTCAAGTCTCATTCGAAGCAATTGACCGAAGCTCGTACACGACTAAACAATTCCAATTGATCTTGCTAATTTGGCATTCTAAGCACGTGCTAGAACCGCACCGCTATTGTGCGATTGCGACAACAACACACCAAACAACTCTATTTTAATACGTTTTTTACTATTCTGCATAACATTTAAGCTCGATAAACATTCCTTTTCAAAATAAAACAAAAATAAAATCATTGACATTTCGAATCAGCAGAGTGACTAAGCAATTAGTATGGCGCAAAGTAAATATGTTGACAGAAATCAATAAATTGACCTTACATTTGGACCAAACGAATATTTCTACAATTGATGAAATGTTTGGGGCGTTTCGATCGAATTGGAAGCTGCAAAATTTTGAATGAAACTCAAAAAGTTTCTGCACATAATCATCTTTCATTAAAATGCAACAAATGTATGAAAATAAAATCGGTTATTGTGTAATAAATTCAGTGCTATGAAATTGTGGTTTTCATTTCAAACGCACGAAGAGATAACAATAAATGCATTTATTTTTGAACTGGCTGAGACGCGCGTACATTTCAAATTGATGAATGGGAATTTAAGCGAGAGAAAAGAGATTAGGGGATAAATGGTGAGAGGTGCACACATCGCACAAGCATTCGTATTCCAAATGGTTTTTTATAAATGTTGTCAAATTTTTCGGAGCGCTCGTCTTCGTTTCATCGTTTTTACTATTAATTCAGTATTATTAACGCTGTTATAAAATCGACGTGGAATTTTAGCATTTCATTATCGAGTCTTGGTTGCATAATAGATTTAATGCGATATTTCGTCTGCTGATGTATACGCATATGCAAGCACGTGTGGATTTTATGGAGATGAAGATATAAATATCAATGAGCAACCAATATATCGAAATAAGAAAACGACGAACATACACGACTTTTTTTAGTTTATTAAATATGGATTTTCAATACTTGTAAGTCTCTTTTTTTTCACACAGCACATTGTTTTGGAAATTTTATTTAAATTATGGCATTATATTATACAATCCCAACATCGTATTTTTTTTCATTTGTATTTTGAAGTAACAAAAATGCAAACTTTCGATTTTTTTCACTACAAAAAATATGTATAACATTTTTATTAGGACTTCCTCGTCGACCTTTTCGATGAATAAATAATTCCATTCGGAATAAACGGAACTAAACGACAAATGTTAAATCATTTCACCTTCTAATTTACCAATAGTTTTTTTTAATACCAAAAACAATTGCGTTTACCCAGAACAGAATGTCAAAATAAATGTATCATCATTGCGATGATTTAAGTGTATAATTATGTGAACACATTTTAATTAAATAAAACAATAATGTAAGTTAAAAAAAAAACATTTAGAAGTTTCAAATTTTCTCAAAACGTAATCAATTTCAAGAAATTAGTGTACTTTTAGGCGAATTATTTTATATTTCATTGTAATCATACACAGAGAGAAAAAAATTGATATTTTTAACAGTGTTTCATATATCGCTATTAGTATCCGTAAGATAACTGAGAGGGATATATTCAGCCAGATATGACAAGTGTTTAAATTAGACACCAGAGATGCTAAGCGTGTCTTATGCAATTTTGCACTCATATGTGAATATATCCCCCTCAGTTATCTTACGGATACTAATAGCGATATATGAAACACTGATTTTTAATTCAATTTTGGTAGATTTAATATAAAATCAACCAACATTTTGTCTTTCTTGTAATAATATCATTAAGTTTTACAGTAGTAATAATTCAGTGAGAGATATTGACTTTATATAAATGTAAGTAAACCAATAAAGTGGGCTTAATTTAGACCATAGATTGGTCTTGCTCAATTTGGCGCTGAAAATGAATTCGTAAGAAAACCTCAATGTTTCAATTGAATGACATGCCTGAAGTTAGAATAATATTTGCTTTTTTGAATGACCCACTTTATTCCCACCATTTCATTCTTTTAAAGTTCCATCGAAGTAATGTAGAAGTTCTGCAAAAACTCCATTAAAGTGGCGATATTTCAGAGAGCGATTCCAATACATATATGGTGATATTCCATTGAGAGAGTTCGACACATTTTTTGTACTATAATGAAGAAGTTCTTTTACTTCTTTGAGAATAATTCGCACAAAAATGACTCGCAAATAAAACCATTTCCTCTTTCGCAAACTTTCCGCAGCTTCACTTGACGAAAAAGCAAAAAAAAAACCTTCACAGATACAATCATAAATGAATAAAAAGATGCTTAGAATCGTTGACACTTTTAGATGTTATTTATTTTTAGTTTGGGATAACAAAACTATATACTAATAAATCATTACATCGAGATTTTTTACCAAAATGATGGAAGTTGGGATTTTTCAACATAGGCCAGCCTACAGATCATAATTCTGGGACTATAAACATTAAATTTTTCGTGTAATAATTTTTTTTCCCGCATTTTAATTAATAATTCATAGATTTTTTTTTCCATTTCATAGAAAAGGTGATAAATTTGTATCAGATAGTTACGATATTATTGTGTTATATAAGTTCAAAATCATGATTGGACCACGTAGTCATTGTATAAATAAATGAAGGCTCAGAAAGCAGAAAAGTTTTTATTCACAAACGTAGAAAATTAAGATTATTTTAAAACTATTTTCAAGTTCGATTTTTCGATGCATAAAATAAAAGCGGTTGTTAACATCAATGTAAAAATGAAATATACTTTTGTGTTGTCTTAAATTAGTTTTAAGCAGTTTCGCTTTGTAAAACATATCATCCTTTGTTTTTTCAACCTTGAATAATAGTAAATCAATAAAAAATCGTTTCCTATCTTCATTCCTATGGTAATAAATCGGTAGACTTTGATCTGCATCGGTTTTCGAACTCATCAATCTTCTTTGGAGCGTGGAAGTACATGTTTATATTTTCCGTTTTCAAAATTTAATGATTTTTTAAGCAAAACAGTAAATTATTTGCCGATTCTAGAATACTACCTGGATCAATAAGTCTTTAGAATCGGACACTAGATGGTGACACAAGTAAATATCCATCTCATTTTTAGAAAGAGCCATCCTTCAAACCTCCAAATATGAAATTTGAGCCAAATCCGTTCACTGACGAAGAATTTACAGCACTTAATCGAACATAGCCTCAAAATGGGTCCAAATTCTCCATTTCATCTCTTTATCTCAAGGAGTGGACTGAATGTTAAAAGTATTTCTGCACCCAGAGGATAGATAAAGGTCCCACCAGTCCACACCAGAAATATGAAATTCATACGTTTTCTACTTCGTGAAATATTGCCATCATTTGTATGGCTTCCCGAGATGATTTTTGGTCACATTACTGAAGTGTATATTTTCTCAATAAAAACAGTATTTTCTTGATTCAAAAAGTTCAAAAATGACATGGATTATTCTTTTGGCATTGCTTCGTCCCATTCAAGATGATAAAGCAATATTTGGAACAATGCACTTCCAAAAGATGGCTCTTTCTAAAAATGAGATGGATATTTACTTGTGTCCGATTCTAAAGACTTATTGATCCATGTAGTAGAAACCATCTAGAGTGATCTTCACTTTAGCCAATGTCAAAAAAAAACTCGCCAAATCATTTGTCTCTAACAAATCTATACTAACAAATAAATTCTACAAAAACATATATTATCAAAAGGACAAAGAGAGATGGGAATTGGTATCGCTTAGGTAGGCTGGTTGATGCGCCTTGTTGCTTCATAGTTACGCGGAATAATTTCAAAGTTATTAAATAACACTAAACAAGGTTCCTATGAGCAGTAAAAAAAAAACATTTCCTATGATTTACAATGAAAATATATCTTATGCAATAGTTTTAAAATCAAAATTTCTAAACAAATTTGAAAAAAAATAATAAAGAAATCGTTTGTGAGGTGGTAATTATATCTGAGATTTTTGTGTGTTCGCAAATAATATGTTTGAAAAACGAAAAACTATTTCGTTGCTATAAATGTATATTGAATAAAATGTGTTGACCGACATTTTGGTCCACAGAAAATCACAGAAAGCACATCTTTTGATGTGATATTCAATTCTATAGATGTCCAACAAATTGAACGAATTCCAATTTCAAATATTCACTTTGGTTTTTTTTCATTTTTTTTTTTTGGGTACTACATTACAACATTTCTTTTTTTTATTATTAATTATTCTAATAATTATTAAACAATTTTATGCAGAAAATACATAGGCTCCCATTTGCTGTGGCCAATATTTCATAATAGCCAAGGGAGTATGAAATCCGATTTCGGAATTTTTGTCCTAATTCATAGATTATTCGAATGGATGGGAGGAAAATGAGGCATACTCTAACTGAAACAAATAAAAATACCGAATTTTTCGATGGTTTAATACAATGTAGAGCTTGGGGGTCGAAAAAAGTCTGGATGATTTTTGAACACATCCCACCCATTCAAATATACAATAACAAATGAATGGGTCAAAATAAAAATCAGACTTGTACGCAGAGTCTATAAAAGTGAAACATGGAGTTTTTTTTTACATAGTTTATTTGTTGTAATACAACAACAATTCTATGTAAAAAAAACGCTGTGTTCCACTTTTATAAACTCTGCGTATTTGTCGGATTTTTATTCTGACCCATTCAAATTTTCTCTGTTGTTAGTTACATAGATATAATATTTATTTACTTCAATTGGCATGTGTGTGTGTGAGAGATACGTGTATTGTCTTTAAATTATTCTAGAGTCATAAAAAAATGGATTATCAACGAATAACGAAACCGAGATACGGAACATATTCAAATTCGATTCTTTCTTACTATGTTAAACTATACCATTTTGAAGCACTTTGTTCTAATTCTATGTCCTCATTGTACGTACGTTCAATTAAGTAATTTAAACACAACGTGCCACTTAAGTTATAGTTTACTGTATTAATATACACTAACAATTTAGTCGACGTATTTCTATGACTAAAATATTCAAAGTATTTCTCAGTTATTTACGTAAAAGAAATACTAACGATAAAGACAACCTCTAAATTTACAGCATACAGAATTTTGGAAAATCTCAAATAAACTGATTTGTGGCATCAAATTCAAATTGTTCTCTTCCAAAAACCAAAAAAGAAAACGAAAAATCAGTGCATTCGTTTGTTTGTGTATAATTTTTCATTGAAATTCAATGTTGTCATTAAATATAAGTTGTCTTCAATGGATTTAATTCAAATTTAATAAATTCAAAAATAGTTTCACCATAAAAATGACACCAGTTGTGCTATTTTTTTTTCTCTTCACTATCTATAGTTTTACAGTTGTAAATTGCACGGCCATATGGGTGCTTGAAAAAAGGGAACTACTGAGATTCAATATTGCAATATTCTATGTGTAACAAATCATCCAACACAATCATAACATATATCTTGCCACATGTAGAAAAACGCATTATCGTCTACACTTTTGTTGCACATTCTAAAGGAGCTTTGTTTGGCAAGTTTCTTAAATTCAAACATTGAAGCGTTTGGCAACACTGAGTGATTTGCTCAGAGTAACACCTGATCGTTGTATGACTGTTAATTCAAAAATTTACTACGCAAAAGAAATACAGATTTTTTTGTTTTGTTGCAATCACGGGTTAAAAAAATCACAATGTGATGAAACAAAATATCTCCTTTGTGTGAAACATTTTTAAATGCAATTTTGAGTGAGATTTATTTATGTCTTGCTTTTTACGGTGGTCATACAAAACTTGACGATTTCTAGTCAAATCAAATTATAACAAAATTTACTTATTTTTACTACATAAAAAATATTGGATATGAATGTTTTTATAGAAAAATAAAATTATATTGTAGAGAGAACCAGTGGTGGTCAACGAACATTCACATACAGTCACTAACCTCGCTAGCATGAGTGAAAATGTGATGTGTGCATTTAATGTTTATACATTTGTGATTTAATTTCAATGTCGCTATCGGCAAACGTAAAGTTATACTAACATTATTAGTAAAATGATGATCTTTCGTATGAAACAAAACATATGCGAATGTTATTCAGTTTTTATTCGTCGTAGAAGTTCTGCGAGATAGAATTCAGTACTTTTGATACTTGGGGTCAAATTTTTGACAGATAAATAATGTGGTACTGACCAAAATTGGAATTGGAGCCCAAGAAAAAAGAAAAAATCATGTTTTTGTTATTCTATTTGGATTTATATGACCATGTTCATATTTTTTTATAATACCGAAATTCACTCGCACATAAATACCGTATACAACCAGAGTTCTTGCAAAAAAGGTGTTGTTTTGAATTAGAAACTTGATAATTAAAATTAGAAGTTCAAAACGCTCACTTCATACATATATGTATATTTGCAATAGTTCCCCAAGCTCCCATCGGAGATAACGAGATTGGGAAAAGCAAATTTAGAGTAAATCCTTTTTTCTGATTTGAAAGTAAAAAACAAAAACACATTTTCTGAACTCATCACATTTCGCTCATCACATCATTCACTTATGCTTCATTCTTATTCGTTATTTAAATCAAAACACAATGGATCATTCCAGTGCTTATATCAAAAGTTAATTTGCGTAAAAACACCATATTTTATAATAAATTAATTCGATCCAGTTCAAAATGCAGTATTCGGAGTATTAAGATCAAGATATGTAATAAGTTCAAGTTAAATCGTTTACTTTAAGTAGTGTGTCCCGTCTGATAAGTTACAGCATAATGCTTCGTTTTTTAGACATCGAGGACGTTATTCGTTTTCAATGGATGTTGTTTTTCGTAAGTGTCACAACATATTCGTAAAAATCAATAATAGTTCATTGAATGTTATTGTTACCAAATTATAAGTTGACCAGAGCATGTGCATAAATATCTTACACATAAACAGTAACGTTCATTAATTTACAAGTAAATTTTTCGTTAAAATGTGTATATAAACTCATGCTCTGTAAATTAAATGGAAACCAGAACCAAAAAAAATGCATAATAATCTGTCAATACGATATTGAATTTGGAATTTCACACGTTGATTTGGAATGTTTCGCGATGTAGCTTGGGATTGGCTCGAATTCGTGGTGAACTGCCCGTTGATTTTTTCTCACCAGTATCGAGAAAACGAGCTGGCGGTGGCATATGTGATTCATAGTTTGGATAATTCGATATGCTGCACGAAAACAAAATCATTTAAATTAAATTAAATCGCATAAAGGATGCAAATGAAATGTGATTCATTCAACCGACCTAAACGTTGTTTCTTCGTTGTGACTAGAATAACCGCTAGAGCTTCTTACATGCCGTTTTGTCGGGTTTTGCACTGATTTTCCCGGTTTTCTTGGCAAATATGCCGATTTGGTTTTTCTGGAATCTCTGGACATGCTACCCGGCGATGTTTCGGAAGATGACGATGTGGTTTCTTGTTGTTGATCTTATAATCAAATTGAATGGAGGAATTGAGCGGAATAGAAAGGTGTAATACAGATAATTATAAGCATAATTTTTTTTAAAAAAAATTATAAGAGCATCGGTGTTACCTCGTTGTCTATATTTCGATTGATTCACAGTCCTAGATGCAACATCATTATCTGACTCAGAACCCAATGTATCGTATTCTGTAATAGGTATGTGAAGTGTTAAGATTTTCCTCACTTCTGAATCTGTTGAACCTGGATTGTCCGATTCTAAAAATTTTTTGATTTGATGATGCTTGAAATGAGTTTATTTATTTAACTGTTTGTTTTCAATGCAGTTGCATTGTCTTTTTTAGTTTTCTCTTTTTCATGACATTACTGGGTGTGCTATTATTTCATAGAATTATTGTGAAGCGAAAAATGATGTGATACAATGTGAAAACAAAAAGAATAAGCATGATGCTATTACAAACGATGATAAGACTGTGTAAACGTCCAATTATTCCTTAGATTTTGGTGGAGCTGTTATAGGCACAGTTGAGATGCGACCACTTTTCTTGCAAGTGCTGCTCTTTCTTATATTCAAGTGCGGCATAAGTGAGTGGCCGCACTTTATCAGTGCCCAATAACAGCTCTGGAGTTTGAATATATTTTTTTTAATGTTTGGAAAATTATATTTATTTAATGATACTACGGTTATTTCAATCTACATACAATCCAATTATGATTACCTTGACTTTCTGAATGTGGATCACGTAGACTATGACCTTTTCGCCTTACTTTTGTATATTCCGGTTCTTTGGACTGCAAAAAAAACCGATATTGCATATATCGAATGGAATTGTTTTAAATAAATATCAAAATAATTTATAAACATACATGTCCATCGGGCTTTGCGTCATGATAAACAAATGAACCGCGCACCGAATGATAGGGTCCACTGTAAACATTTCCACTATATGAACTCTCACTGTATGTTTGCTTATTATTTAATTGGAATGTGGCGTACGGACATATATCTTCAATGTATTCTAAATATTTATAAAAAAATGCAAAATGAATTTGGAGTAAAACATTTGTTATCACAAATGAATTAAAAGGTCATTACCATTGCCTTCTGCTTTGTAGCTTCCTGAATCATTTGAGTTGCTGTTTCGGTTGCTTTGACATCGTACCGCATGGTATTGTTGATCGCGATTTTGTTTATTTTGTAAATTGGTTGTCGATGGTGAATCTGACATGGATGAGGATGTCAATCGACTTTGATTAATTAATTTTCGTCGACGCATTATAAAAACGATGCCAATGAAACCAGTTATCACAAATAATGATAAGCAAATCGGAATAAAAACTTTGTAGTTGCCAAAAAATTGACCATCTCCCATATGAGAAATATTATTTGGATGATCTGCATTGAAATGAACTGAAAAAATAATAATAATAATAACGATTTATAATGAATATTGTTTGTTTGGCGAAAAAAACTTACTTCCTTGTAATGTGGATGTGGTTAAATTATAGATTGCGCTTGCCGATCCAGCATTATTGTAAGCGGTTATTCGAATTTGATATTTGGTATTTGGATGGAGATCAGTAACGGTGTAAATACGTTCGGTTGGTGCGATATGATTAGCGATCATATTCCATTGTGATCGTGAATGAAGTTTACATTCGACCGCAAAATGTGATATACCACATCCACCGTCGCCCCACGAATCGAGCCAACATGTGACGCTTGTTGCATTCTGCGTAATTGTTTGTGAATGTTTTGGCTGAATCGGTGGGCTACCAGTGGTGTGTGTGAAGACAATATCACATGGCAAACCGGTACCAATTTTATTATAAGCAGTTACATATAATTGATATTTTGTACCACACCATAAATTACCTAATAAATGATGATTGGTCTTCGAGTCAATTTGTAACTCTTCCCAATCGCCATTTTCACGTTTAAAATTAATAACATAGCCGAGAATGGGACTGCCACCATTTTTATTGTCAACCCATTCAAGTTTTAAACTCTCCGAAAATGACTGGATTGGTGAAATGACAGGCGGATCAGGTGGTACTTTAATGGTTATGCTATAGACAATTTCATCTTTGCCCCATGTATTTTCAACTGTACCTTTTGTATCAGGGTTATTTAAAATCAATTAAAAAACTAATTTTCTCAAATAATGATAATAATAATAATAATTTACATGTATAATTGCCCTCATCGGTGCTCATACAATCCCGTATTAACAATGTACCATTTTTGGCAATTGTTTTTCGTGCATTTGTCTCCATTGCTTGGCCTTCTTGTCGCCAAATTGTCACCGGAGATGGTACACCGACCTTTCGGCACGGCAACACAAGATTTTCTTTCCATGGACTTTCGATGCTACGACTAAATGATATTATTCGAGCTGGAATTTTATTATTGGGCGGCACTTTAACCATTCTCGTTTTTTCACCTTCGCCAATTTTTGTTGAAGCAGTTAACCAAAAGTCATAAGTTACTCCTTCCTGAAATTGTTTGATTTGTGTTAAATTGTATTGAACTAGAGAAGAATAACGATCATAATTACTTGTCTATGCGCTTCATGGACTTCGATATTTGGCCCCAAAACTTTTTTATGAATACCTTCATGGTTACTACCTTCAGAAGATAGCATATAAAATGTGTATCCGATCTATTTTGAATGGAATAAAGTATAAAATGTCATTATAATGCTGTGATCAAAGTAACGATTATGTATGCTTCGCTCACAATTTCGCCATTCATATTCAATGGTGGCAACCATGATACGATGACTTTAGTATTTGATGCTGGTATGGCTTTTATATCTTGTGGAGCAGATGGTACTGTGAAAGCAATAAAGAACGATTCGCATTAATTTGATGCATTAAAATTGATGTTAACATGAATATACATTTATGCAAAGAAGTTAGTTACCATCTTCATAAGTTCGACAAAATAGCTGCTTAGTTTTCACACCGTCACCAACCTTTGTGTATGCCAACACCCACACACTGTAGTTTGTGTACTTTTTTAAGTTTTCAACCGTCAAATATTGATTATTCGATTTTACGACGTGCATTTCTTTATCGTAAATATCATCGGTCGCAATATAGAACACTTTATAACCACGCACTTTACCATTTTGGCTATCAACGGCTGGCGGCGACCACGTTATATAGATCGACGTCGAACTCAGAACATTACACTTCGGACTCTCTGGAGAACTTGATGGTACTGAAATTCAATAAAGCTTTTATATGTACAACAATGAATTTTGAAGGGGAAAAAGACGAATAATTTATGCCCGATAACAGAAATATTGTTATGAAATGGTGTGCATTTTTATTATATAATTTTATCCTTTAAACATTCACAGCATCATGTGATTAAAAGAAAAAAAGATATCCAAGTAGTTTCTTTGCAAATTGAAATTACCGTCTTCCAAAGTTGTCACTTGGATCTCTTTGCTGGGCGGTCCACTGCCTTGGCTTGTATATGCTTGCACAAAAATGTTGTATTGCGTAAACTTATTTAAATTTTCCAGTAATGTTTCCAAACCGAAATGGGCTCGAATTTCGACCGTTTTCAAATTAAATCCTAGCGTTGTACCAATCAAATCAGAAGCAGATTGGTAGCCAACATAGTAGCCCAGAAGATTTCCATTCCAGTCACTTTTATTTGGCGGTTCCCAAGATAGAAGAATCTCGGTTGAACTCTTTGCTTCGCCACGTACATTGAGCGGCGGTCCGGATGGAACCTCTTCCAATGTTGTCACTTGTACCACTTCCGAAAATTCCGATGATCCAAGCTTATTTTCGGCGGCAATTCGTAAATGGTATGCCGTTGCCGGATGCAAATTATCAATATTAATGAGAGTTTGTGTGCCCGGTACTGTGATTTTTTCCGCAGATGGCCAAGTATCCGCAGCAGATTTGTATTGAATATTATACTCTTCGATGGGGCTATTCCCTGAAAATGGTTGTGTCCATGTCAATTGTATGTTACGCGACTGTTTTGAGTTTATGTTTAAGCTTTTTGGTTGTTCGGGCACCTCTTGTACAATCAAATGCATAGACATTTCATCCTATAACAATGAACGAAACGATTGAATATTTAAATCCATGAAGGCCCATGAATGATAGCAACAGTTCTTACCTGGCCAAATGAATTGCTTGCAAGGCAAATATAAACATTCGTATCATGACGGAATGTATGCGAAATTCCTAGCTCGGATACCATTCCATCGTCTAATACCTGTTCGCGTATCGTATATCTGAAACAAAATTACCGCATCGGATTAATTAACACGATATTCGAGATCAGTTGGATAAATTGATTTTCATTATATGATAACTTTCGAAAGCTTTGAAAGCATCAAGTCTCAAGCGCAAACACAAACAATGCTTGTAAATGTTCGTCATGGTTACGAAGGTATACCTTGTGTCGGTAGATGAATCTAAGTGCTGTTGAGTGTTTTGAATTTTCCATTTGATGGTAATCGGAGTGTCTCCCAATACATTACACTGAACATGAACTTGTTTTCCTTTCGCAACGGATATTTGCTTATTTTTTGTTGTGAAATGAGCCGGCACTAAGAATCAAATAAATTTAACAACACAACAAAAAAGCATATACTTCTCTTCACAATTTATAAATATCGCACAAAATAATCAATTCGTTTTAACGCGACTCAACGAACCGTGTTTTATTAGTTTTTTTTTTTTTTTTTGCAAAATGAAAGATATGAGATATAAAGTAGGTAATTTTATCGTACCATTAACTTTGAGAAAAATAACTTTGCTAACACCGGCACCAATGTTGTTTTTTGCCTCGCATAAAAAGTGTCCTTGTGCTTCCTTCGTAATTTTTCTGAAGTTCAGCGATCCATTACTGAACAACGACACATTTGGTTCGTATAAAAATTCCTTGTATTCACCTGGTGTCGATCCAATCGCTTTTCCTATTCATTTATAATGAGAAAAAAATACACACGCATCGTTCAATATTGAATGGTCAATTTGCTTTTGAATTTTGGTGAATGAATGATCCATGCACAACTCACTCCATGTGACGGTCGGATGGGGCCAACCATCTGCTTGGCAATGCAATGAAATGTCTTCGCCAGCTTGTACGCTTGAATCTTTGGGCTGTAATATCCATTTTGGTGGAACATTCACAGTCACCGAAGCGGTGAAACGCTCGGATCCAGCAATATTTGATGCTATACCTATTTCAATTGAAAGAATTTCATTAAAATATTTTTTTAAATGATTACAAATTAGTAATAAAATTTGAAAAATTACATGTGTAATTCCCAGAATGTTCGGACGAAATGTGTTCAATCAACAACGATACGGAATATTCATCGATGCGACGTATTACTTCATCACTGCTCCAATACATAAATGGCATTATAAGTAAAGGTTTAAATCAATTACGGTCATGATTGTTGTTTTCACTCGCAAATGAAGCACACATACCCAGTTCCAAGTAAAGCTTTTCCATTTCGTTCCCACTTGAATGTAACGGGAAGGTCACCTTCTAAAATTTGACACGAAATCGCAGCTCTCATACCCTCTTTTAACATATTTGTCATCGACTGAATTGGCATTATTTTTGGTGGCACTTTTTAAATGGGAATGCAAAATTAAATGATTAAAAATTGTAGCATACATAGCAGTGAAAGCACTGCTCATAATGTTCGAAATGGTCTTTGTTTTGTACAACGTTCTTTTAACTTACTCAAAACTTGAATTTCAACATTTCTCCGGGATGTTTGTTTGAGTTTATTTTGTGCTTCACATGTGTATGTACCAGCATCTTCGGTACGTTGTAATTGTTCAATCACAAGTGTGCCATTGTTGTAAGCCTTCTGCCTGCGGTTTATGGGCAAAGTTTGTCCATCTGAATTTAGACATAAATAAATGGTTTCCATTAAAAAAATAACGAACAAATATCTTGTAAGACTTTAACCAACACAATACAAGAAACTTCAACCCCTGTGATGAAAAATCCCTTGTGTAACATTTTTAATTAACGATGCCGGGCTTTACATAATGCTTAAACAATGTTTTGACAATCAATTTGTTTGACTTATTGATTCAATTGCAATTGATTTTAATCGTAACGTGGACTATAACCGATTAAAAGTGATTATAGACCTGTCATTGAAGGTCGTATAAAACAAAAAATGCCATTTGAAATAAAAAATCGTCGACCAGGTTGTGACCATCATATATACTGATGAATAATAAATATAGAGTTTAGTTAGCTTTAAGTCAAATTGATTTAATCGATTATTCCATTTTTTTCACAAGGGGTCGATCTACAAGAAAAAAAACCACATTGACGATATTCCATTCAGTTTCATTTTATGCGAACACCAAGGGCCATTTAAATGTTTGGAAAACATTTTGAATATAATTACATAAGATATATATAGATCTTACGATAGATTTTTGAATTGCACTACAATACATGTCAAACATTCACATGTGTTGCACATGTGACCATAGTTATTTTATTTGAACCCTTACCAGCATCCGCTTCCGAAAACTGTAACAATTGCATTTATAGAAACTGTGTTTTAATTCACAAATGAAATTACATATAATAAATGAGATGTTGACGATAGCCTTATCGTCGCACATATGTTGGCAATCATCCAGTGAGACAAAATGTATATATCACTGTGGTTATTTAACCAATCGAAAAAATTCAACATGTCTACATTTTTTTTTTGAAAATAAAACAAGAAAAACACTTTAGTTCTTCAAATCATCGGAAACGTTTTAAACTTGTCAACTTTAGTAGCAAATAAATACTACTAAGATTTGTAAAGTGGAAGAAATGTTGAGATGTTGCCAAAAAGTTTATATTTACTATGAGTGCAATCATTCCAGTCGTGACCAATGCAATTTCGAGAATCTTTATGTAGAAAATATTCTGTTATCGACGCAAAAACTTATCATGGAACCACTTGACAGCGCATATAGATAATTAATTGTAAAAATGTCTAACAAATCACGGATTTTATGCCAAACAATAAGTTAAGTAAAATAAATCATACCTCGTTCCCAGTGGATTTTATCTATTGGATAACCTGCCACAGGGCATTTTACCTAAATTCCAGAAAGAATTGCAAAAATTGATATATTATTGAAAAATGGTGTCAGGGGACATTAATACAGAGTAAATGAAGACAAGTGTAGTGTTCAGCTGTTCAACATTAACTAAAAACTCTTTCTTTATTAATTCTGTTTCTTAAAATTTAGTACATTTGATTATGCCAAAAGGCTTGCCATTTATGGGCATGTGTATGGATTGTAATGTAGAATGCTTGATAAGCAATATACACTGTGAATTTGGACTTTATTTTACTCTTGTCTTTTTTATGCTAAAAATGTGAATTTGGACTTTACTTGTTTTTATGCTAACAATACGAATTTGGACTTTACTTTACTCTTTATTGTTTTTATGCAAAAAATATGAATTTGGACTTTACGTTATTTTTTATTTATGTCCAATGGATTGTTTTTTTTTTTAATTTCAATTGTTCTTATTGAACAAATGGTTTATTATAAATTTTTTATTTAATTTCGGTGTGTGTGCGTGTGTGTATATTCAAAAAGTAAAAAAAAAATACAGGTACACTTACGACTAAATCAGTTCCTGATATGCCCGTTATTTTCGGCATTTCACGTATGAATGGAAGACCATAAATATTTACTTTGGCACTGTGAGACACTCTGAATAACGTCGCAAAAATCCAGAGATATAGAGCATGAAGTGAAACGGAGTGAATGAAAATAAAAAAGAGCACAAAAATCACATACAAAAAACTAACACTCGAATATATTTCTAGTAGCTTTTATATGAATCGTTAAAGATACCAATAAACCAACAAAGTACCACTTTTCATGTCTAATGTAGGGATTGACCATCAACATTTAGATTTATACTTTTTTATAATGAAATTGTTCAATAAGTGGCATGCATTTCTACTCTATTTAAATGGATTTTGAAAAAATGTCACTTGGTTTTTTCTCATTCAATTATGTACTTGGTTGAGTCGATTTTCATATTTCAACTGCGACTGAAATGGATTTTTAAAGTTTTTGACTTCTTGTTTTTTTTTCCTTTTGCATTTTCGATTGGGAGTAATTCCCCAGAGAATGCATGGACAAATTCGGTCTGTGAAAAATAAAGAGGAAGTTAAAAGTAGAAGCCAAAAAAGCACTTCACTTGACATCATGGCCAATATAGTCTATTTTCGGCAGACTGTATAATCCAACAGAAATCTGTTTGATTGATTTACATAAAACACACATAGGTGGATTTTGTTCGAATTGGTAATTTTTTTTGGTTGGAATTATAAAGATTCCAATGGATACTTCTAGGTAAATGTAAAAATGATGCAATGTACTTCAAAAAAAAAAAACATGAGGTTTTCATTGCAAAGGTGACAAACAAACATCCCAAATGATTTGCTGATATCAATAAAAAAAAAAGTTCAAACATACTTTCCGATGGTATTTTGAGCAGAGCAAGTGTATACTCCACCGTCTTCCTCTTTAACATTCGTTATGTTTACATGGCTGATTACATCATCGTCTGTTTTAACATATTGTCCAACTAGAAACCTTGGGCTATCCGGAATCTATGTTTTTCAACATAAAAAAAGAAGATTGAAAACATGACATTTTCTGTTCGTTTTGTCAAAATGCATCAAAATATATTCAATTTTTTTTTTCAATATTACGTGCCGTATGCAATGATACCTAATCAACCAACAACAATAATCCATTCAGTCAGTATATTTCACAAACACAGTTCCAATGTCACTGTTTTATCAACAATTACACTTAAAGTGTCGAGCAGGGACTTGAAGTGAAATAAAAACGGTACTACGCATTTTTGTTTACTTGCATATCAATGCACCATTGATGAGCCGCTGTATGGATGTATGCCACTGTTTATCTACTGATACGTGTTCGTGCATGTTCATGTGAGCATGAGCTGCATACAAATCATCGGGGAAAATGTATATTTGCCGGCATTTGCCTTTTTTGACACATATGTTTTTGTTCCTGGTCTTATATATGTTGAAATCCACTTGATTTCGCGCCAAGTATTTTTGCCATGATTTTTTTTTCTGTACTTGATGAATGGATTATTGCTATTCGCAATAAGTGACACCTTATATATTCGTATTCTAAAGAACAGCACGAATACAAAAATCAGAACGACAGCTAAAGCCATCTTTACGTGCCACTGTTACGTTGAGCATCGATGCTTCACAGCGGTTGCCTGAATAATATTGACCAAACGTACTTAAAAAAATATAAAAATATAATAAAAGTACTGAGCTCGGAAAATGGAAATTCAAACAGCATTTGTGGTTATGAAATATATGCTGGGCGTGCTTGTGTATTCGTGGTGTGCTTTAGAATTCTAAAAATATTTGTATTTTTATCGGGTAATTTTTTGTTTATTTAAAAATAATGCAGACTAAATTTACCGGAAAACCATCCAAGGTCCATGTGAATTGTGGCGGTGGATTCGCTGTTGCAACACATTTAAGTGAAACAGTCGGACCTGGTTGCAGAGTTTGTTCAGAAAACCAATATAGTAGTTCCGGTGATGCATCTATGGTTGCAAAAAAAAAAATCACATAAAATCACTCCATTCATCATCATTGATGTAATTTTTGCGCTGCAAAACTTTATTTACCGCCCAGCTGTAGTTCGGCTGTCGATTGAATTTGTTCCCATTCATTAGTCACAAAGCACTGATACATGCCTTGAAATATGAAAAATGACGACACATAACTAATAAATATTTCGCCTATATAAAAACAAAAGAAACATCATGATACATGCCTTGATCTTCTTTTTGTACCTTACGGATGACTAAACGGGGTGGATCGCTAAAAATCTAAAATGTGACAGGAGATTGATGTGAATGTTTGGAATATCACAAACAATTCAATTACCATATTGTTTACAGACAAACTAACAATAAATGAACTTACTTCAACTCTATTATCACGTATAATGGGTTTGCCATCGTGAAGAAAGTTTATTTCATACACTGGACTACCGGATACGATACAATGAAATTCAGCATCTTTATCCACATCAACAGTCTGCACTTGTGGTTGCAAGTGAGCCGTTAATGGAGCTATGTAATTTAAATAATGAGAAAGAAAAAATAAACAAACAAATAATACATATTTTAAGATAAGCAGCTTTAACCTTTCCAACATTTAGTAGATTGCTTTCGTGGCAATATAAAAAATATATACACTGCCAAAGTACTTGGAAGTAATGCTTGATGTATCGATGCATAAACGAGTGGAATTCAAAAAAATTTTTAAAGACCCATGGATGCGCACAAAAATTAACCAATTTAATCAAAATTCGAAAGCCATATCGACTTTCGTCAAAAAAAAAAATTCATGAAAAACACAGAAATTCGGTAGTTTGTTGTACTAGAGCATCTTGAAACAAGGTCGATCGAGTATTCTAGATATGTTTTTTCGAAAAGGCATCTGAAGAGCTACAAACTGAGCCATTTTCATCAAAATTGTAGAATTTAATCTCGAGTTACAAAGTACAAATCAAGTTGTTTTCAGATTCCCATACAAACTCTTAGGAAAAACTTCATTTGCAAGGAAAATAATTTTCCTGGACGAATTTTTCAAAAAGAAAAATATATTTTTTGTGGATTGGATTCAGGAATCCGAAAAAATCAAGCAAGATATACATCAAGCAATATATATATATGTAATATATATCCATAAATTATGATATTCACATAAAAATTACATTAAGATTGTAAAAGTGTGAGAAGAATGAAAAATAAAAATAAATAAATAACGAAAATTCGTACCAGTTACTGTTAAGAGCGTTGTTATTGTTTCTTCGCCAGCAGTGTTGTTTACCCAGCAGATGAATTTACCACTATCATCCAGTCTCGCCTGCAGTGCATCATAAAAGATTTCATTTTATTATCTTACCTATGCTAGGCTTTACTTTAAATCATCTTATTGAACCACACAAATTCAATAAATAGAAACGACACAATCGAAGAAAATCGGATGAAATGCCTGGCATATTAAATCCAGAATCTAATGTAAATTTTATTACAGGAATCTCAACATCACCGTTATTTATGCCATACATTATTCAAACAAATACGTCCATGAGATTCTTGCCTTTTTTAATCGGTGTCATTTTGGCCGGCAAAAATTTTGTATTTAATATTAGCATTTCAACTAACTCTGTTCAACATCTTTTGAATTACAAATGCACTAAGTAAATAGAGCAGGCATTTATATCGATTTATGCGGAAGAAAAAGCTTCATAATATAGTTGTGGAGAATGCAAGGATTCCAAGCATAACATCAACAAACTATTGAGATATTTATAATGGGAATGCTTAATATTTTACCAAAAGTTTAGATCTTTATACAAATTACGACATTTAATTAAATTGTTTGCACACTAGTTGGAAGTATTGTGTGCTTATAAAACATTTAACGAGAACAAACCTTGGCTATTTTCAATAATCCTGCTGATACCATTGATATCCTTTCACTAAGCTGAACTGGTATTAGTTGCTCATTTTCTTCTTTGAACCACCTGAAATAGTCAGTTGGTAAATGTGAAACGATGTTATGAAATAGAATGTCAGCGATAAATCTAATTTTCAAGTAAATTCGCATTGAAAGTTCTGTGTATCGTCGGTTGAAATTATACCACAAATTCAAAACTTTTTTTTGACATATTAAACGATATCACTCTATTAATATATCCACATTCATTCACCTTCTGACACACTTCTCGCACATTCGTGTGCCATTTGCCGAGCTCATTAAAATCGAACCAGCAAAAATACTGAAATCGTTACAAAGTTTTATTCCGTGTGATTGATTGCAAAATTGTGGTAGCAATTTGTTGAAAAACTTCGTACATTCACCGCGTGATTTCGATTCGATTTTCGTTTATCATTATAAATAAAAAGAAGAAACTTACCGATAAGTTGGCACTGGATGACCTTGAGCGATGCATGGCAACGTTGTTTGTCCATTGAGCACAACATGACGTAGTGAATGTTTTTCAACATTTATTCGAGGCTGTACAAAACCTTTCGGTTCAGTAACGATAATTCGGCCTGGATATGTAGACGTTTGTATATCGCCTACAAAATAAATGAACATTAAAGTTTTGTTAATCTGTATGTGGCACATAGTGCATTGCATTCATGTAAAATGGATTCTTATTCGATACGAAGACATGAGAAAAACACACACACAGAGAGAGAGAGAGAGTTAGCGAAACGAAAGAGATAGTGAGGAAATCGAGTAAGTAACCGCTATAGTGCCATTCATGATTTGTGCATGCACAAACTAATTCATATAAAGCATCCGATAAAACATTTATCCAAATTAAAGGATTTACGGAGCAAGCACGTACTCAAACTAGTAAAAAATCAGTACGCTCAGTCGTTCACATAGTGCACTTTACATAAGCTCAAGCAATGGATGTAAATTGCGGTGAATAATATCGGAGCTTGACGTTTTATTTTTTATTTTTTTTATTTTTTTGGATTTTGCCTTTTATATCTTGCATTTTGTGTCATTTGCACATTGAACTTTCAAATGCAGTATGGTAATTGGTTTCATTAGTTTGAATAAATACGCTCATTAAAGCTAATACACTGCGATAGAAGTGATATAGATAAAGGAAAACATTCAATTTAAATAACTTGGTAAAAGTTATCTCATAATGAATTTAATATATCAACTGAATTGGGTTTTTCTTTTCAGCAACGAAAAATGTTGATGTTGCTCTAGATAAATGAATAACGGAATCATTTCGGAATGGTTGACGTTGTATGCAGCACTTGTCAATCAAATTTTTCACCTACAGACTTAGATAATCGATATTGAATTTTACCAGAACGGTCAAATCAACTGCAGACTTTGTTTTTAATTAATTTTCTCGCACAGTTCATACGATGAGACTGCACGGTATCGGTTCAGTGTTCAATATTCAATGTAATACGCGTCAGCATTCCCTAATGTAAATCACTCCAGTCATGAGGTTTCATATAGTGGCCAGAACATAACTGTATAAATCTATTTCTATTTATAAAGTCTATGTGACTGGTTGTTGGGGAAAAAGGAAAATCGAATCAAAATGAAAGTGCCTTTTTTGCGCTTTTCTATATTATGGTACTAAACATTAGTTACGATCTCTAAGGAGAAGTAATGGATTCTGGAACATTTTTCCATTTTCATTATGTTTTACCGTTGTTGGCAAGATGAAAGAACAAATAGACTCTGTGCTCGATTTTCCAATAAAAATAATGCATTTTGTCTATACATAAAATACCATGCCGTCAATTTAATTTTTTTCATGTAACTTGAACTAGTCTTTCTATTTAAATTTTTTTTTGCCATGTCTTTCCTTTCAGTAAGTAGCTCTCATTTTTCACAAACGCATTCATGCCTTTCTGTTGTATGATACTGGTATAATCAATGGATACTTGCTCTTTTGAAATCAGCATAGAATAGCAAATTTTTCTTCTAATTTTTTATTCGGTTCTCATCGCATGATGTATATGATCATGACAGATACTAATATCATGCATGGCAACTTAATAATGTTAATCAATGAATTTTTGGCTTCTTTTCTTTCGCTGCATTATTTCACACTTCGTTTACTATGCAATTAAATTGTAAGACGTCACAATATGTGTGAAATGAATATTCTCTTTGACTCATCTGATTCGCTTGGCTGGCAAAACAGACTTGACTAAATACCGCTGAATACAATCAAGGGAAACCCAAAATTTTCCTATTAAAGCCAAGTTATAGCAATTTTCTAACATAACACATGCACTCTTATATTGTAGGGATTACCCCAAACAAATTTTCGGATTTTTTTCTAATGTTACCCCAAAAGTAGTCAAAATGACTCCAAATGGATTAAATTATCATTTTGTGAACATAGAACTATTTTTCACAATAAAATTATTTTAAAACACCCAATAATGTACTGACAGTTCTAATGTTGTGAATTTTACAACAGAACGTTTAAAAAATCTTTATGTCAACGAACGTTGTGAATAGTCCAACAATCGTTGTCGTTGTGAATACGTACAATATACAATGACATATGTATATTCACAATGACAACGATTGTTAGACAATTCACAACGTTCGTTGACATAAAGATTTTGTGAACGTTCTGTTGTAAAATTCACAACATCAGAGATGTCAGGGTGTTTCAAAAGTAATTCGTGCTTCCGTAAAACTTCAGAAAACAATATAAAAAATTTGACTATGAAAATTATTTTTTTGTTTACAAAATAATAATTTAATCCATTTGGAGTCATTCTGACTCCTTTTGGAGTAATCATGGTAAAAAATCCAAAAATGTGTTTGGGGTAATCCCAATAATATAAGAGTGTGTGTTAGCATGTTTTAGAAATAGAAAAATTATATATTTCGAACTCTCTACAAACGTGAAGTACCAAAGAAGGTTTATTTTGCGATAAAAAAATGGACAATACAACAAACTAAATATTCAGTTGAACTGAAATCAAACAGCCAGATATTCGGTATATTTTGTTCCGGTTTTTACAAAAAAAAAAAAATAGAAGAGCAACTTAAAACTCTGAATTTAGAAGTATATTTTAGTCTAGGGGAATTTCTCACTAACAAAATGTATCGAATTCGTGCAGTTTTGCTTAAACTAAATGAATCTGTTGTAATTCGTGCTAATCCGTGGTAAACTGTGTAAATTGGCTGCATATCTGTCAAAATTTTATTTAAACATATACATATACAATATTTATATTTTTATGGTTAAACAGTAAATGTTTTTAATATTTATTTAATGAAAATTTATTTTCTTTTCAATTTTGAGCAATTTTCTGTCGAAAACAATCGAAAATATTAAAAAGATAATGAATTAAAAAATAATATGGTTATCATAACCTCACTTTATTATGTTAACAATTAGTGTGTCCACGTGGACTCCGTCAGAAAGTGAGGTTATGTCAGAAAGTGAGGTTATGTTATCCACATCATTTTTTTATTTATTATTATTTTAATAATTTCGATTGTTTTCGAGAGAAAATTGCTCAAAATTGAAAAGAAAATTAATTTTCATTAAATAAGTAATAAAAACATTTAATTATCAAATTTTAAATTCCCCTGAAATTTCCTATGGATTTGTGTAGCTAATGATAGAACAGACGTTAGAACTGTCAATATGAACAGAAAATCTGTAAGAATTCGCCTGAATCGGCTGCAACTGCAGTAAGTTGTGTAAATTGACTGAAAACCGCAGTATTTACGGGTTTTGGAACACGAGAAATTCCCCTAGATTTTAGTATTGGTATCGAGATGTATATATCATATATCTGGCAGAATGATATGAATTTGCTGAAAGTTCTATTTCCAATTAACTATGCACAAAGCAGCTGCATATGCTCATCAAAATTTTGAATTTTACCACATCACGTTGTTTTAGTTTTACAAACAAAATAATTTCTTTACCAGTTAATCGATTGATTGTTCGACAAGTATAGGTCTTGAAAGCATCTGATGGACTTGCATTGTTTATATAGAGTTCACCATTCGGAAGTACATTGTATTTTCCACCAATGTCTGTATTTGGATACAAATGCATGCCATTGTCCTGTACCCATGCGGTCACCATTACGAATTCGTTCATGTAGCTGGGAACCTGTAATAATAAACGAAATGTCCATATTAACGTTTTGGAAATCATTTGGCATATGTTTGACTTTCAACACAAGAAAAAAATTGACATCAATTGTTTGTAGTCAAAATTGTTTCATCTCATTGAATTTGATAAAAGAAGGTTGCAAAATGTATAATTTTTCGATGATCGATTGAAAATTACACATGCGAAGTGTTAACTATACAGAGTGGCTGTAAGACTAGGTGTGAGATAAAGTGAGTTTTGAATAGTGAAGACGTTTTTTACTCTTAAATATCTTCTCGTCACCTTAGTTAACCTGCTTACCAATCATTGTTAAAAAAATTGGCTCACCTGACATTTCAATACTGCGGTATTTCCAGACATAACATACTCATCGTGTACCTGCACTTTGTATTTCTGATTTACAACTGAAAAGGAAGAGATTGAATTTAAGTATTATTTATCGCATCATACATAAAAACATTTATTAACCTAAAAGTTAGGATATTTTATTAAAGAAATGTTGAACATTTGATGAATGCTCATTAAAATACTTATAAACCACTACAAACTGTTAAAAACAAACAACAAAACTATTGTATGTTTAGAACAATAGCGTGCGCAGGGGAAAGATTTTTTTGGGTTGTTAGTGTTTTTGAGAAATTATTTTTTAATTTCCTTGGGTTTTTATCGAGTATATTTCTTAAAAATGCTCGATTTGTTAAGCTTTTTTGGCATACGGAATATATTCCAAATTAATCCAGGTGGAATAAAAGAATAGAGTTTTGGAATATTCTTTCGATTTTTTTTTTTTGTTCGTCAAATTTGCCCAGAACAATAGTTAAAATGGAGTTTTGAAACTGACTCCCCTTAGAAATCTGAACTCACACGTATGTAGGTATGTAATGGGAACTTTTCTATTACTTTTTTCTAAGTGTTTCTAGGTCTTCATTTTATAACAAAAACTTGTAATTGGAGGGTCGAAGTTGAAGGGTTGCACCACCTTTTAAAAACTTTAAATGCATTTCACATCAGTTAGGTATATGAATGGAGCCGATGCAAGGAAAACAGCCGACAGGCAAAAGAAGAAAAAAAAATACAACAGCACTAGGTGAGTGAGAACTAGGCCAAATTCATTCTGAATATTATGGTATCTCGCTCTTTTTTATGGATTTGGTCACAGCTGGTCGCAATTATAAAATGCTATAAACAACGTGAACCATATACAATATTATGTTTGCAGCATAAGAAAAATTGAAAAGCTTTTTCGCGCTCACTTATCGTTAAGTATATTATGCTCGTTCAATCAGCTGCCTGCCATTTATTATTCAAATGTTTTTCCATCATCTTGGCAGAAAAGCAAATAAAAATTGAACGGAATTTCAAGAGTCACAATTTGATGCCAATGCGGCAGCGCTCATATATTTTGTCATAATATCATTGTACGCAGTACAAAAGTATTGCTTCCAGTTATTTGAAGATACGATTTTCTACTCATATTTTATAAACAATTGAGTAATTATTCCGAAGAACCAAAAGTCAAATGACAAAAAAGAGACATTTTATTAAGTACTGCAGTGTTTGAACGATTTAAATGGCCCGAATACACATCTAAAATTAACTTTCGATTTTCACTTCTGATATATTTCCCCATAGAAATGTTTTGAAACACGTAAATGTTCCAAGAGTAGCTTAAATTGGAGTTTAGAGTGAATCTGAGATGTACAATTATCAAAATCTCTGATGAGTAGAGATCCTCCCAATGAGGGGATTTTGACTTCAATTTTCCAGAAAATCATTCAGGAAATTCGTTTGATATCATTGTTTTCGATGTCAAAGAAACCATTTATGTGTCGATCAATATTCGAGTACAATGAATGTAGAAGTTTTTCTCGAGACTATTCGATGAAGAGGAATTTAATGAAAAGCTGAAAATATCAATAGCATTAAGTATCTTATGGTGTGTGTGCATGTTGTGCATGATGTGCATGGAGTACAGTATGTATTTTGAATCAATGACTTTGTAATTTTTAATATTTAACGCGAACAAATAGAATGAAGAGGAGAAGTAAAGGAACAGCGTGTGGACTTCGATGAAGAAACTCATTAGAGCTTAGAGCTGAATTCATGTATAAAAGGATATGTAAAATATATAGAGTCTGGCATTACTTTTTTTATGTATGATGTACATACGAGGAAAAATATAGAAAATACTGTGTTGAATGTGCCAATGTACCAAATGTCCATTCACAAGCATACTTAACAATAAACAAAGTGTGTGACGCTCGGGTGTATTAGCACAACTGTACAGTTTTGGCTACTCTGCACGCAAATACATTTGAATGGCTCATGCAAATAAACGATGTCGCATCTCGAGGCGCATTGATGCTTCGTGACTGCATACACACATTGGCATTGACTTAGTCTTTCATATTAAATGCTGAACAACAATTCCCGGCAAGTAATTTGTGAAGCGCGCACAGGCATATATGTGAAAACACTGAACATACAAATATGCGCCAGCCTTATGCGCTGATATTTATTGCTCTTGTTTACTTATATTGTAAAACAATAATAATGCATGGAATTCGAAGTGACTGCAGCAAACATAGCCGCTGAAATATTTGGAATGGTGCGGTGAAGAGGGTGAAATGGAGAGTTGAAAAAAAAAACAAAGTGGTTGCTCTTCAAAAAGACAATAGTCCGAAAAAAAAGTATGAAAATGATTGTGACAAGAATAAGGACAAAAACACTGAAAGACTTCTCCCTATATGCATAATTGAGACCACGTATAATGCAACAACACAAGCACACAATGTCTACATGACGTGTGCATCCCAATGAAAGCTTTGAAACGAGTGGAGTGTGTGTGTGTATGTATTTTTTCACAGCCGTTGTACTTTAGATTTGCATAGCGACGACCCAAGATGTTGAAAATTAATCTATGTGTAGTACAATGTATATGATCGGTTTACAGTGTAACATTTGCTTGTCACGAATTATACCGGCGATATGAGAAATAACTTCTTCGCATTATGTATGATGATCAGCTCAGCTGAGTAACCAAAGATGCAGAAAAATATTTCAATGAGAATTGCAAATGATGGCAACTCATCACAAAAATTATTTGAACGAAAAGAATGGGAATGCAGTTGAGTAGAAAAAGAAAGAGAGTGAAATGCCATAGAAAACCAAACACAAGAGGATTTTCTTGAGCATGGGAAGCTTTAATTAATTATGCATCTTCAATAAAGTATCGCGATGTGCAAACAATGGCTACATTTATCTACAATTTTTAACTATATCTTACACCGCATCGAAATCATGTAACATGGGGAGGGTTGAAAGAAAAGAATAATTTCTCATTTAAAATGACAGATCACTTTTGAGTGTACGTGGTTAAAAAAAATCTGTGAATTCTGTTTACGGGAAGTTCAGTACGACTGCTATTCACGCTTTTGGTCTTCTACTACTATTTTTAATAATTAGAAAAGTTGAAACATCTGATGATATTTTTCTCGATATGAATTCGATTCGGTGGATTTGCGTGTAATTCGATTAAATGTGTCATATAAAAATGGTATCCAATAGTTGAAATACCTTTCATGCTGATTTTTAATTTTGAATGGAAATAATGAACATATTAATACTCACCACCCCGAACGAGAACTTCTCTACTTAAGATCGTACCGACCAGATTCCGTATTTTACATCTGTATAGAAATGAGAGAAAAAAGAAATCGAATATAGAGGTTCAATAATCAAAGGTTGAAATCAACCGTATTTCGTTCCATCTTTTTTTTTTTCATTAAAAATGTGACAGGATTAAGAATGTGAGCATTCGCATTGAATCAAATAGCAACCATACGAGTTTTGAAATTTGCAACGTACATATCTGTATATATATAACATTGAAAATAGCAATAAATTTGTAGAGTGTGTGCAAGTGCATTCTTCCATAAAAATACTTCAAAATTCTTTGCATTTTAATCCATTTCGCGTCTTTACCATCCTCACATTTCATGGCACATTCAAAATTAATTTTTGTAATAATTTTCTCCTGGTAAAATGTTATAGATTTTTTTCTTCTTCTTCTTGGTCTCGCAATTTTTCGTTGCGCAATATTCCTATATATATCTTGAATTTTCTTCTTTTTTTTGGTATTTCGCTTCTGTTATTATATTCCACGGGATTGTGTACTTTGGTCGGAATATGATTCGTCAGGTGCGCTGAATAACTTCAGTCACTGTATTTGTATGCGAGGTGATCTCGAAAAGTGGAAGATTACAGCGCAGTAGAAATATTGGAAAGCAGGTGCAGCTACAGAGAAGATTACCTAATGATAACAATATTAAGTTGTCGTTGTGAATTCATCCCGAATGCATTACGATGCATGTTTCTGCTCTATCTACACCTTTTTGCACAAAATCATTCTATTTCATCTCAACTCAAAGTGTATTTGATATTGGTATATTTAATGGACGACAGAAACACCAACACATTGTCAACCCATACCCAAATGGATGCGAATTTTGTAATTATGATTCTACATTTATGCTCAAACATTTCGATACTTTAAATGACCATGTTACTTGCAAATAATCCTCTAAAATGCAAATGAAAAAAAAGACAACTAATAATAAACATGCCTGTAAATGGTGGAATGTATTTCATGACGATATTTTTCAGCTGAGAATGGATAAAAGATGAGACTCCCATTTGGTAACGAATAGACCATGTCCTGATGCGGTGGAACTGGTGACCATTCTACCTATAATTATAAAGGACATACCATATAGTTTGATTATTCAGCATTTTGATGATTTGGTGTCATCTTTTCTTGTATATAAATGAACAATGAAGTATATAACATTTACAAAATCTACATAGGACTGTGTAAATTTAAGCAAATTAAACTTTCGCACATTTTTGAATTAAAAAGAAAATGTTGATTGTGATAGCAAGAGTTTTATTACAACTAACATTTTAGATTTTAGCAAACGGCAACAAGAAACAATCGCATACAATGAGATTATACCAAAGGTAAATTAGCATACATGTGCCGACACAAGTGTTTTGTTCTTATTTCTTGTTGTGTCATAGAACGAGTTAATGCTCTGCGAAAATAAACATGACACAACTCAAAATAATCCCGACATAATGTCATTTTGCCAGCTATGCATTTTGTCAGCTGGTAAAATGAAGCATACTATCAAGCAATGCCATCAAGCGACATTCTGTTTATGTGAGAATGGAAATGTGGAACTTATGAATGGACCAAAACATTTTTATCGATTGCAAATTAAAGGTGTAACCACTTCTATTGCTAGATTTTCACTTGATTAGAGTAGGATAATTTTGAATGTTGAACAGATGTACTTTTTTTAGATAGTAAAAATGTTTCATTTATACATCATATATGACTTTTGAAAATCGCCTTTAAGAAACATGGACGAAAGGCGACGAAAAGTAATGCGGCTAATGTTATCAAAAAATTACCTCTGGTTGCGGCGACCCGTGACCGGAGCATTCAATATGACCACCTGTGCTGTTTGAAAATTCCACTTTATGTGGTGGCTCATGTGAAAATATTGGCCCTTGTTGATCTAACGTGAATATACCTATAAAAATAGCATAAAATAATGAATGTTTATTTATTATATATATAAAACATGAATGCTATTTATAATATTCAAATTGAAATTTATTGTTTATTCTGCTTGAATATAGGATTTTCGGTGTTGATTGGTAAACATTGAATTAAATCGAGTTCTAGAGAAAACGAGAGAAAATCCAATCAAAAGCAAAGAAACAGTTTAAATTTATAACCAAAGTTAATTCAGCACGATTATTACCTGAATGAATATTTAAATGAATATAATTGCTCTTGGTAATGAATTTTTACTTAGTGAAAATGAACAGAGTCGTAAGAATCGCATGCTAGTTTCTATGGTAATTTGTAATCATTTCAAGTTGTTATTGAAGTATTAATTTGGTTTCGAAGTTTCTCAATGAATGCAAATTGAGTGATTTTACTTTTAATTGAATTAGATTTATTTCAATTGTAGCATAGTTGGAATGGCATTTGGAAGAAATCAATTAAGGTGACAGATGATGAGTTGGTAACAATCTTTATGGATTATTGAAGCTGGATGTATTATGATTGCACAAAAATACAACAAACCAACACGATTTTTATGATTTTGTAGGTCATTGTAGTTTTGACTAAGTGTTTGGCTTTTGTGAGTTATGCATTTAATGCGTCAATAATTCTTATCTTTTAAAACTATATATACAATCCCAGTCGATATAAAAACGTTTTCCAGATTTTTTGTTTCAAAAATGCATATATATTTTCGTTTTGATGTTGTAAAACTTTGTGTCGATAACGAAAAACAAAATCAAGTGAGTGCAAAAAAATATTGGGATTTTTGGTAGTAACGTGTCTAAGATATTACGCTGATGATGATGATGATTCAACGTAAACATAATTATGTTCATTACTCGAAAGGGTATTACATTTTTTAACGATGGGTAGTAAAGTGCATATACAAAATCTGGAACATTTGCTTCCATAAAATATTGAACTTTACTATTCAACTTTCGGTAAAATCGAGCATAAATTTCGCACGGTTGAAGGACCAAATGAAAATTTTACAATTTTCATCCTTGAATTAAAGGATGTAGGAAAGTAGGACCTATTGAATATTCAAGAGATTTGGAAACCCAGCACTTATTTGAATTTGAAACTCTGGAGATGAAAAAAGTGACCTTCTCACTAGATTTTTACTATGGTTTTCATGTTACATCGTCAAACTGGTGACCTCTCATATCACAAGTTTATAGTTTTTGTTGTCAAAGTAAACAATAATCTCTATATATTATATTTGCATGTATAAGTGGTATTCTTTTAGACGAAAAAAAAAAACGGAAAAGTATTATTATAACTTTTTTTTCTGTATGCGTTACAACGTTGTTTGAATTGGTGAAGCCGAAATTGAGTATATATGTGAGAATAGTGTGTGTTAGTAGTGAGTGTTTGTTCGTGTTATCGCTTATCATTTCGTTATTTAGACAAAATGAAAAATATCATTAAAATCAAACGTATTTTTGCATTACACAAAATGATTGAATCCATAATATTATTAACTTAATTGAAAAAATGTTTTCTCTAAATTTCAAAAGTTGACAGCCTTATAATTTCAAGTGGGATGCATATCAATGTTTTGTGGTGATAAATATTCCGGGAAAATGATGCGATTTTTATTCCGGGCACGTTTTCAAATTATGACAGCGGAGTTCTGTTAAGAATGTTCCATGTTGATGACACTTTAACGTCATGCTCTTGTTTTAGCTGAGTGCAGTGCTCTGTTTCGTTTTGACAATGAGCGCTCGATGTCACCGCTTCACAAAATTACCGTGTGATGTTTGCCAAATCATGCACAAAACACATTTCAAGTGGAAAAAAATGTTTACGCCAATTATTACATTCGAGTGTCATTTTTTGCACTATATGCATAATCCTTATTGCTTTCGTCGCTATATATTTACTGTTTAAACAGTTCATTGTTTTTTCTTCGTCATTCAGTTGTTCACATTAGGGTTTGAAGCCATGTTGATTAGTATTAAAACACATAAAATATGTTGTAACAGCAGGAAATATCCAAAATACACTTGATAAATGTACATGAACATGTTTCTTAAACAAGATTTCATAACTTTACCAAGTTTTCTTTCCCAAATGAATATTAAGTGTAAACGAAAAGTTTTTGCCCAGAACACATAGCATCCTATGACATTCAAAAAATGTGCCGAATAAAAATTGCCGGGCTTGCAACTCATACTCATACCGCAGGCTACGCATGCACAAATTCAACCATATCGACATTGTGCATTTCACAAAATGACACACAATTGAAACATATTCATGTAGACTGAACGCCAACGTTAATAAAATGTAAATGAAAACATTCGAACACAATAAAAGAGCATTCAATACGTTCGTCATGAAAACTTTTCGTTTTGTCTTCTAAGGCATTTGTTCGAACACTTAGTTTCGTTATTCGAATTCCATGCAAACGCATTGAACATAATTCAGTTCATTCGTTGCCGTCAAAAACCAATGATTGCTGAAATATGACGTTCGATATCTTTACATTTATTGATTTCTGTATTTTATCAGTTTGTAATTCAAATGAATTGTCAAAACTTCTTATCGCCTTGCAAAAAAGTTAATGCATTTAATTTTTAAAGGAAACAACAATGTAAATACTTTTCATGCATGTGCGACTCCATTGTGATGTGAATTATCTTTGAATGTAGTTGAAGTCACAAAGTTTCCAACACACACAATTATTGATAACTATAAAATTGTGCAGATACACAGAGTGTACTTTTTGATTGAACGATGAAACTTTATTGTTATGCATCAATGTGCCGAATACCGAATAAGTTTGCCGGTTATAGGCAAATCAATTCTGGTGAATTTGAATTGGAATGTTACCGCATTCATTTAAATGCAAATTTGTGCAAATAATTTTTAATGCACATCTGTTATTATTGCTTCAATATCAATGATAAACAAATATTCACAAATATTTTTGCGAAACTATTTTGATTATGTTCAAATCGTCATCGAAATGACAGTGATGATAACTTTGTTATTTCTTCTGGATGTACATTCTTTCAATAAGAATTACGCCACGTGTTTGGGCCCGTAGAGATAACACTCATATGTATCCGTCAATCTGCAGGTACGGATATGCATCCGTATTTGTGATTAGAAAATTGGATCTGTTCGGTGTGACAGATATCTTTATTTATGCCGGCGAGTTGACTGTAGATCCTCGAAAACGTCCAGCTTGACTTCATTTATGGATCATATCCGAAACATTTCCCGAAAATAATTTTTCCTACAAAATTCGGGAATTTTTCCAAGAAGAAAGTGTTTAATCGAGAAATATCATTTTCGGTAAATCTTCCAGCATTCGTGAATAGAATAATACGATTTTATCCAAATCAACCGGAAAAATCTGCTACTAAATGGAATCTATTTCTGGGCACAGTCTACATACTCCACCTACGATCAAAATAATTACATGTATGAAGTCAATTATATAATTCGCTGTGTTTGCCTTTTTAGTGATGTTGAATGTTTTTCCATGCATTTAACAAAATCAAAAGTTCGAAACTATGCCGGCCAAATGATGTATGTAACCACAGTATTTACCAAAAATCAAATAGTGTCACATCAAAATCTTCATTCGTTTGTGAATCTATTGTAAAAGATGTAAATGGAAAAACATAATATGTTTGAAGTGATGAAACTATGGCCCGTAAATAAAACGAAAATGTTGATATCACTCATGTTTGACATGGTGGCAAATAATATTTACTAAATGTGCATGAAATTGATCCAGTATGGCAAAGGCAAAGTTTGTTTGAGCTTCTATGTTAATTTATGTTTGCAAAATAGTCTATAAATTTTATTAGAGTTGATTTGAAGTGTTCGAACATTGTGTTTATATTGGCAATTTTTTCGGTTGGATGGGAGGTGGGGCGAAACATCTCAAAAGATAGAACCGCTAATAATACCCTCTTGAGAAATGCTGACTCTTTTCAATCGTTGGGAATTTTATGTTCACTTATTTGATTGAATTCATAGGAAATAATAAAAGTCTATTACATTTTACCCTTTTTTTTATCAAAATCAAATGATGTCATTCGCTAGCGTTCGGTTTAGTTTTTTTCACCAATAAATATTCATTTTATTCATCCGGATCGAACCGAACATTGATGCGAATCAACATCATTGAATAGTATATCATTATGAATGCGCATTCAAAACTTTTGGTTCTGTTTTTCTTTGCTCGCTCAAATATTAACATAAAAAGCCGAAGTTTGTTTGTATTTCACAAAGCCAATGACGCAAATAAGTATGTGATAATAGACACTAAATTTGGGAGTTTATTTTTTTTTTTCTTTCGTTTGGCGTTTGCAGGAACGATCTTTGTCGTTTTTGCCGATTTGCTCTAAAAAATTTGTTCCTCTCTTCTTATTAAGTTTATTGATGTTCAATGCTTTGGATAATATAATAGATGGGCAAAAGTGATGATGTCATAAACCAATATTGAATTTTATTTCAAGCGAGAAAAGAAGTGTTCAAAAACTTCTTCAATATCAATAAACCGTAAATAAATAAGCAATGTTGCGAACAAATTGATTTTCGAGCCAAAGAACCGCAGGAAAATAGCTCAATACACAATATTCCAATTTTACGAAAGATGTATTGGTAAATTTTCACAAGCACATAGAGACTAACATGTCAGAGCCATCAAACTTTTTTTCCAATTGGGGAATAGTTTAGCTATGTCTCGAGATAGATAAACTTTGTGCTTTTGTGAGCTGTGCTCGTAATAGAAATGACTAAAAGTTGTTATTTTTTTTCACTTACTCATGTACGTTTTGACATTATTATGTATGAATTTAATTATGGATTTGAAACAAATTTTCATCAACTTCACTCCTTGTGTGTTCGGAAAATGTTCAATTCATTTTGAATAACAGATGATAGCAGGATCATGTGTTGTGCAACATCCATTTTGGTTTTGAGCTTTTAAACTGAATGCAGTGGATATTTTGTAATATTCATAATTTTTGGATGTATATATTCGCATGAAATTCGGGTTTTATAAAATACCTGCTACATGAAAATCTGCAAATTTATAGCGACCTATAAAAAAGTGATAGGAAAAGGCATTTGAAATCAGCAGAAGAGAATCGGAAAATCGTTGAATTGTATCACAAATCTTACGTAAAAACCACACTCAAGTCGCAATGTTAAGAAAATGTCTTGCATTTCTTCTGTTTTTTTTTTGGTGCATTACATACAGTGTGTATGTTCGTTCGTTTATCTCTTAGTTGTTTCTTTCTATCTTTTTTGTTCGAAAAACTTTGGTTAATCAGTCAAGTAAATCTGTACAAACTGTGCTGTATATGTATACTACAAAATACCCGCTTAATAACAATAACAACATCTGAATGCAGCTAGTTTTCCGTTGAAAACCAAGTTTAGTAGGTGAAATACAATTCCTTTTCTTCGTATACTCTATACTCTTGTCTATTTTCTTTGCTTCGTTGCTCTTCCCATTCCGCTTACTCAATCAAAAAGCTTCGCTTCACATTTTCATGTTGATGCCGTTGAAAACTTAAGAAGCGAAGCAAAAGTGCACATTTAAAAGAAAAGAACCAACGCGAACGCAACGATCTATGTATATAATTCATATTTTTGTAACAAAAAAGCGTAGGGGCTTTTATGTATAAATATAATAAACGTACTAAATATGCTGCGAATTTGTCTAGAGTAAAGTTTGGCTAACTTTTTTTTTTCGCTATCCGTACACTTTTATGCACTTCCTCTTATTCGCGTACGCTCTTTTTTTTTGTCTACGTCACATAGAATGGATAGTTTTCTTTTCTTCGGCACTCTCGCGCTGTTCATAAAATATAATGGATGTTTCATTCGTTGATATTTTCTGTTTTACAAGCGTTGAATCGAGCGTGCAAATAACGGTAAAATAGGAACTTCATAGGCATTGCTACGGTCAAGTAATGCACGTGCATCTCACGAAATTGCTAATAAATCAAATAATGAATTTTAAACATAATGAATAGTACAGTGTGTGTGCTTTGTTCACAAAGCATTTTATTGGCAGTGCCATATTGTTATGTCATGAATTTACACCAAATTCAACGAGATTTTATTATTGCAATGAATTATTAAGATTCATTTGCAGTACACTCTTTGTCTTTTGTGTTCACATTGAAAGAATATTTGCGCGATAATAATAGTCAGATTGTTTTTGTTTAGTTTGAATGGGATTGTTTTTCTATGTTTCATAAAATTAATGACGTCGAATCGACCGCAATAAACTTTTTTAGTGTGCCATGTATCCAATGATAATTTATTGACATCAAATAGAAATCCGAATATACGTTTCATACACGAAAAATGGCGCACATCGTAATAAAATGTTATATAGCCTACCAAAATATGATCGAACACGGGTTAGCATAGTTCTAGGATTTTGATTTTTGCTTTCACTAAAAATAAATTGGAACATTTTTTTTACAAGTTGACATACGGCGGTTGCAGTAGTCCTTTTCACCATGCAAGATGAATCGGCACTTTTTTTTGTACATAACTACTCGTACTCTACTCAAGTAGCAGCAATGTTATGAACTGAAAACTGATTTTTAAATTAATGACACTGAATAAAGCTTACGAATGAATAATGTTCGTTGTAAATATTTTCATCTACACAATTGTCCTGCAACATTAAACATTCTGTTTCTATCTATGCTATTTTGATGAAAGTACCATGAAAATTGTCACATCTCTTTGGTATACTAAACTTACGAACTTTTTACCATAACAAAAATGTTTTATAAATAGCATTTAACAAAATTAGCATACTTTTGTTCATCAAAATAATTAGTCACGATTTTTATTTTATCCACAAATCCACAAAGAAACATTTCTGAATATATCCAACCAGAGCTGTTCACGAACATTCGGATCGTTTTTTAATTTACATTTTATTCGTTCGTTCGTTCGTAGAAAATCAAATGTTCGGATTGTTCGTTCGTTCGTTGTTTGGATTGTTCGTACAAATAACGAACACGTTATGAAAAGGACGTATAAAAGTAGTATTGCAGTACTGAATGAAAATAGGAAAAACTCTAAATCAATTTTTCTCGATTTTCCTATAAAAAAATAAAGAATAAAATGTATCCGACTAAAAGATAAATTATTGCCTAAAAATGTATTTTCAGTTTTTGGAAAACGTTCATTCGCGAAAAAGTATTTTCGTGAAATGTTTTGGCATTCATGTTTACGCATGTTTACGTAATAATCTCTTTTAATCGGATAAATTCAGAAATGTCTCTATTCGCGGATTTGTGGATCCAGCATTCTATAACAATATCTGATGATTGTTATATGTGTTAACTCGATTTTGTTTGAGTGAAAGAGATTAGTTTGGCGGTGAGTTAAATCTAAATTCTTCATTAATAATTATTCTGAATTATTTGCGTAATAATGCAAGTGCAGAAAGCTTATTATCGAAATCTGTGTAATACAATCGGTGATAGTTTTCAAAATGTTGCGTTATTATTCAATTTCTCTTCACTCAAAACTCTTTATATAAAAACGAGACAAAGCCTCTTGATTTCCATTTAAGTACCTTATTTAGTCATGATATCGATTCAGTTATATGGGGTTTTGCGGGATTTTCAAATAAACTGCATTCCTCATTGTTAGACTGAGTTGAACAAACCAATTGAAACATTTTGAAACAATGAGAGAATACTGTATTACAAACCCACAACATATTTGCACGTTCGTTGATACAGTCTTTAGCGTAGTATCCATGCATCAAAATGACCATTAATTACATCAACGCATTCTTCTCATTCCATTATTAAATCCATAGAATTTTAATGCTATTTTTATTTCAATATAATACAATATCGAATTGCGACAAAAGTTATTTTTAATAACCTAAAGGCTTTTTTTTCAACGCTATAATTTATAAATTGTATTTTCTCTTAATTAAATAAGTTATTCACATTAGGAGTTGATGCTTAGTTGTGATATAAATTCTATTAAACTTTAATTTCAATTTGCTTAAAGTTTTCATCATCGTTATTTCATCATGTTTGCACTTTGTTAATCATAATGCAGGATACGTGCGTACACATTGATTAATGTATATATTTGAAAGAAAAACTCTCTCATACTTTTGACTGGAATCATGTTAAATAAATGTTATGCCAAATTGAGTTGCTCTAGAGATGTGAAACTCATTTTCTTGCTGATATTCGATGCTGAATGCCTATATTTTTCGCAATTATATTGTTAAATATGCGTCTTGAAGATGAACATGATCAGAATAAGGGCATTTCATTGAATTGAAAAGTAACGTGTTCTAGGTAAATTCCATCAGAATAAATTCAAAGGTGCATTCATTCACGCGAAAAGAATGGCATGAAGAAAAAGTTAAGCTTGTACGAAATAAAATCACAGGTTTCGAAATAAATTTCTGTTCAAATGGAAAATTGAATGATTTTTGTAAAAGAAGTTCACAAAAATTATGTCGATATTTTGTTTTTTTTTTCACATTCCATCCACGACACAAATCGAAATGGATTTTTTTTACAAGTTAAACGGAATAATAATTTTTTTTTTGTGCGTCCTGTTTTATATTTTATCTTTTTTTGTGAATGTCGTAAATGGCAATATTTTCTATGCTTAAATTTTGTTCACAAATTACATCATATGCGGTTTACTCGTTGATTTATGAGCATTTAAACAAAAAAAATTTAAACTTGATACAACTACGGGAATAAAAAACTGATATTTTTTTATGTAAAATGCATAAAATAACATTATTGACATCATAAAATGGTTTAATCCTATTGGAGCTAGAACGAGAACTTCATTCATTTTGACTACATACGAATCCTTTTCAGAAGCAATGCAGGAAAACACCGTTTATTTATCGAACGATGAATTTCCTTTTTAGTTTGGCGTTTTGAGTGTTGTCGAACACACCTTTGAAGCATTTTACTGCAACGGCGAATAAGATGAAATTTAATTTCGCCTTAACAAGCAAATAGAAATGAAGAAAAGAAGAAGAAATGCATGTGATTCTGTTCAAATATTATTACCGCTACCGTAAACTATTGAGCACTTAACATCTTCATTTTTCTTTGGCTGCTTTCTTTTCGTTTCTGCACACCGTTTTTTTTCTTCTCTCTGTATTGTAACTTTATAAAGCGAATGTCGCAATATATACATTTTCCAAGGGGCTTATGACATTTGTGAATCGCACGAGTCTCATGTAAATTATACGAATCAATAAGAGTCTTTATGTGATTTGCGAGTCCCCTTATGATTTTTGAGTCAGTAAATAGTCTCAATTTTATTTTTTTATTATTTTTATCAAGATATATATATATTTTTTATTATTATTTTTAATAAAAATGTGATTTGTCACATTTCAAAGGCACAAGAAAATATATTTAAGTGTTGAAATACCAAAAATTGTTCAAACTATTTTGCGAGAAATGGGATTTGGTTGCCGAACTAGTTTATCTTTTATTACAACAGAAACTGTAGCTGAAATTGAAGAATATGTAATCGAAAATCGTGAAATATTAGCTATATCAAGCCATGAAAATAAATATTCCTTCAAATTTTTGCCCGGATCTATACAAAACATGCCAAATTATATGAATTAAAAAAACTGTGAATCAATCATCGAACAGAAAATGAATTTGTCACAATTTCCGTATTTATTAAAATATTTCATGGAAACCGTTCAATTGTATGTAAATTTAAGTGCTAATGCCGGAAGAGTGAAGACATCCAATCATTTTTTATGATACATTTTTTATCATTATCTATATGATGAGTGAAGAGTATTTTTATAAGACATTAGCTTCTAATTTGCCGATCCCAAAATGCACTTTTTTTAATATCAAACAGAAAGAAATTTGATTCCTTTGGATGCTAGAAAAATTATATGTCTTCGATTAAACGTTGATGATATTTGAAAATTGTGTGCGTTGTGTATGAAGTGACTCGTGTAGCGGTTTGTATGAAATTTTCACGAGTCAGCACTGACTCGAGTCAGTCATAAGCCCCTTGACATTTTCTCGTCTACAATATATACCATCATCGTCTATTGGCTGCCGTAACATGAGTAATGTCTACAAAATAAGATATCTTAACATGTTTGGATTTGTTCATTATTACAACATTGCTTTCAGTCAATACCAGTTACCCGTACATTTCGTTCAATGTTCGGAATTGCTCAGTCAAGCTATAAAAACATCACCGAAGCGTTGAAAATTCTAGATGGTTTTACTTTTATGAATATTAAATAGCATTTCATTTAGTTGACACTCTATTATCGTTGCGTGCCTTGGATGCCAAACCCAACTCAAACTCTCTTGATTTGGTTTCGGTGTCACTTGTGCGAGGGTTGATGTCGTTTTCGTTTCGGAACGGTGGATAGGTCCGATTGTACAACATACAATGGTGTAAATTGAACGAAGTGAAAACGGTGTGGTTTTACGTTTTATTCAATTCTCCATTGGATCAATCGATCCAACTTTCCGAATAATTAAATAACGCACATTTCTCTCTCTCTCTCTTCCCTTTTTTCTCTGTCGCAACACCATTATTGAATATAAAAAATGTATACACTAAAAAATTGATAAGCTTTAAAGTAGCACACAGACGCAGTTTTTCGCTTTCATTTCGCCGTATTTTTAGCTGATGCATTTTAATTATTGATGGAAGTAAATTTACCATTGCTTGTCATTCATTTGGGATATGTCGCAATATCAGTTACTGTTGTTGTAGTTATGCATGTATGTGTGTGTGTGTGTGTGTGTATGCACTGTGCATATCCTAGACATGTAATAATATTTGTTATTTGTGCCAACATATAAATAGCTCTTCTTCAACATCAAAATAAACATCAATGTCTGTCAATTGTATTACATTTGGATACATTTTATATCAAACTTAATACTGAGTCGCAAATTTGTAATCTCAAAAAGCTTTGCGTGATAGTTTATCGAGTTCATTTTTCAAAATTAACGATTCTGCAATCTTTTGAATGGAATTCGTTCAAAATCGATTTTATTCGATAACTTACAATTGTTCAGTTGCTACCGTCTAGACGCATTCTAGAGAGAATAATTGTTGCAATTGCATTCGAACTGTATTGAAAAAAAGAAATGGCAAGATTTTGTTATCGCAGCTGCTGTCTAGTCGTCTAATGCATAGAACTCTAAAATTACTATACAAACAAATCATTGAAATATGATTGTACGAAACATGACTTATACGCAAACAGAGTGTAATGAAAATTGCAAAGTTTTGATATGGCTTCATATATCATACTCTCAATTTGCTTGAATGCAACCCCATGACCGATTGCAAATGCCTTTGCCGCATGTCAAGCTTCTTTGCATTTTATCATCCAAGCTATTCACCTATTAATTACATAGTTCTAAAATGAAATGAATCCGAATAGTTTGTTCAAGCTGTGTGTGCCGCATGTACTTTATGAACAGCCATTGAATGCGGATGGTTGTGGATAATGTTGTGAACAGAATTTCGAGAATTAAATGGAAATTCATTTCGAGTATATCGTACTTGAACATTAATATTTTAGTTTGTCGAATAGTTTTGGTGAAATGAACGCTTCTTAAAATGAACTCCCATTTCAATGGGCAGCACAATGCAATTGACATGTTTAAGGTAAAACGAATTTTTGCACATGAGTATGACACTTTTTGATGATAGATCAAATTTACTATCGCTATTATAAATGTTGAAAAATACCGCTATTTTTCCCTGTATTTTATGCATGAGCGATGTCTCTTTTACACTTTTTACACAGGAATATAATAATATGTACAGTGTCGAACACGAACATAAAATCACACCTTAGTGTATAATTCGTCTCAACATGTGTCGACATTATCGTCAAACGTACACTACATTGTTCCAACATTGTATGCTTTGTGTGTTGAGAGAGGAATTATTATAAATTCACATACTCACACATACATATACATCCAGAAATTGGACCATATTTAAATTTTTCTTCATACGGTCATATATGATTTTAAATGTGTACATTATTATTATTTGACAAAAAAAAAATAATTTCGATTACAGGTGCTTCCAAATGATTGAAATTTGATACCATTGATATATTGATTGTAATTGTATATATATGTGTGTGTATCCATCTAAAATGAATTATACAAACATTTTACCAAGTATCGTTAACTGGCACTTCAATGGTTTCCAATTGATTGAATACTTCAAGCTGATTTTTATTGGGGTGCTTTTTTTATAATGGCATTTTTTTTTCGCTTTCAAACAAAAGCAAAACATTTATTAACGATCCACATAATTTGATACATGCACATACATGGCCATTACCGTGACGATTACACATTTAACTTCGCCTTTGGTTCTTTTGTCTGAATCAATGATTTTCTTCCTCCTCCACCACTGAGTGCACACCAACTTTTCACATAATCATCGATCACGACAATGGCCAAATTGTAATTAATACTATTTATACAAACAATGATTAAATATTCAAAAGGTTTCTAATTGATTTGAATTTTGCTTACCTTGAAATGCGAAAATTATAAGAACAGTCTTTAAAACTTGGTCATTCTTTCCAATACCCATTCTGTGTGTATGTTAGGCTTAAAGAAAGTATGATTCGTATCTTTGCATGGATTATACACAACGTCGCGTAAGTTCGTTTCTAAATCGATTATCTGAAAAATGCGTTGAATTCGAAGTACCGATGTAGTTCGTCAATCATCCAAATATGATCATCAATCGAATTACGAGTTTAAAATTTAAACGAAAAACTATTATAGTATTTCACTTTTCACAGAAATTATCGATGTATTATCATATAATTACTTATTTTATAAGTATGAATATATCTAGATTAGCGATGCAATAGAAAAATTCGGTGTTTTGAATATTCACACGAGTTACATAGTAAAAAAAAATGAATTGTAACGGAGCGAAACCGATTTTAAATGGTAATTTTTGAATGTTCAATGTCGTTAGATTAAGTTAAGTTACTTAGTATTGTTGTTCGAAAACATTTGTGCGGTAACAAAATTATAAAAATTAACTATATTCATGTCGTTTTGGCTTGTTCACACGAAAAAATAATGTTTTTTTATGAATGATTCCTTTTTCGAACGAGTTTCAGTGTGTTTGCATTGCCCGTGGTTTTTCCGTTTGTTATTTGGCCACTGTTCACAACTCACAAGTTTTTTATTTTCACAAACATTGTTGACTTTCATCGGAAGCTTCGTTTTTTGTTTATTTTTTTTTTTTAATTTTATTTAACTATCGATTCATCGTTGCCATCTTTTCACATTGAAATTATATATATTTAATTTACATTATTGCACGATGTGCTGAACATTTTATTTGTATTGATTCATTTTAAATATTTCAATTTATGTCAATAATTCTTTTCATATTGTACGATATGTCGGTTTTCGAAGATTCATGTTCTGATGCATTTGCAACCTGCCGAGAAAAAAAAGGATGTGTTTTTAGTGATTTCTCATAATCGATCAAATTCGATATCGAATTTTATTGCTTGAAATAGAAATAACAGTCAATATTTCAATGCACTACAAATATAGAAGCTTAACGAAAGCAACCATGTTTTTATTTCACTAAAAATATAAATAGCTCAAAAGTTTGGAAAATATTCAGAACCAATGATTTTGAAACCGATATATTTGGATTTATAACGAAAGAAAGAAAATGATTTACATTTTTCTCCAGCCGGATTCTCTTCACAATCACATATTTACAATTTAAATTTTTTTTTGCAGAAGAGAAAAAGAAAACGAATTTCGAGAAATAAACTTAATTGAAATAAAAAAATAAATCTATTATTGATAGTGAATTAGAAATTTTCGGTTCGTTTTCTGATTTGTTGTATTCCGAAACGGTTTTTATGCGAACTGAAGAAAGGTTTCGAGATTTCTATAGACGTGAATATCAAGCGACCTGCCACAAACGACAACACTCAACAGTGTACTGAACGAAATGGTGCGCTATGCTACATCTCAATATGCGAATTGTTGCTTTTGTTGTGAACGCTTTATGGAGTTTCCGTTCAATAAACCGAACCGCCGAAAGAAGGATGAAAAAAAAAACCGTATTTCAAGAATGAGAAAATTTTCCTGCTTCACAAAACGTCGTATCAACAGCCCATTAACCAAAGTAATGTTTAGAGTGCGAAAATATTCACCTCGCAGTAGACTTTTTATATTCATAAAATGATGTTGATTATAAGCGAGAACCATGCAAAGTGAAATGTTTTAAAGGAATGCCAAAATGAGAATGAACATTTGCGGATGCAGTGGGAATTTATCTTAAGAATTTTCATTTATTTTTCCGTACTCCTTGCTTGTGATACCATCATACTAAAGATTATTTTATAAATGTCTATAACAGCATTTTCCACATGCGATATCGTAAGTACATCTGTGTATAGCACACCAATACCGATATCAACACACACAGATGTGCTTGTGCATGCATGCCTATTGACCATGGGCAAATACTTTTCCGATTCAATGAGAGAGCGTTTGCAGTGTATTTTGCTATGCCACGGATACGATATGAAGCGAAGAATATACCGTTTCTTAGTGCACGTGTGCTGTAGATGTTGTAGATGAAGTATTGAAAGTCAACAAAATCACTCTCTTGCGATAGGGATGGAGATAGAGATAGTGCATTAGCTGTGACTGTATTATTATATACGCCGAAGTGAAAATCATTTGCCTTATACGGTTCGTGTGTATGTGCAGGAACATCAATTTATGGAGAACGAAGAAAGCTTTCAAAAAAAAAAGAACGAGAAAAAAAACTCAACCATGAAAAGGAAAGGGGTGAACAATTAGAGAGATTCGATGGTTTGTTACGCGTCTTGAAGTGAAAAAAATAATAATACTATACAGTTACATGATGATTCTATCACTTCGCATGAAAGCATTGGAAAATAAAACCCCCAATGTTATTATACGGTGATATTTTTATAGTTTGCATTTATTCACATTGAATGTGATTAACACACAAACAAACAAGTGGTTCAAATTCAGTAAATCAATCGGGTTTATTGTTTGTATCAATACATTTGAATCTAATTTGTAGTTGGTGCTCATTTTGGCTCATACATGGCTTCGGAAAGAAGTCTCTCTCGTTAAATCACAACGTTTTTATTCAAATGTATACATCGATCTTGTTGTTGAATGAAATGATTTAAAGTGACAGCTATTGATTTTACTGTCTTAACTCTGGCATATAACATAATATGAAATTTAAGAGAGAAAAAAAAATGTATTTGTGCTTAACATTTGATAGTAATTATCAAGGAAGTTAATTGAACGGAAAAGAATTTAAATTGCATTTTGAATTTTATACAACGCTCGTCTTTTTTCCTCACTTTGAAATCGGACGTTTCTATGTGAAAATGCTTGAATGGCTTGCATGGTTTACAATTCAACTATGCGAACATTAATTTCGCACTCAAGCAATAATGCATTGTATATTACTGTTGTTTTTCTTCTTTAATTTCGTAAATGTACCGCTAAAATATTTATATTGATTATCCTACGTTTTCTTGACACCACACGCTCTGATAGCGATACCATTTGCCATTTTCTGGTAGAAAGAGACAGACAGAGAGCGATGTATGTGGATAAACTGCCATGCATTTACATATCGAGTATATAAGAAGAAATTATGCTAAAAATTATGTATAAAGTCATCGCATTCGAAACAGGCGTATGGCCGTCGTGAAAGATGCTCTCTTCAGACTTTGTGGAAAATTCACACATTTTATCGTCTTCATCTCACATTTTTCGCACAGTTCCTTTTGTCATAGAATTCTTGCTGTTTGCCTCCCCTTCTCCTTTCTTATTCTCTAATTCACATTCATTGGTTGTAGTAAAAAAAATGGTGATGATGACGATTATTATTATTAGAATTATTATTTCCAATGTGGACGATCTTATTATTTATAAATTCATTGAATATCCTTATAATAGATACGAAGTTAGAACCAAAGTAATAAAGAATGTCCACTCCATAAAAATACAGATATTATCGAAAATTTTGTCATAAATACTTTCATACTGATTTAATGGAACATTCCGAAAAAGAAACTCAGGTAATTTAATATTATACTAAAATAAAATATATTGATGTTTTGTAAACTTTCACTTCTTGTTTATAAACCATATATGGTACATTGTTTTATTAGTAGTGTGCGAAGGGGAGTGGGGTGTTAGGTGGATTCGGAAAATTCTTTGGATTTGCTAGTGTTTTGAGGAGAAGAAAAAACTTTAAATTTCATAGAGTTTTTGTTTAATATTTTTTTATTGTTGGTGGTGGGGTTTTTTGACGACAATTGTGGTTTTGGTCCTCAGTTTTTCCCACTAGATAAAATGGAGTTTGAAAAATTAACACACCTCCTACAAATCTGATGATGAAAATTTAACAATTTCGAGTACTGTAATTTTTTATAAATTCCGTTTTTATTTAATATGCGATATTTTGCTGATTTTATGCGAAATTATTTACAAGCGGTGTATGAAAAAATTGGCCAATTCGCAACAAGTCGCAAGCAATCAGACATTATATTGAGATATTTTCAGCCAGATGAATCAGTTCAGCCAGATATCGTCAGGCACTATAGAGTGAAAACAATAAAAGTGATTGTTATAGTGATTGTAGCAAATGTAAGTTTAATTATAACCATAGCAATCACTTCTATTGTTTTCACTCATTTCAGCGCCTGACGATATCTTGCTGAACTGATTCATCGGGCTGAAAATATCTCAATGTCTGCAGACAATGTTATATGAACGTAAAATAATTCGTACTACTTTGTCCAATCGCAATCAGATCATTTCCCTTGTGCTTGGGTATTGCATTCGTGCAAACTTTGATTTGTGAAAAATTGAATTCCTTTTTTCGTCGAAATAAAAATAATGCGAAAATACCAACCTGCCCGAACTCGAAAAAAAAGCTTTAAATAAGTAAAATTTTGTATGAATTGGGTATAAAATGTTACATAAATATTCGCAAATATTCGTGGATACACGCAAATAAAAAATATTTCTGAGCCTCTAGCTACGAACATAATCTTAAAATATGAATCGGTCAGAATAACAATATCACGTATTCAGTTTATTTGAATATTTTTTGATAGATTAGAAGTGTACAGTGCCTTTGTGTAAGTTCTTCGCTGGTATTTTTTTTGTCCAATACGACAACTAGTAATTTCAATGCCATAATTTATTATGAAAGGTTGTCATGAAACATCACAGTTTGCTTTTTTGAGGAAAAATCAAACTTCTAACTTCTAATTAATTCCCTTTTATGGATTTTCATTAAAAATCAAACAATTATAGGTATGGATAGAAGAAAGATGAAAAAAGAACCGAGTTAACTCAGTTCATGTTTTTAATTTTAAATAATTGAATATGTGATTCATTTTAAAGTGTAAGGATAATAGGAAAGCAAATAGCTATCGAATAGTTCAAAATTCAACTTCAACATTTATCACATACCGATTTCACAGCTCAAGAAAGGTAGATGAAGTTCAGAATTTTTGTTCGAATTAAAATGTTTTGTATGTGACGTTATACACAAAAACCAAGAGAATAATTGCTAAACAAAATGCTTCAGTTTTGTGGGGGATTCATTTGCATTTTTGCTTTTGTTTATTTTCTTTTCTTCTCGCAAATATTTTCATTATTATCGGGCGGGGCGTCTTTTGTATTCGAAACAATGAAATTTTAAATGTAAAAATAAATGAGAAACGTCTCTCATAAGATATGCTGCATTTTCAAGAACAAACGTATTGCACACAGAATAAGTCGAGACTCTATTAAAACTCGCCGAAACCATAAGATTGGAGAATAAAAACATATCAAAACAATACAGATGAACGCAATACTTTAAGATATATTTTCGTACTTTGTTCGAGTGAATTAAAATTCGCATTTTGCAACAATAATGTTGAATGTTGAAAGAGTAAATATTGATTATGACGATTTTTCCGGTTGAAAGTACTTTTTAAGCAGAGGAATTCGCTAATAAATAACGTCAAAATTGTACAGGAAAGTACACATCTTGTACACATGTATTGATCAAAATAAAATTTGTGGTTGGACTCCAGTAATGGCGTTTCGAAAAATATTTAGTTTAAAGTGACCGGCATCAATCAGTAAATCCAAGTGTAAATATGCATTTATCGAATTTATCAATAAACGCTATTAACTTTTCTATCCCTCCAATACAGAAAAAAAAAATTAACTGGTGATACATATATAAAAGAAATAATGACAACAATTTCATAAATGAAAAAAGTCAAACTAAACAATAAACATTTTAATTCTTCTTCGAAGTAAGGGCGGATATTAAAATGAAATGAACGAGAATAGTTTTTAATTACAATTTCTAACAGACCGATAAATGCCGCTTTACCATTTTTTGTGGGTTTGTGTGCTTCAAATGGGATATTTGACGAATGAAAGTGTCTATACTCTTTAGCTCAAGATGCAATAGCTTATGCTCAAACATTTTCACAAAACTGGTAATATGGCAAAAAAATGTCATCAAATAAATAAAACATCCAAATGAAATTAAATCAATTTAAACATCCCATTCAGCGTGTGTCTTACACATACACATGCATATTTATGGCTATAATTCATTTTTCACGGCACAAAAACAAAAACAAATGGGACAAAAAACTGGCTACAAATGATTCATTTAAAAATTGATTAATTAATTAAATGAAAAAATGAGTGAAGAAAACTTCTTATTCTGATACAATTGTATCAGAATAAGAAGTTTTCTTCACTTATTTTTTCATTTGATTAACTGATACAGTATGTTCAACAACAACAATAATTAATTAAAATTGTCAAGATAGAAAGAAAAAAAAAACGTCATCAGAAGTAATACTTATTAACATTGTTTATTTTTTGAGCAATCGCATGTTTTTATTGAAAATGGAGAAAAAAAGACTCAATAAATTCCAATGACCTATAAGTACATATACTTATTTAGTGTAAAAACCAATACGGGAACTAACCTTAGAACTGTTTCTGTGCACATTTTTCTTTTTTAAATTAATTATCACCATTTTACTAACTCATTCAATTAAAACTTCTTTATTAATGTCTATTAAAACATTTATGCCTCAAGGATTGTACTTTCCACTAATTAATTCGTTATATATTTGACACAATGACGGGACAAAAGAGAGATGACAAAAAAAGAAGAAGAATTATGCACAAAGTACAAACAACAGAATAAATATATATATAAAAAGGATTTTTTTAGTTTAAACGATTGCAATAGAGCAAACACGTATAGAACTAATTTTCATTGAGCACAATTAATAAAAAAAGGCGCACATTCATAACAAAAATGAAGAAAGACAATCAACATGCGTGCAGATGAAAAGGACAAGAAACCTTTGTCGGCGTGTGGAACGTGCCGGTTTCAGTATATTTCTATCTACAAAACTTGTTCAATCGTATTTCATCTCATTGTCAATGTATGCGATGTGCAATAGTATGCACCACGCGGCTTGTTGCTATTGCCGTAAAAAATTGCATGGTGAATGGAAAATTGAAAAATCTTTAGGTATCAAGTCGGCGCATTGCTATATGCTCCGTTATTCAATTCGCATGAATTGAATACGTTAATTACTAGTGTGCCTAAATGCTATATAAATCTATGTACAACGTTGAAATGCACACAGAAAATATGATTTTCAATTGTATTCTACAAAAGATTTTTTTAAACATCCATATCGAAATCGTTTGTGTCATTTTTGGAATTTGTACATTTTCCGTTGGAAAAATGGAGTGGCATATTGGTTTTCAAAAACAAAATCGTTTTTATGTGTCTTTTTCTCTGTGTACACGAACAAGAGCCGAAACTTTCAACACTCTCAATATGAGTAAATTCTGAGTACACAGTAGTACCTGTATTCCTTGCACTTTTCAGCAAACGACGAAAACTTATACGAAGCCAAATGAATGAAACGAGATAGATATAGGGGATGTGCAACGTATTGTGACTACAAAAATGAAAGTTTCTATATAAATTTGCGTACGAATGATGAAAATATCGATTGTGAACAGCATCCATATGCGCAGGTCGAAATGCGCTGCATCCAATATACATTCATCATCATGTTCATACTACATTTTGAGTATGATTCTCTTTTATAGTTTTTTTACCATAATAAACGGGTGATATTCGAACTGTTCCGTAAATATTAACGATATCCCCTTCACTTAATCTGATGAGTGGATAGACATTTTCATGAATATCAACATTCATACCGTATTTGATTTATTTATTCATTTTTCCGTGGATTTTTATTTATTCGCCAACAATTTCACATCGAAATTGATGATAAACAATTAATATTTCTCTTGAAATGTAAATACATTTGATTTCATTCGGATTATCAATCAAAAATGGAAGATTTCTAAATATGAACTATCACATACGTTTGATTCATATTAATATTCTCAATCATACAAACGCATTCAACAATGTTATTCAATTGATTCTCTACAGTTTTATATAAGCATGTAACGTTTATTACGTGTCCAAAAACCGTAGACACATGAAATGACCGATGGCATATAAGCTTGTCTATACAATTGGTGCACGTTTTTTTTTTTGGAGAAAAACGTATCCGTGTAGTACACATGCATATTGCGTAAAGATAACTCGCATCGGATATTTTACGTTCATTGCGTTCAACACCAAAAGCGTGCTTTATTACAACATTCGTTTATTGAATGAAAATTCTACTGTTATAGTATAGTAAAATCAAACGTGTGTAAATTTGCCAGGGGCGTTATGTTCAAAATGTATACTATTATTATTGTAAATAGTGAAACATCATGCCAAATAATCTGAATTACGAGAAAATAATAGTATATATTTCGTCTCGCGTTGGGAACAAAATCTTTTTTCGGATCAAAATTTATGACCTTTTTTTTAGGTCCTCACTTTTTTCGTCAAAAAATCCTAGCACAAAGAGGTTTTTATTCTTTCTATTGTACCGATAAATGCTTAGCAAATCGAAAGAGCTTCTACCATTTCAGAAGAAACTGATGACCTAGAAAAGGGTTATTTTCTAGGGTCTCCAAGAATGCTGGTTTCGGAAAATATTTTTGCCGGAGCGGGGGGAATTCGAGGGAAATCCGAACACTAGCAACACTTGTCAACAACTATGTCATGTTTATGATGAATAAAACGTATGTAAAGTTCTATGCACAAATACATAACAGCCCCTAGTAAATTTGGCTATGTATCAAATAAACGAGTTGGCTTTAATATCGAAGCTTCAATAACGATAACGCAATGCATCGTCAGTGGATGCCATTTATTGTCCGTTTTTTTTTGTTGCCAGTAACAAATATTGATCGAATTTATGAATATTGAGACTAAAACTAGTTACTTTTTGAAACAGCCATTGTATATTTTTTTTCATGAATACCGTTCAAACAGGTTTACAGGTAAAGTGAGCCATCATCAGAATTAATAAATGAAATTGGACTTTAAATATAAGCAAGCTTTCATTCAATAAAAAACATTTTACTTTTTTAAAGCCTAGTATGCATATAAGTTTTGCTGTAATTCAAGTCAATAAGCGAAATCACAAAATAAAACCTGAGATCAAGAGCTTTATTTTTCTTTTAAATTATTTCTGGCACAAACACCTGTGTCTTATAAAAAACATCTGAATATAGAGCAGATTCCATAAAACTTCTTCAACGCCAATACCTTTTACGACTGCAGGAACATTTCCAGAAAATACTTTTTTCCAAACGAACGTCTACTCGGAATTAATTTCCTGCACTCTTCTTATACATCTGAAGAGTTTTTTGGATTTTGTTTCTGGTGCTTGATAACGAAATACAGGGGTCCAAAAAATAATCACCTCTATTCTGAGAATATGAACAAATTATGGATTTAAAAATACCACTGGCCGATATAAATGTTAAGATCAAGTTTGTGATTCACAGACATTATATTGAGATATTTTCAGACACCTGATTTAGCTCAGGAAGCTAACGTCAGGTGCTGAAATGTAATGAAAACATTTATAGAAGTTATTTATGTCATAAAAACGCTACAATCACTTCTGTTACTTTCAGTCCATTTCAACGCCTGACGTTAGCTCCCTTCAGTTGGCTGAAAATATCCCAATTTAATGTCTGGTGTTTCATGAATTCGTCTGAAAAACATCATAAGAACTTTCATATCAAGACAACAAGACTTCATTTTTGAATAAAAAAAAGTTGTTTTTGGTAAATAAATTCTAGCTCATGCTGATCATTGAAATAAATTCCAAGATGACATGAAACAAGTGCAACAAATCTGATTCGGTGTCATTCAAATTAAAAAAAAAAAATTGACACATTGGCGCTTGCAAAATTATTTTATTCATCAATTCTCTAGCTACTTAATAAAACAAACATGCAAACACCGCTTTATAATTCTGAATTATAAATAAAGAGTGCGTCTGAAATGTATCTGCTTATATTAGAGTCGCACTGTCACAAATTGACAGCACAAGTGTGTGTTGAGTCAATGACACATCGAGACCGTAAATAAGTCTGAAATCAGTTCTTTTTTTGTATTCGGATATATAAGGAATGGTTTAAGGAGTCGAATGACATAATCGACATAATCATTGTGCTCAGAACATTGTTTATATATTATTTGATCAGGTTTTGAACGTCGTCACTATTTTAAAGGCGCAAATAGGTAAACATAATCATTAATTTCGTCATTGGGAAATTTTCGTTGTAATAATAAAGATTTTTTTAATTGTATCTTTTGTTAATTACGTTTCAAATGTACGATACAAAAATAAAAAACGACAAATAAAAGAAGAGTGAACGGCAGAACAGAAAACAGGAATTGAAACAAGAACTGACACATTTGTGAATGAATCGAACGTAAAAAGAGGAACAACAACGTTACATTGCCAAAATCAAGCTCAGCGTCGAAAGTGTCTGAGGTTTGTGTTGTTTTGTTTAATTTATATATTTTTTTAAGAAGTTAAAGGAATCTTTTAAAAAATGGAGCCCACTTTTTTCATTTCATCTGAATTAGAAGTGAAAGTGTACTTGTTCTTCTTATTTGAAGCAAAAATGGCCAGCAACTACATAGCAAAAGGGATCGTGTATGTGATTTCGGACATTTTAAGTCTGGTCACCGTTGTACTGTGTATGGTTCAAAAATTACCACAAATTCGTGATATATACACTTATAAATCTGCCAAAGGTAATCCATCTCACACTCAAATGGTAAGAATGTCATGGATAACGATTTTAATTGACAGGCATTAGTGCGACTTCATTGATGTTGGAATTATTTGGATACACAGTGATGATGCTTTACAACTATACCTATTCTTATTCGCTGCTTTCATATTTGGAATATCCAATTCTTCTTGTTCAAGAGTATATTTTGGTTGCTCTCGTACTTAAGTATAAAAATATGCTAAACCAAAAAAGTTTCACGGCAATCGGTATATACTGGGCTGTGGTTCTATTATTTGCATACCAAATATGTCCGAGATTCTTGTTGGCCATGGCTGTAGTAAGTGTGATTTTTGATTTTTGCAGATAAAAGCAAATTGTTTTTGCTAAATTGTTTTTTTTAAATAAATATTATAGCCATTCTGTACACCAATTGGAGCTACCAGCAAAGTTCTTCAACTATTGGAAATTCTGCGAACGAAAGATTCAACCACTGTCAGTCTTACGTCTTGGTTTTTGTCCGCCTTTACAAACTTGAGTAAGTCACATTTTTTTGATCATTTTGTTTTGCTAATTTTACGTTAGCAATTTATTAATTTTGTTTTGCTTGTGTTCTTACACACAGCTCGTGTTTATACCACTTCCGTTGAGACTGGCGACACCATGCTGCTGATTAATTTTACCATTTCATTTGCACTCAGTATGTCAGTATATTTGGCGGCATTCTATTACAAACGAAATCGCCCAAAAATATTCACCCAGAAAAAAGTATTTGTGATTAACAAAGATTGAACTGAAAATCGAATTGAAAACGAAGCTATCAAGCGAGGATTGCATAAATGCCCATGACTAAGATTTATTCAATGTTGACAATAACATTTACTAAACGTTGTAAACACATTAATTTAACTAGTCATTGAAAATCGAACTTTTTTTTGTTGCTTTTTTGTTTTTGTTTACATTATATGATTTTGCTTACGCTTTCTCATGCAAATTGAATTAATTGAAAAAAATGTATACCGAATTAATTTTAACGAAAAAAAAATGAAATTATATTTTTGATAAAGAACAAAAGAAAAACTTGTACGAATGTTTAATTTTCACAATTCGTTCATGGACATTTCAAATAAAATTTTATGTTATGCTTTAATATCTTTTGTACAAAAATTTATTAGATGTATTCATTTATTGATGACAATGGTGTATTTTAAGAAAACGAATACTTAAAAACATACAATTAAAAAGAACCATTGAGATCTTATCAAATACCAGCGATTTAAATTAATGTGGACAATCAACTTTTTTCGGATTTTTGGTGTCTTTTCATATGGGAGATGTACGATGACGTTTGACTCAATCTCTTAAAACATATTTGACACTCGAATGGTTTTTCGCCGGTGTGCGTCTGCAAAAAATAAAATAAATAACAATATATAAAAATAAATCTAAAGAAAACAAAATTATTGACTACTTGTAAATGTCGTCGAAATGAATTTCGATGTCGAAAACTTTTGCCACAGTCATCATAAGTACAATGGAATGGCTTTTCACCGGTGTGAATGCGTCGATGGTTTCGATATGTAACCAGTTGTGCAAAGCCTCGCCCACAATCCTCACTGGAATAATCAATAAATATATGATCAACGGAATATTTTATTATGTCTCATATGACTCACCATTTATATGGTGTTTCTTTTGTATGAACGCGCATATGCAATTTCAGGTTAGTGGCTAACGACAGAGCAAAAGAAACAGGAACCAAAAAAAAATTGTATATTTAGATTTTTTTTTCAACAGCAATAACAAAAATCGGTGTCTGTTATACCTTGTTTAAATTTTTTATCACATCCCGGCTCAGTGCATGGGAATCTGAACTCATCGCTGTGCGTAAGCATGTGTGCTTTGTGTGTACTAATTTGCGCAAATGACTTCCCGCAAATCGAACATTGATAGGGTTTCTCATTAGTATGGATTCTAAAATTGGAATTCGGAGGAATCAATTTATTGAATGAAAGAATATTGACGTTTGTATTCGTCCTTGAAATTCATTTGTTTACAAATTGTAAACGATTTTATCTACCTCACGTGTGCTTGATATTGTCCAGAATGATCAAATTTTTTTTCACAAAATTCGCAGGTGAATGGATGCGATCCAGTGTGTTCTCTCATATGAAACTTGTACGTTTTTGTATCAAAAAATGACTCATCACATTTTACATTATTTTGATCAACAAAATCACATTTATAAGGTCGTTCAAGAGTATGAAATTTCCTGCACCGACAAACATTTATTTAATTCATTTAAAATTATATGTATGTGTGTGTGTATAATGCCAAAATTAATACCGAATGTGCGCTTTGTATGGTTGTAATTGACTAAAGCTCCGATCACAAAATTCATATTTGCATTTGTAGGGCTTCTCTCCAAAATGATATCTGAACGCAGAAAAAATAGTGAATTTTTATTGAAAATATTTTACCGTAAATTATATATATATAAATACCTTATGTGCTCAGCCAATAAGCTGCTAATGCGATACGCTTTTTGGCAGATAAAACACTCGAACGGTTTATCAATTGAATGTTTTTCTCGCATGTGTTCCGTAAAAAAGGGCGATTTATCAAATTGGATATTGCAAATCTTACAGTTGAGCAATTTTTTATCATATGCTTCATTATGTACCGCTTCTTTTGGAATTTCATTTCGTCTGCTATATTGCCTTGTTGATTTTTCTGTTGAAATTTCTACCTGAAATGGTTTCAATTAATAAACATATTTTGTTTATTTCGAATTCATTGCAATTCATCGTCTCACCTTCTTAATATCTTTTAATCGCTTTTTTGTCACATTGGGCTCTTTTTTAACTTTCGTTTTACTCGTGCTGGCTTCTGCAGCCACATTTTCTATTTTAGTCTTGACCTTACTGCCTTTTTGCTTTGATTTTGTCTCGCATATAGGTGGCTTACTCTCAGTCTTATCAATTTGTTCCGATTTATTTGCACTTGGATTTGTGATGTTGTCGTCAATTGGCAAAATTTCTTCTAAATTTGGCTTGGTTTCATATTCATCTGATAAACTATCGGAATCATAGCATTGCACATTATCCTCTATATCGAACGAATCATTGCTACTTTCGCAATTTTTTTCAATTTTTACCGAAATATTGGGTATTTTGTCACTATTTTCATGGGAAACTTCCTGTTTTATTGATTCAGCACCAACTGCATCGGCTATGCTATTTGATGATTCATCCGAAACCAAATGGAACTGACTTTCGTCGTATACCGTATCATCCAATTGAAGTTTTGTTTCTTCTTTGTCTTCAATTTCGAAATTTGATTCTAATGGATCATAAAAATCATTGTCATCATCGACTAAAACCAATTCCACTTCACCAAATTTCGGATAAAATGTATCCATTTTATTTAATGGAGATAACACGTCAAAAATATGATTGAAACTCTACTATGAATATTTCGTGTTATTAATAAAATGATTGTGGACAGCTGATGAACATATTTACACTTCAAAATTGAAAAAAAAAATTATAAAATTAAAGCATTTGCGATTTTTTTCGATTAATTTCAAAACTTTAAACCGAGAAATAATTTGTATTGACTTTCGATAGATAAAAACAAATGCCAAAAATTACTTGACACTGAAAGAAGAAACACACTCACTTTTGTGTTTGGTATGAACGTACCCCAAATCATTTCGTATTTTTTCGAGTCCATATGACAATGTTTTGTATTTACACGTGCCATTTACCAATACATATACATCATTTTTATACTTTATTCAAAATAAAATAGTAAATAAATTTTTTTCCAAGTGGTCCAAAAAGAGCAATTCGATACTCGAAAGAGCTCAAATGAAAGAATCTTTTTGTTCGTACTTAATCGAAAGCCGTTGAAAATAAATGCATTATATTGTTATTCACTTCCGTGGTCGTATTTTTATTTTATTTTTGTTGCTTATATTCTCTTTTCTCCCTCATTTTTTTGTTAAATGTACAACACTTTAGTTTTTTTTTTATAAAAATCTGATCGAAGCTTAGGTCTAAGAGCTACACAAGGTTTATTCAAATTTATCTGTTCTATTTTATTGATTAATTGGCTTGCTGTGCCTGTCGGCGCAGTGCCAATCGCCTTGATCGACGGGGCGGAGGAGCTGAGTCCGTATTGTCATCGTCATTTGCCGATGGATCATCTTGGTTAACATCTTTAAGCGAACGTTTTAATTGAACCTTCTTTTTGTGGCCGCGCCAATTTAAATTCACATTAAAGTCCCATGAACTTGTCAAAATTTCACTTCGGCTGGGATGCCAAGCAACATCACGTACAATATCCTTATGACCGCGTACCGAATACATTATCTTACCTAAGGGGAGAATCACAAAAGAAAAGAATAAAATTTAAAATAATCGATAAGTAATCGAAAAATAATCGTAAAACAATCAATAATAATTAATAAGTAATTTTTAAGTGATTTGCCGCTTAATCTTACCAGTCAACACATCATAAACTGAAACAAAAAGAGAGCACATTATTGCAAATTCAACACGAATAAAATGATAATAACAAATGACATACTAATCAATCGTCCTGTTCCACAGCCAGTGTAAATATATCGTTGACCAGTTGTCTCTTGTGGTGAAAATTTCGCTCTGATTAGTGTTTTCTTAACGCGATGGCCTCGATATGTCATTATGCTTGCGTCATCTGATAAGGTTACCGTGTCCGTATAGACTGTAAAAATTCAATGTGAAAATGTTGAAATAAATTTATTTATTGTACAATTGGGTGTCGATTGAGAAGTAGAATAGCGGTAAATTACATTCTTTTGGTACCGTATCCCAACGGTAGTCCCAACGATTATAATATCGTGTGCGTCGTCGTGATGATGATTGATTTGCATCTCCACTAGGCGAAAATACTCGCATATCCCATAATTTAATGGTTTGATCTTTTGAATTTGATATTAAATATCGCGCATCATTCTTTGAATCAATGTATGTGATGCCATCTAAATGGCCAGAAAATATACCGACTTCCTTCGGATTTGTTTCATTCAAACATCGACGATCCCAAATCTGAAACCAGACAATATTTCATAAGTTTCACGTTAAAATCCCATTACACAACGAACGTTATGTAAATATTTCGTACTTTTTTAGGTTTATAAAATCGTTTTTTTTTTTGTAAATAAGCATTTCTTCGTTACAGTCATTTTTTACACTGTGCCATGTTTGCTTACGATTTTATACAGTGTAAGAAACAATGAAAATTTATTCTCAAATTACGAAAGAATGAAATTACGACTGCCAGAGTCATAAATTGATTTTTTTTTAGAGTTTTTCATTCTTTTTGGAGTCAAAAATGGAATCTATTTACCTTAATTATTCCATTATCTGATCCACTGAATATTATATTTGACGTTTCATCGATGAACCCAACAGCATTTACATCTACAGCATCTTGTTCAAACTAAAAAAAAAACGAAAATAATAGTAAAGAATTCAAATAAAAAAATTCACTGTAATATCAAAATGGCGATTACGATATTTACCGGGCATCGGAATGTGCGTTTGGCCATTACTAAATCGTAAATATATAAACAACCATCGCTACCACCACCAATAATTTGATCACCACAGTTTGAGAATGCCAATGAGAAAATGCAAAAACTTGATTTTGATGGTTGTAAATACAACGGTTTTAGCTGATGTGATGTACCATCGATTCGGCTCAAGTGTACTGATGAAATTTAAAAACAAAACAGTAGACATTTAATTATCAAAAACGAAATCCAATTTATTCATGTACTTACAGCAATTTGACCATGTCGAATAGACAAAATGCTCACTGTCCGGACTGAACGCAATATCTAGTATGCACCAGTTAACATCTTTAGCCATTATTTCGTTTTGACATTTGTATCGCATTGTTGTTGAATCATGAATCCGTATCATATTGTCTAAAATATGAAGTCAGTACAAGGTAAATATTTCATTGGAAATAAGAGCGTGATTGTGGTACGCATTGAAATAAAGGTGACAAACCTTGACTTGCAGTCACAAAATGTTTGCCATTTCGTGAGAATATTCCACAAAATACTTTTGCTTCATATGAATGAACCGCTTCCTTTGAATTGGGCAAGTAATTGTTGCTAACTTTACATCGTTCTGGCTGTAGAAATTGGCCCTGTTTGCTTCCGATTCCATTCTAATTGAAAAACAAACGAAAAAAAAAACCATATGGTAAGTCACCAACGTGAAAAAACGAGATGATAAAATTACCTGTCTGTTTTGAAGCATTTTAACAATTGACCATTTGGCCACAGGGCTTGTGTTATCAGTGCCATATCCAGATCCATATTTGATACTTTGATAAATGTAGTTTTTCTGAAAGTCAAAATTTCGTGAAATATTCATTTTGTCATTGTTCATGATTATCAGCAAAATGAATGAATTACTTACTTTCAGTGCTTCTAGGTTAGTTTTAGCTTTGATTTGTGGCATGCAGAATCGTCGTGAGTTGAATGCGGAATTGTCAAAGTTGAATCGATTTCTATACCAATGAAAATAGAATGTGCACAGATGCAGAAAAAATTGGTCAGTTATTAAAATGAATAAATAATTAATTCAGGTCAAATAGAGAAATACAATCACAAAATCGTACGACTCACAGATATTATGTGTATGTTTGTTGATAATTTGTGTTTGTATAATATATAAAATTTGTCATTATATTGTTTTCCAACTTACGTGTTAATGAAACGTTGCAATAGCAAATTTAATAAATCTTCATTTGAATCATTGGGATTTGAATTGGGCTCTGGTTCATTGACATCCAAATACAAATTGAATATATCATAACCAATTTCTATGTCTTCACTGCTGGAATCAGACTCATGATCATTATCCATAATGTTACCCATAAAAATATTTCGCAATCCGTGGCAATCCTACATCGATGAAATGGTCGTCATTCAAAAAACAAAAATATATATATAAAAATTGATCTTAATATATAAATGCAGCGTATTGAATGCAGAATATGGTATTTTCTAAATATTTTAAACAATGAATATTGAGTCTATTTATGCGTGCGTCAAACCGAAATGACTACAAATATTGTGAAACATAATTAGCAACTTAGCTAATGCGAGAATGAAAATCAAATTATAATTGGTTGTACAAAACTACAAAGGAATCATGTTTTAACGATAATGATAAAGCTAATGGTATGACTGAAAATATTCGAGTGTTGTGTCTTATTTAATTCCACAATTGTGCGATTGCTTACCCGATAAAATAAAACAAAAAGAAACGAGACTATTTCAGACAGTTCTATGAATATTTTCCGTCAAAACTTTCAATTTACATTGAAACACACGACAAAAAATAAATATACACTTGATCTAAGTCAATACTGACAAAAGAGTTTTTTTTTTTTTTTGCAAACACTAAAAAATGTATGTGTCTCTATTTTAGTTGAAGCAAATTCAATTGCCCGATTCTGTTGCTTTGACTCATCTATTCTCGTTTCTATTCTTTTGCGTGCAAGTATTTCCTATTGTAGTAAGAAATAAATACGTTTTAAAATCTGATGTTTTTTTTCTTCTCACACTTAATTTCTGGTCAAAAATGTCAAATGATTGTTGATTTTGTTTGGATCGGCCATATTTGTTTTTACTTGTGTACCCGTTTCCATCCCTATTGACGAACCAAAGTGAACGCAAAAATACTTTCTATTATACTAACATAGACAAAGCATTGTAAGGCAAGTCACCTGCACACATACATGCACCACATTTGTATACATGTAAGTTCGCATACATATGAAAGACATGAATGAACAATAAAATGCATATTGGATTTTTATCTTTCGATTTTGACAATTGGTTTCAGTGTTTCAGTGAAGGAAATCAACAACATTTTTTTTGACGACTTTTTGTGATTGCACAATAAAAGAGAACGTTATTTTATATAAGAAAAAGTACAAAGCTCAAGGATGATTCAAGAATACGAAGATGACTATTTTCTTGAAGAAGATAAAATGTGAGTTCATTTGTGTGTGTGGTCTTTTTTTCTCACTATATTTTCTTCATGTACAAGCGTTCTTATCATTGTAATATAAATAACATATGTTTAACTGGGTTTGAGATCGAATGCTTTGAAAGTCAACAAATCATTGATTTGATTTGAAAATGTTCAAACAACTTCGATATATATGAAGTATGATGAAGTAAATGATTTAAGCATTTTAATTATATGCGAATTTCAATAATATGTCGCACTTACATGTATATCAATTGAACTTTCATTTTTAACTAATTTCTATCATTATTTATCTTCAATTACTAACTGCATGTTTGTGCATTTAAAACATTGAACTATGGATAATATATGGGATAAACTAAAATCAGGGGGATGACAGTGTCATCCGGATCAGTTATAATAAAAAAGGATCAAAGTAATTTGATTGGCATTAGCATTGGTGGTGGTGCTCCATACTGTCCATGTCTGTACATAGTTCAGGTAACACACCATTTTTATTTGCAACCAAATATTCCATATCATTCGTTCAGTATTTGTTTTCTTCGACTAACCTACCTTTATAGGACTTGTTGCTTAAAAGAAAATTTATTTCATTTGTATATTGAATAGGTATTTGATGGTACGCCGGCATCGAATGAAGGAACATTACAAAGTGGCGATGAATTGCTTGGCGTTAACGGTCAATCGGTGAAAGGAAAAACAAAAGTAGCCGTTGCAAAAATGATTCAAACGGCCACAAATGAGGTGACCATCCATTATAATAAATTGCATGCTGATCCAGCTCAGGGTGAGTCATTGGATATTGCCCTTAAAAAGCTGAAACATCGTTTCGTTGAGGGAATGTCAAGTAATATGGCCGATTCGCTTGGGTTGTCTCGCGCCATACTATGCAACGATTCACTGGTGAAACGGCTTCAGGAGCTGCAAGCCACTGAATCAATGTACCGTGGCTTGGTTGAACATTGCAAACGGTGAGATCAAATGTGTTATCAAACGAATCAAAAACTAAATATTTTATTTGTTTAATTTTAAATGACAGAATGCTGAAGGCACATTTTGATGTTATTCAGTGTTTTTCACTGTTTGGTCGAAACTTTGCGGAAATTCGTGAACCACAACAAACAGCATCCGAAACATTTCGAATATTTAGTGAAATGCATCGAAATATGGAGAAAGATGGTTTGAAAATGTTGAAAGCTGTTAAACCGGTGCTAAGCGATCTTGGTACTTATTTAACCAAAGCCATACCCGACACAAAATTGACAATTCGTCGATATGCAGATGCAAAATTTAGTTATCTATCATATTGTCTGAAAGTAAAAGAATTGGACGATGAAGAGCACACGTACGCAGCATTACAAGATCCATTATATCGCGTTGAAACGGGCAACTATGAATATCGCTTGATTCTACGATGTCGACAAGAAGCCCGAGCCAAATTTGCATCGTTACGCAATGATGTGTTGGAGAAATTGGAATTGCTTGAAAGCAAACATGCACAAGATTTAGTAAATCATCTTCGAAAGTTAATTGAAGGCTTAGCCAATTATAGTCGAGATATATTGGAAAAAATGCAGGCAAATCCAAATCTATTTCCAATTGAAGTTGATCTCAAACCAAGCGCATTCCAATACAAAACAAATCAGACGGTTAAATTTGAAGAGGAAGATGAAGCCCAAGGCGAAGAAGAAATTCCGATTGAAATGGGTGTGGAAGCGTTTACCACCAAAGATGATAACATTAATAAATCCACGAATATAACATCGAATCTAATATCGGGATTTGAGGAAATCAATCTGGAGTCGGAGTCACAAAGTAGCCAAGATAAATGTTCCACCACCGATCTTTTGATCGAGCTTGGAATTGCGGATATTGATTTATCGTTGCCAACTTCTTCAACGATCAAATCTCAGCCACAAAATCAACAAAATATTTCGATAGAAAATAGTCTTGACTGGTTGGCGGACGATTCAAATGCCTTTTCTGCAGATGCCATCGATGACATTTTCAAATTCAATGCAAACGAAATACAAAATCAAGTAGTTAGCAACAATAATTTACTAAATTAATTTTTAGTTGTTATAAATTAGGGCAATGTCAACCAACCATTTCTAGTCACAAAAATTTGCTACACTGCAAACCATTATTATTATATTTTTTATTTATTATACAATAAAATGACGTGTTTTTTCAGTGTGAATATAGAAATATGTATGTTTTTTCTTCTTTTTTATTGATGGATATTTTAATATGCTTTCTTTGCCTCAATCATTGTCCATTCGGATGAAGTACTTGGGAATCTATCTTGATCCATTTTTCATCGTTTGATTTTGTTGTATGGAATTGCTTTATCGTACCGCGATATGTGTCGATTTTCACAACAACCCGTTGCGAAAACACTTCGGCATTCACGTTAGATTCGGTTCAATGGTTAGTTTTTCATCGTCTCCAAATGCTTTGATTTGAATATTTGGATTTAAAGTGCTTACTTTGGCGTGCTACTTCGGCTTTCGAATGACCTACGTGCAACAAAAATTGTCGAGTCAAATTACTAACGTCGATTGTATCTAAATATATCTGAGAGATTGAAAAAACCAACAAGAAACTATACGTGCTTGCGATTTCAATGTCAGAAAATCCAGACATGACAAGGTTCTTTGCGATTTCAATGTCAGAAAATCCAGACATGACAAGGTTCTTCAAGACATTACAACCAATTCCACCAACTCCAACGACCCAAATTTTACTTTCGGCAATTTTTTGTTAAAACGACGACTCAAAAATACCGCCAATTCGCGCTGCCATTAGGTTTTCATTTGAATTTTACAATCCAATCAAATATTGTGTGCACTTAATCAAACAGTAAATTATTTTGATTTGTAAAATGAACTTAAATTGTTCGTCAGATTTTCGAATTTATTCAAAACAAATATATTCGCACTGATCAACACAACAAGCGCTTCTTCACTTATACACAACGATGAGAAGTTGTATCGGCGTTTGGTAAAATTCCATTGTATACATTTCCATTTGGAGTGCGTTCCTGTTGGATTTTATAATAAAATAACAATAAATGTTGCATTCTTTGTCGAGAATATTTACGAATGTTTCTTTTTTGCTCATAAAACTATGTCAGATGCACATATGAAACAGCTTAAACATTTTCACTTCATTCAAAACAGTGTAGTTATTATTCAATAATGAGACGAACCCTAAACTAGTGTGTTTGTCAATATGCTGTCAACTAGAAAACTATTTGGTAAACATTTTGTGTTACCTTCGCCTAAAAACATGAACTGAAACGAACGAACAAATTTACTTAACAAATTAAGATCAAAACAATAACTTTACGTTTATTTAATACAAAAAGTGTTGTGAATTAGACTGAACACAAAACAAAACAAAAACAAATATGTTGCCTGGTATTGGTGTTTTTGGCACGGCCGCTGAAGTTCGTGTTCTCGTTCCAATACTTCGTGACAAAGGTTTTAAAATCGAAGCAATTTGGGGACGAACGATTCGTGAAGCAGAAGAGGCAGCTAAAGAGCTCAACATTGCATTTTATACAAATAAAATTGACGATGTGTTGCTAAAAAAAGATGTTGATCTAGTGTTTATTTTCTGTCCGCCACATTTACATTCACAAATCTCAGTGAAAGCGCTTGGCATTGGAAAGCATGTTGTATGCGAACGAATGGGCCTTGGTCAAGTGGATGCATTAAAAATGGTCAGAGGATCCAATTATTATCCATCGTTAATATCATTAGTAAGTTTTTCATTGCGATTTTTGCCGGCTTTTGTCGTTATGAAACGTCAATTGAATGAAGAATATTTGGGACCCATCAAAGATGTCTCACTCATAGGTATATGTGATTTTTTGTTATAATTTCAAGTATGAAGCCAACTGAGAGTTTATAATTTTAAATCAATTTTTCTTTAGATGTTCGAGTGCAAATGGGAAGTTTGTTGAATGACAAATACGATTGGCTTTGTGACGCAACCATGGGCGGAGGTGTACTCAATTTGATCGGCAGTCATATAATCGATTTGGTATCATTTTTGATTGGTCGACGTGCGACAAAAGTGCATGGTGTTGTTAAGACATACAATAAAATGACAAAAAATGTATCTGGAATACGTCAAGTCACCGCACCGGACTTCTGTAATTTTCAAATGGAATTGGATGGTGGTGAAGTTATCGTTACAGTTTCAATACTCACAAATGTTTCGACCACAAATTTTTTACAAGAAATTTTAGTATGCGGAAGAGATGGACATCTTATTGTACGTAATGCTGATTTATTTGGCCAACGAAAAACATCCGACAAAGAGGAAACTCTATTTGTGGACAAAGATAATGTGCAAACACCCACCAATACATATAATGTTATGCCTTATCCGTATATAAATGGAATGTGCAAAATGATAAGCGCATTACGCGAATCATTTATTCAAGAACAAAGTAGCTGGGTGAAGGAACCCGTACAATCGGCGGCTAACTTTGATGATGGACTGTATGTCCAAGCCGTTTTGGACGCTGTACGACAATCGAGCGAAAATAAAAGTTGGATCAAAGTTCAGGTGATGTCCGAATCACCAACAAATCATGCGAAAATTATGACAGCAGCTCGAATGTCAGCAGTTGTTATGCATTAAATCAACTTTTTTTTTCCCTATGATTGAGCATTTGTTCTCAATTTGTGTTCAGTGTTAATTATGAAACTTTGAAAACGACACGTAATACAGTGATAAAATGGCTTGGATTGTAAAATAATATACATACTCTTGTTGTTCGTATTTATTCCTTATCATTGAATAGAAATGAAAGTGTTTTTTTAATAATTATTCAAAGAAGTATTACTATCACCACTAAACAACAAAAAAACATTAATCATTGTTCAAATATGACTTTAAGTTTGTTACACCAAATGTTCACATAAAATTAAAGTATGCCGATTTCGATGGGTGGTGCAGTTTAATTAGAAAACTTTTAATTATCTACAAATGAGTTTTCAACACGAATAGTGAACAATGTCCAAGCACACTTTTTATTATGTAACGATACAATTCAAATGAAACATTCTTCATTAAAATTGTAATGAACGGCACAGGTGTAATAAATATCATTAGTCGTCATTTTCAAATACATTTTTCTATTATTAATTCGTTTCAAACATATTGCACATATGATTTTATATTTAATGTAATGCATTTCAAATGTATCAAATTGGCATTCGATTGATTTGATAAGAGACCAGCAGCTATAACCTATTTATTAAAATTAAAAAAAAAAGTTTATTTCTAAATTTATTGAATTTGTACAAGATTTTTCGAATAAAATAAAAATGATTCATATAAAAACGCTTTTCAAACGTCGGTACATGTTTGTCAACTCTTAGATCTATCGGTGAGGTAAACATTGGAAATTATACACAATTTTGAAGGGTAAGTTTGTTTTTTTCCAGAAAATCTGAAGTCTAGTTTCTCTTTAGGAATGAATTTGAAGGATGTGTACATTTGATATAATATTTTTTTTTTACAGATTTTATTTCCATCGTGCTCAAGTTTCCAAATAATAATCAACATGTATCATTTGTTTACTAGTAGTAAATTAACGATATTCTTAATTTTTGTCTCGATCATATCTCAAAAACATATTAATGGTAAGGATTTGACGTGTATTTTTTTTTTTTTTTTTTTTCAAAACAAGAAACCAATCCAATTTCTATAAACTTCTTATCAAATATGTCGACTAAACATGTTAGAAAATGCGAAAAGCATTACAACATTTGTTGAAAATCTTGACATCACAAAAGACATAAATAAAACGATATTTTTTGTACTATTTATTGAATGAAATCGAGTGATCACTAAATTGCGTTCAATACTTTTTTAACATATTTCAACTACATAGCTGCTTCAACACAACAAAGTTTCTATAACGTGAGTGCCAGACTTCCAGCGCACTGCGGTGGATTCATAAGTAAAATAATGTTTTTGTCAAGTTCAAGTGGACATTTTACGTACATTGTTTTTCCGGATTTACCGCATTATCTTGTAACACCATATCAAAACCTACGAAGGGCGCTAACTGATGCCTTTTTCAAAAAAGCTCATGTACAAGTTAATTCTGAAAAATGTTTTCAGGAAGATTATAGTTTTAAATCAGTCACATTTGCCAAATATTTCTAGCAAATGTGTTGCGACATTGATTTTTTCATAGATAAGAATTTATTTAAATGCTAAATAAAAATAAAAATAAAACATTGTGTATGCTTTGCCATCGCACATTTGCATCAAAAATATTTAACTATAAAGACATTTAAATAATAAATCGATTTATTTTCATCTATTTACTAATTGAGTTTTACTTTGATACTTATTAATTTATTTATTCACACAGTTAAGAACTGACTGAATTTTAGTTATTTAACTTCTTTTTGGCCTTAGATAAAAATAATTCGATTTAAAAGCTTGTAGAGCAAGGACAATATCTCTAGAGAAAACTGTTAACATTGATGAAATAACATTTATTAGGATAGGTTCCATTCTTAATTGGAATTTTAATTATATTTTATAACAAAAGATTTCGGGATTGCGGTACGAAAATGCGATTTAAAAAAACTCTACCCAACGGATTTTTTTTTATTCAAATTATCACATATTTACTCGGTTCTCGTTTTTCAATTAAATAATGCAGTTGAAATTAAAGGATTTAGTGTTTCAAATGAAATTAGTTACCGCATGTTAAGCTATGACATACATACATGATATGTGCACATATATACAATCACATCCAGCACTTTCCATCTGAGTATTTGAAAAGAGTTTAATAGACCATAAATATGTACGTAAAAATGATTTTACTGATTACATTCAGCCCATATGTCACAGAGAGAACACAGATTTAATTGACTTGCATTATATAAGTAAAAGATTTATCAGCAATATGTTTTGGCAACTTATACTGCTTGCTTTCTTTGCAAGTGTTCGGGCAACTGAAGAAGAGCAAGCAGACGGTAAGATGTAGCTACAACTATTATAAATTAATTTATATTTGAAACAAGTTTCTGTTTTTTTTAAGGAAACGGAACACCATATGAAGACGTGTGCGTCGGACTGATTGAATCAATAAGGTTTCAATATGAGTTTATAGAAGGGACCGGCAGGAAAGATATTATATGGGTGAACAAGAAAACAATGAAACTCTTTTCATATGTGTCTATTATTTCTATTATTTGTTGATTATTTTGAATTATTTTTATTCGATTCTCCGCTAGATAAAATTGGATTCAGAAATGCAAGAGAACTATACTAATAAGCAAGATTTTGCGTACGCACTAAATGAAGCATTCCTGAGAAAGGCCCGAGTACGTTTGCTGACCAAAACATGTCGTACTGGTGATTTTGGATTTGGACAATTTGAAATATTGGACATAGGACAGCAGAAATAAAAATATTTATTTAAATTTAAAAACAGCCGTTTCGCAATCGGTTTTTATGGTCATTTGTAACAATATTCCGTTAATTGTAATTCGATTTATATTGTTTAGAGAAGAATTCTGAATGAATAAATGTATACACAATTAATAATGCCTTAAAATTAATTCATTGGTGAGTAAATATATACTAACATTATCACTACAGCATAGAACATAAAGAAATTGTGACCAAAATCTCACATATTTTCGATGACACACAACCTGAATTTGCAATTTGAGTATCATGAGTCAACAATGTTCATTTTTCATTTTCAATTTAAATGATTGTGTTTCAAACTAAAGAAAATAAGTCCAAGTTTTTTTTTAAATTCATTTGTGAATTCTTTGAAGCGACATTTTTTTAAATATCCAAGCAAGCGTTTGGTACCTTTTCCAAAAAAATTTTCGTTAAAATTCAATCAAAATTAACTCATTTATGGAAATATTTATTTCATACATTTTTCACACTTAATTATTACACATATTGCTGCCTCAACATATCATAAGAAAAGTCCATGAAAATTTTCTTTTTCGAAATTTATTTTTATCAATTCTATAGAACGTTTCCATTTAAATTAGTTTATGGTTGATTAGCTATGACGGCGTTGCTTATATATTTGAGTATTTATAAGACTTGACTTATTAAGCACTTTCCCACTTATACTTGAAGTGCAGATGACATCACAACTATGTAAGTCAGATATAATTTCGTTGCTCGAAAATATATTGCTGGAAGTCCACCCTGTTTAAACGAATATTTTTTCAATTTTTTTTTTTTTTTTCAAATGTATACTAGCAAATAAGATTGATAGCAATTTGGCGGATATGTTTTTGCTCGTGATACTATCGATTTACCTTTCGATTTCATCAGCTTATGTCAACGTAAGCCATGCAGTCTCTTTCCTTCATCCATATTTTGGAGGTAAGTTGCAACAATATAGCAATAAAGTCGAAATTACTATTTGAATTCAATAAGCTTAGATCTCACGATTATACACGCTTATAAAGATGTCATGTAATAATATCTCACATTTCTATTGTTTCTGCCTTAGAATATGCTGGAAATGATTATAAATATGAGAATTTAATGTCGAGATCGATGCCAACGACTACACCACAGCCAAACATACCTGATTTTGATGAAGGAGATGATAGCTGTGTTGGAAAAATAGAATCAATCCGATTTTTAACTGGACCGTTGCATGGACATATTCGTGATCACATAACTGTATTTAAATTGAATACCAAAAACTTTGAACATCATACGGATGTAAAAGATCTTCGAATTCCCCTATATTTGTCATACAAAGCACAGTCTATTATAAGATTAGATATATCAAATTGTAAAAACAACGAAATTTCAGTTAAGGGATTTACTATAGGTTTCATAGGCAATCCACCAGCTATAACAAATTTTCTTTTATAACAAACACGCTTTATTTGTTCAATTTAAATTCCAAATAAACTTTACCTAAAATATTAAATCTACTTTTGGAAGCAACGACATTTTTAATTCAAACCAAATAATACATTTTCATCAGAAGGACTCTGATAATTACTGACCAGAGAAAACAAGGTTTGTATTTAAAAAAAACTACTTTTATTTACAAAGATGAAGCGAAAATCATTTATCCAGCAAAATTGGGCATTGTAGTCTACATGCAATGTGAATGTTAAGGTTGAAGATATTGAAAACATTAAAAAAATAGACGTCTCTTCAATTTACTATGACTTTGTATACAACATACGAATATGAGATTTGTAAAATTGATTAAGGAAAACCGAAAGAAAACTATAGCAAAAAACTAAATTCTCATAATTTAAAAGTCAAGACATACAAACATTTCTTGCAAATATTTGTGGGTTTAATTAAAATACGTGGCATTTCAGGTATAAAAATTGTAAAAAAAACAATTTCTATTCCGAATGCTTCACGGCTGTTTTGATAATAATAATTTACAATCAAAGTTTTGCATTTAAAGTAACTGTATTTTATCAATCGAACAACATTACATTTCAAGTTGCCGGCTGAATCGCACGCCAAGTACATTTGAAGAGTTAATAAATAGAAAGTAAGCAATGCAATTTTTTCCATCAAAAATGTAGCCATTTGAAACAAACATATCATAATTATGATTCATTAATTTCTTGAATTATTATCCACACCACTGAAGGAATCAATCATGATTCGCGTTGTAATTATATTATTGCATTTCTCGATCGCATTGACTATTGAGAGACCACAGTATGAAAGTAAGTATTCAAAGTATAAAAATTATATCATAATCGATGAAATCGTATTTTCAAAACAGAATCATTTCAAAAGTATACTACAAAATGGAGCTGTAGATGATTCCCACTTCTTTCATTGATATAAAATCCTTTAAAGAAATCCTTTTCGAATTCCCAATTTTTATTTCGTGATTTTTTTCAATTAGTGATTGAAGGTACTCCGTATGAAATTTGCTACGGATTCATACAGTGGATAAGATTTTTGGAAACGTCAGACCATGCTCCACAACAGGTAACCGTCATAAAACTTCATAACGAAGAATTTTCACACTACACCAACGTTGCACAACATCGAAATTGGCTACTGCATGCTTATTACTACAGTTTGGAAGTGCAATTATTAACCAATTCTTGTAGCAACTCCGAAGATAGAGGCTTCGCAGCATTCAGAATATACAGAGAAAAAGAATCATAAACATAAGTCCCCATTAAATATTATGAAACAAAAATGTGTTTAACATTTTACTCTAATACAGCAATATTCATGTAAATAAAAAAAAATTGTTTGTATTATTGACATAACGTATGATTTTTATTTTTTTTCGATTTTCTTTGTAGCTATATAAATTTTAAATTTCGATGATTTGAATGACAAACGACCTTTTTTCATATTTTTTCCATTCATATTTTTCCAATTTTTGAATGATTTTTTCTAAAAGTTTCATTTTTTTGCAACGATTAAAGTGAAAACAATTGAATTAATTGATTTTTTCTAGTTTAGTTCAATCGATTTAAAAATGATTAATTAATTTCGAAATGTAATTTGTGATTGAATTCTTTATCATGAACAAAAACAATATTAACTGAAGTGTTTCAAATCATTGATGATTTTATAATTGAAAAATAAAATATAAATATTGCAATTTGAATTCTAAAACTCAGTGTAATTTGAGCTCATTGTTGGAATGTGTAATATTTCAAGTAAGAATTTGGAATTCAAATCTATTGCCATAAATTGTTTTTCCAAATGTTGATTTGCTAAATGTTAACAAATAACATGGTTTGAGCAATATAATGAACATTGAAATTGAAAATTTAATGAACATTGAAACATTTGAAATGTTTATGTTCTAAGAGCAGTTGCCAATTAATTAAAATAATTTTAAAAAATGAGATTAAAAAAATACACAAAAACTGAATATTATGCAATTTTTATATCAGATTGAATCCGCACATCGAGAGTAAAACACAAATCAAACATTTACAATATGATTTGGATTTCGATTTTATTGATATTCTTTTCGAAGGCATTGGCTGAATCAAAAGAAACAAATGTTCGAGACGTGAATAATATTAGTGAGTTATGTTAAAGTCAATACAATGTATATTTTATAACTATTTTCAATAACTATTTTTAGCTTATCCAGTGGTTGACGGACATTTGCATCAATCCCTCCGGTCGGCCTCTCACGAGTATAATTGTAAAGGTCGCATAATATATGTAAGATTGAATAGTGATTCACATGGGCCAGTAATAGTAGTACAACTGAACACAAAACAAACGGAACATTACACAGTGTATATGGAACTTTTAGATGTCATTTTGGATATGATGTATAGAACTGTAATAGTTAATCTTCTGACCAATTCTTGTGACGATGGAGATCATGGATTTGCAGACATAGAAATTGTTGAAGACAAAATAGTGGGCTAATAATTTGTTCATACAAATAAAGATTTTTTGTATACAATTGCAATCTGCAAAAATTATTATTTTTTGGGTCACTATTGTGTCATAATTGTCAATGAGTAACAATATAATGTGTTTAAAATTAAATTTCTGGGGTTGGAAACTATTTACGATTTTTTTTTTGTGGAAATGGAAACCTTGATTCAGATTCTTTTACTATTGTGTTGAATTGTTCGTTGCAACCCTTTTAAATGATTCCAAATAATAAACGCGTTGATTTAGTGAAATATTTTTTTGCTTCAGTTTATCAATTTCCGATAGTAAAAATAAGTTCTCTTTTATAAGTTTCATCTTTTCGAATGGTTCTTCTTCTTCTATTGCATTTTTTCTTTTGATTTCGGTCATTTTTACCAATTTCGTGTGATTGTCTTGAGTAACGGTGCTATTTTTCTTAACATCACCCTCAGCGATATTTGAAATCATTTTGCTTTTATTGACGTGGCTTGAAGATACATACGTTTTGAACATACAAATTGAGAGTTCCTTTAATTTTGGTAAATTCTGAATGTGTTGTACCATAAGTGAAATATCTGAACACATTCGTTCAATAACAGTGTTTGTATGATGATTCTTAACCTTTTCCGCTTTCAGATCAATCGTGATTGCTTTGCATCGATTCCGTAACAATTGTATTTCATTATACAGTTCATCAATTTTCCAAAATAATTTCCTCTTCAAATCGTCCATTTGATTAATTTTGCATGTGCTTTGCTTGATTTCTTCGTGCAATGGATTGATTTGGGCTTCCAATTGTATGGCTCTATCATTTAGGAATTGTTTCATCTTTTCAACTGTTGACCTTTTTTCCATCGTCTCAATCAAACATAATTCTTTGTCTTCAACTAATTTGGTGCGTAGATCAAGATCTCGTTGTAATTCAACAATATTTTGCTCCAATTGACAAATGTACTTTTTATTTCTGCTGTGTTCGTCCAATACAAGTGCAATGTCAGATCGCAGTTGATCGCATGTCGTTGACGTGCTTTCAATTTTTTTGGCCAAAATGTTTGCATCGGTTCGCCATTGTAATATGTTCTCGTTGCTTTCTCTGAGCCGAGTCTCATAGTGCACTTTTAATTGAGCCACTTTTCGATCATTGTCCAAATTCAGTTGATTACAATAATGGAAAAATTCTTCTTTCTTCGTTTGAATCTCATTTAATAGCTTCAATATTTTTTCTTCTCGATCATTTATTTGGTCTTTGAATGAACGCTCCAAAGTGTCTGTCGTTTCTTTCAGACATTCAGCCGCTTTGTGTAATAATTGTTCATATTCGGCTTTGGAATTATCCAAAACAACTTTTAAATTGGCCAATTTATCCGATTCGGCCAGAATTTTTTCATTAAGTTTTGCCTCTAATTGTATTTTTTCGATGGAGTGTTCGGCGTTCCGATCTTCTACGGCTGATTGAATAAGATTTCGTTCCTCGTGATATTTTTGTTCCAAATTTTTACGCTCATCTCTCAAGTCGCTGATAATTTTTTCATATTTTTCACATGTTAACTCCAATTCAATTGAATGCTTTTTTCGAACATGATTCAACTCAAAATCATGTTCAGACAACTGTTCATTTAAACGTTTTTCTAGATTTTCGATTTTGTCGATTTTTTCAATGAGATCACATCGTGGCACAATTATATCCGAACATTTTCCATGCTCACTGTCAACTAGGGCCGTTTTTCCTATCAAAATAGATCGTTTTTAATTTACTTTGAAATTTATCTTCAAGCGGTGTGCTCATAAAAAAACTTTTATACATTTCAACGACTTTTATTTAAATTTACAAATGGCACCCACCTTCTGTATTTATAATCACCCAAAATATAAGAGTACCATCATCGGAACCTACAACCAACATTCGATCATCGAAAGTGACTTTCATGCATGAAATGGCATCGCTGAAAAATCTGTAGTGTGTACATGTTCCGCCTCCGGCTTCTAAAAATGGCACTTGAATATTGTATAGATTTCCGGTTTCCGTGCCAACAAATAGCATTAGATCTGATCTTGCCAATGCAATTTGTGTTAATGGATCGCCTGAGTTTGGTTCGATATCTCGAATGATATCTGAATTGTGTATTTCACGAAATATACCGGTGTTGGTGCAGACATAAATCGTTGAATCACGAGTGAGTGCCAACGATCGAAATTCGGTGCCTTTTTCAACTGATTCATTGACACGTTCTTTGGTCGAGACGCACCAATGATAAATTGCACCTTCGCTTCCAGATGATACTAAAAATTTATCATCACATGACCAAGCCATGCTTAAAATCCTTCCACTGTGACCCTACAATCAAATATCAAATCAAAACACTGTCAGGAAGACGCATCAATGTTTCACAAAACGTTACCTTCAATGAACCAATAATACCAAATGAAAAAACAGAAACAATGGTTATGAGATTGCCGTAGGCACATGCCAATAAGTGTCCCTCATGTGAAAATACAATTTCGTCACAATTCGGAAAATCAAATTCTTTGACAGTTTTCATGGTATTCAGAAGTATTTCCATCAAATGCAATTTATCAGCGAATCCAATGGCAACAAATAAACCGGTCGGATGAAGTGCCAAAGCAGTGACATCATATTGATATTTCTTTACAAGTTCCACCTTTGTACTTTCATAATTCCAAATGCGAACCGTAAAATCTTTGGCTATTGAAAAATGTACGGAATTCAGCAAAATTCAATGGAATCAATAGTAACTGTTCACTTACAAGCTGTCATAATAATTGGTTTCCAAGAACAAATCGACATTGAAATGATGCTCGATATGTGCAACGGTTCACCAAGCATCGCAAACTCCAAATGTTGAAGTGTCACCTTTTCTGGATCGAACAATTTTGAAATATAGATTTGACTATGAAATGTGGTCACAATAACGGTGTCCATTTGCACATTTACTGATACATTTGTGATCTTGTACGATTCGGGTGAATACAAATCAATGGGTATTTTGATGATAGACCGTCGTGTATATCGAACATATGATTTTTCTTTCTCAAATACAAACAATTGATTAAACTGCGAGTAACAAAATCCATTCTCAAAATTTGTAAGACAGTTTACTTCCGTCTCACTTGTACCGCCCGACACTGGATTCAATTTCAAATGTGATTGATCACCATCGCTAAAATCGAAATAAATGATTATTGATCCGAAATTTATTCGAAAAAAAAATGTAGAGAAAGTCTCTTAAGAGCTAAATTTAGCCATACTTCTCTTTTGCCTTTTCTAAGTCGAGCAAATGGACGGTGCTTGCGATGAAATTTTGTTTTGGATCACCACCTTCAATAAACAATAATTGATCCGATGATGTGCCTGCCACAAGTATTTCTGCTGTCAACCAAATTAACGATGTGATAATTTTATGTTCACCACTCATCGTTCCAATTACACCGAAACTTTTATCTTGGCGTGACATCAATTTAAATGTGAATTTACCTGCAAATCGATTCATTATTAAAAATGTCGATAATTCACTGACAACTGACCTGCAACCGCTACGAGTCCAGTGTCACTTAGATTACAAGCTATCACATCAGCTGTTAAGCCCGGCTGATTTCCATTTGACACACGACCAACAATAACCGTTTCGGATTTATCAAAATAAAAAATTGTTAGAAAAGCATGTGGCTCTTTACTCAACACCGCTAGCCCCCTTGAATCTTCGGTGAATTTGATGAACGAAACATCTTGGCTTGGAACTTCAGGTGGTAATTTCATACTTTTCTTCTTCTTCAATGAACCAATGTCGTATGTGTTTATGATGCACCTGAGATCAAATCACACAATAAAGTGTGTATATAATATATTTACCATGATCTTACTTCTTTTTTAATTCGTTCCACTCTGAAATGGCAAGCATTTTTCGATTTGGACTAATTGCAATAACCGTTGGTGTATGGTGTTTTGCCAAACGGAGAAAAGTCTGTTTTTGTAGCTTGAAATCGTGAATTGCGATTACACCTGCAACCGGATAGATTACTTCTTGATTTTCGAGAAAATGGATATTTCCTTTTATATCAGACCGAAGGCCGTATACAAATTTCGGTTGAATTCCAATTGGTGCGATTGTCATGTTGTCAAATTTTTCTATCAAAATCAAAATTGAATCAAGATTGAACGAAACAATTCTGCATTGTATATGGGAACGTTGTGAGCACAATTTCGATTGTGACTTGATTATCGATCAAACAATGAATTGAAACGAATAGTTTTGGTAATGGTGCATGTATCATTCACAATATTTGGATGTCAAAATAACAATATGAAATTTCCTTCCACTTATATATGTATTTGTGCATCGACTATTGAACAAGTGTATAAGAAACAGAACGTACTTGCTAACAAATACATTTGTGCGAAACAAGAAAACAACGAGTACAGCAAAAAGAGCATTTCATTTCATTTCAACCAAATATTTATTGTTATCCGATGCGAGCAAGTCTCTGATATTATCGAAAGAAATATTTCGATCCGATTTTAATATCAATAGATCAATGTCCCAGTACTGAAAAATAAACTTTAAAAGAAAAATAAGACAAATTTGTTTTCATACATGAATGGAATGAACTTTATGCATGTATATATTTTATTTACTACATGTTATTTCATTAGTCTTTTTGAAATGTGTGAAATAATGCACACACACGAGCACAAACATTTGACATAACAATGCTTAAAATTTTTTACATATAGAGTGATTATAAAAAAAACTGAAAATTCACTACGCTGTACCGAGTGGTATTATGAAACTAATGCTATCTGCGAATTCTCCCCACGCAACGCGATTCGTTTGATAAATAGTTATCCAAGCGGCCAGACCGATTGCCCACAATAGAGCGCCTATCGCAGAAAATATCACATCTGAAATAGAAATGAAATCAAATTTTCCATTCAAATTTCGTTCACATTTACTTCGAAATCAATGAAGACAAGAGACATTGAATTGAAATCGGTGTAATGATTTCTTGAGAGCCGTACATTTCTATAAATATTTAAATTCACATCATATATTACATACATTTTCGAATGGATTTCTGTTCATCATATGCTGGCTTTCTGAATGCTTCGTCAAAGAACCAAACGGTGTTCACCGCCCAGATGAATGGCAGCAAAGCAAATCCGACTAAAAATATTGATCAATTAGAAAGTGTTTGTTTGTTTGTTTGTTATTAGTATATTTACGCTGTGACTTACCACGAAAATACCACTTGCAAAGATATAGCTTCCTGTCATTCGTCGCTCTAGATATATCCATAATGAGTGATTAGTCAGTTACCAAATGGATATAAAAATTGTATTTGTATGACTATTTATATTAAATAAAGAGAAAAAAAAATTCAATGACTGGATATATAATGTTGATAGTGAAGATGACAGTAGTCTACTGTCAAATTGTTGATTCAACGGCTCCTCGTTATATCGTATAAGTACTGACATCTGTATTCAAATAGGCTACTGTGTTGCTTAGTTAAACTTTAGTTTATTTCACATAAGCGCTTGAAGCAGAAATAGAGCAAGAAATAACGAATGTATTGAATCGATGAAATTTGGATGCAAAACATACGAAACCTTAATGAAAGTTGAAAATATGGATAAATGAAATAAAGAAAATGTTCAACAAAACTTTCTTCTTTTCACTTCTAATTATTCGTCGTTAACAAATAGGAAAAATACCAACGATAATAAAAACATTCTTTCCCACTTGCTTCATTTATGCAAGTGCAGAAATGGTATAAGAAAATATTTACAGAACAAAACAAAAGAATATTCTCATGTCTTCTTCTGCGTTGTTAGTTTTCTGAATTACGATTTTGGTGGGCACCGTAAAAGGTTCAACCTTTTTCTAGCGTTGCCTTTTTATTCTTTGTAATTCCTATTAATTGAACGAATAAAAATAATAATTATGATCTCGAATCATCCTTTAAAAAACTACTGATACAAGACATTAAGTTAAAATAAATTAGATACTACCTAGCGTTGATACTGAACGAGATTAAAAATAAAAGTGGTATGTATCACATTTATTTTCAACGCGAGCCGGTATCTCAATTATTTTAACTTCCCCAGTGGCTCCGGATGATGTCACTATTAAACTTTACGATTTAGAAAAAAAAACTGCGCTCTTAACTATTTTCATTGGTGAATTTTATTTTATCATATATTTCCTAATTTCAATAACAGAATTAAAGCTAGTGTGTCTCATTTTAATAACATTTTGTGATTCGAATAAACATTTTATCTGTTTGATTCATTTTATTTTGTAAAAAGTCTAACAACGATAGAAATTGTTAAAACAAGTAAATAGAAATGTAAAATTTAAATAAAATCAGATGTTTAATCACATCTCACTCGATAAAAGATTGATATAATACAGTTTGTTTGTCCTTTTGTTTATATTTGACACAATAAAATAAATACGATATGTAATTAGAATGCGAGTGTTGTTTTTAAATTCTCAATCTCCCTTTCTCTCTCTCTCCCTCTCTCTCATGTACACACTCATTTAACATGTACTGTCAACCAGCGTTACTACGTAACCTCCCACAAAACCGAGTTAACCATTCGTTTTGGTTTTGTGGAGATTTCAACATGAGCATCCAAACCATCGCTAACACGACTTAAGCGTCTCGCCCAGCTGCCACGCAACAAGCCATGTCGCGTCGACGAATGGTTTTGTAAATTTTGCATTGATTGTAGCACGTCGTTGTAGTCAACTTCTTGGGATTTTTTCAAACCACTTGCATATTTGGCCTCTTTTTCCAGTAAAGCTTCACGTGACATTTGCGTTTTTACTTCGACTGGAATGTCGGGAATTATAAATTGCATCAGCCCCGTTATAATGAATACAATATGCTAGTCAAGATAAGAGATACAAATGATAAAAATCACATTTATTACCTTTAAACATTTACAAAAACCAAATCAGTATTCCATACCTCAAATACAACAACAAATGCAAGACGAGCAGCAAAAACGTGCCAGTAATGTGGACTATATCTATAGTTTTCTTCAATCGGTAAGGTCATATTTGGTGGATTCCTATTTTCATATTTTTTTTTCAAGTGGCAAAATACATAGATACAACAAACTCATTGAAATAAAAAAGAACGACACAAAGAAGTCAAAAGTAAAAAAAAAATTAATAACTTACCGGTAGCCTCGATATTGGCAGATTTCATGTTTGTCGCTTGCAATTGGTTTCCACTCTTCTCTGTAATGTGACGTATTGAATTCACTGAGTGAATGATCTATGTATCCCCATAATGACGAATCGGGTGAATAAACGTATTTATAAACCATTCTCGGTATATAATCACTAGTGTATGCTATCACAAAGGCATTTGAAACGACCGCTGCATATGTGAGCATTCGTAAGACACCAAACCATGCCCCAATATCCTCGGCACGTTCAGCCAATGGTCGTCTAGCCTGTGCCACCATTTTGAATGCATCTACACGAATCTCGGCAATGTTGTTCAGTAAAGCGAAAAATGGAGCCAACGGAAATGCAGCCTAATCGTGAAGATAAACCACTTTGAAATTAAAACAACATCAGGAGAAAGAAAAAAAATCGTTTTTCACTCACCACAAATAGTGTTACAAATCCGTATTGTAATACTGATGACCGAAAAAAATGATAATTAGAAAGATGCATTTCATGTTTTTTTTTTTTCGTGAAAATGAATTTAAAAGAAATCAAAACAAAAATTCTTCAAAATCGTCCTTGTAAATCCTGACTAATTTTTAGTTTTTATCCGTTTTTGCGATATAGAGAAAAAAATGTAACGTACTCATTTCCAAATACTCGTCAAATAGTGCCAATCGTCCCGGATCTTGCATGTGGTAGTCTTCTTCCCAAGTCATGTGCAAATGTTGTTCGTCTTTGGTCTGTCGTTTATGTTTGCGTTGACGCCACCAATTATACATTTTTCTATACAAATATGAAATAAAGACGAAATAATAAATTTCTGAGCAACGTTCAAAAACGTGTATTCACTTACGGGAAAACGTATTCCATGCAGTTGCCCCATATTTGTTTTCCCACCATTATAATAGCTAGAATAATAGTAATAAAAATAGTGAATATGAGATAAATAAGAATAATATACTATTTTTCCATACCTAATTGAATGCAAAGTTCACTTAGGCAACCAGCCGGATCACAGATATCACCTTTTAAACGATAAAATTCACTTCGTCGAACTACATGATCACCGGGATGCTCATAAAAGCGTCCCTTAAAAAATGCTATATAAATCAACGAACTGTAGTAATTCATGAATTCAAAAAAGAAAATCTTAAATGTAAACGAGTCCTCATATTCAGTATGCGTGCGAGGATTTTCCATATTTGTCAATCGCACAGCCACTTTATGGTAAATCTATGTAAACAAAGGTTGAAATGAACATTGCGTGGCTTTTGACAATTTGAATTGCATAAAAAATGAATTCGACCTACCCGCGTCAAAAACATAATGATTATCAAATTAATAGTTGCAGCAGTGATTGTTGTAAATATTTTGGCATGCTTTCGCATGAAACCGCCCGAACCACTATAAACAGCTGATACAACCGAAATGCGATAAATGATTGTTCCCAGTACAGCAGCCAATACCACAAGAATCTGAAAAATAATTTTTATCATTTTTACATCGATTATGTAAATTGAAAAGTGCTATTGAAAATATTTGCATTTAATGAGAAAATACCATTAAAGTGACAACACTGGCCGTTACAAAGTAACGATAGACTTTTGTCCATGTTGGAATATATGGTTCGCGTTCTTTGGTTACTGGATTTGTACGGAAGTTTTTGGCGGTTGCCTCGAATTCCGGTCGTTGTTCCTCATCCTCTTCAATATTTTGAAGATCCCATTCCCAAATGATAATTGCTTGCTTACGTTTCCACAACTCCAGAAAGGTCGTGGCTGAAAATATAATTTAAATTGACGATTCATTGTGGTGCACCAACAAAAACACAGTGATCTGTGTACCCCAAAATGACATAAATATGGCAAAAAACACAGTTGAAGGATTGTCAAAAAGATAAGTAATTCTAGAAAATAAGCATGATTCGTGTAATCTTTGATATTCGCATGCGTTATCACATAATGGGCACAATGTTATGTTTCCCGGTCCAGTGATATTACATATTTCTTTGCTCGGTATATTGTCATTTGAATCGATTGAAATGATGCCGTATAGAAAGCAAATTGCACCAACTATTGCCGGATAGATCAGCATATTCGTGTAGAAACCGAGCCAACAAAAATACAACGCAATTTTATCACCGAAATATTTTCGTATTAAACACAATGGTTGCTTTTTATACCAGCAATTTGGTCGAGCCCACGTTAAATACAATAGCTGAAAATGAAAGAGAGACGAAGAAGGAGAATAGGCGGGAGAGAGAGAGATAAAATTTCAATTTAATACAATTGTCACAACACACAATATTAATAATAATAAAAAAAATCTTCATGGAGATATGTTCAACTCACCCTTCTATCGTATACAGCACCAGATGAGTGCGGACTATCGTATCTGCCTTCGTGTAATGGGAAGCATGCTAAAAATGTGCCATCAGCAAGCAACCGTCTGATTCCAACCTAAATATTTGTTTAAGATGGTTAAAAACAATAAAAAACGCTACCATATTCATTAAAGCGAATGTAAAAAACAATGTCAAAATGCTTACCTTCTCGGAATCATCATATTTGGTCCTCAGCAACACTTGCATCACCATTAAACTGCGTTGGGAACCGCTGTAGCTCGTGCATCGATCTTTTACTATGAATCTAGAATAAAAAACTAAATGTTGGTAAATTTCTCGAAACGAAAACACATTCAAGTTCATTCAAATGATTACTGTTCGTTTGGATTTCCATTTGCATTAGCGTTCGAAAATGTTGCTTCACCGTCAGCGATCAGTTCATGATATGTATTCAATTTACGAAAATAAGTTAAAAATTTTCGCCAAATACTCAAATTTAAATTTGATTTCTTCTCCTCATCCTGGATTATTTTGTAGATGTGTGTGTGTGTAACAAACAAATTATCAACGTAAAGAATCAACACACACATAAGTAATGATAAAAAGACATGGGGAGAATCACGCTAGTGAATACTAGAAAAACTAGTAAATCTACTGCGAAGAATGACGTCATAATCGAAGCCAACTTCACACCAAAGGATATTATTAATAGGAAAAACTACTGTGAGCCAGCTTTACGCACTAGAATTTCTAGTTTTTCTAGTGAAATCTGATCAAAAACTAGCTGCACTAGAATTTCGTGATTAGCCCCATGTAAAAAGATGATTAAATAATAAATATTTTACCCATGCCTTGACACTGATGGTAATGAATCGTTTCACCGGTAGTTTTAAGTTCAATACCTCCGCATATCGAATTTCCGATCGCCATGGCAAATGAATTTTCACAAAGTAGGTCTTTTCATCAAATGCTTGTGATTTATCTTCAATTTCCAATTCCAGACCATCCTTAATTAAATTATCGAGAAAGGCTTTTCTTGATTCGCGTCGCTTTGCCTCCAACTCTGTCATCACACCTTCGTGTTCCTCTTCGTAACACAGAACCATATCAATTTTTCGCCTGCCATCACGAAACATAAGCGATTCTGGATCCAATCCCTTCAATTCAATTATACATAAGCATAAAATAAAGCAAAGACACAATATATGAAAATGTAGTCACCTCTTGTTTATTCGGTTGTTTATTTGAACCATCTTCGTTTGACGAAATACTAGATCGACTAAAGAAATTTTCGTTATTTGAAGATTCGTTGCCTATATTCGATGTGGATCGCTTTCTATCGTGATTTATGAATGTAGTTTTAGCTGATGAACGATTTGAAATCGAATTTTGATTTCGATTTATCACTTGCACATCGTTCACTATGCTTGAATTTGGTGTCATATCATTTTCACTGCTTATCAAATCGCCAACCAAAGCATCGACCGATGACTCCATCGGTGTGCCGGGTATATTTTCAGTTTTTACCGTTGGCCCAAATATATCGCTAAAATTAAATCATCAGACAACGTTTGAATGAAAAATTGAAATGCATTGTGAGCACACAAGAATGGAACAATTCTCAGAAACTCTAAGACTGTTATGTTACGTATAACATCTAATTAAAGACCTAGATAAAAATATCATTGTGTATATAAATAGCACATACCAAATACATTTGACGTAATAAACCTTTACTACTTATAGTACGTCACTTTGAATCAAAAATAAAATTGAAAATCAAAACAATTTAATTTCATACAAAATGGTAAAATGAAAAGTATTTAAATTAAATAGATCAACAAAATAGAATAGATCATCCATAAAAGGATTATTTTTTTTTATAAAAAACTAATCAACTTCAATTTGTCGTGGAATTTTATTGAAGTATGCGGTAAAAATCAATATGAGTAAAAATTCAAGGTTTTTTTTTAAAAAAGTCAACATAATACAATTGGAAAATGCTTTGAGAGCACTAAATTTCATAAATGTCATATCGCATAATTGTTTTGTTTTGTTTTGACTAATATATTTTCATAAAATAGAATTTTCATGTGACAAAATCACATTATGCACCATACATGGATAAGTCGTTTTATCCAGTTCCACTTTTTAACGGGATTTCAGTTAAAATTCCACTGAGTCAATGAACAGTGTTATGTTCTAATACTGGACGATATATAAATGGTGAAAATTCCACATATACACATGCCGAGAAACGCATATAATACTCGAGACGGTAGAGTGGCACGGAAAATAAAAAAAGAGAAATTAAATAACAACAGTAATAACTTTGTTTGTGAAAACTATAAATAATTCACAAACCTAGGTCATCGAAGGCGCATTAAAAGCGTTACACATTATTCCACATGTAGGTGATTGTTTTTGAACGATATGCGTTTCAAAATAGATCTTGATATTATTGATCTAACGAATAAATGTTGGAAAATACATGCCACTAACGCGACACTAATTACAGGGGCATATTTTTTTTATCGGATATTCTTTTTGTCGCATTCGATTTACTTCAATACACCAAAAGCTACCATGTGGTCAAATTATTTGTATAACACAGCCAGTTCTTTTACGATTGTTTTGTGTTTTTTTTTCTATCAGTCTACGGTATTTGTGTTACTCCTGTGTTCATTCTGATTTATGTATGCTCGATATCTGTTGGCACTGAATGACGATACATAAAAATGCCGAACACGAATGTGAGGTACATGCAGCCAACACACATATCCAATTACACATTAATATATTTTGTGACATTTAAGCTCGAAGGAAGACGAACGAAACAGTAATAGAATGAACGAAAACGAGGATAAACGAAACTTTTGTTAACGCATTTTCCGCATGGTTCATTTGAATAAATTCGACTATTTTGACCGAATTTAAAATAAAATCGCTTTTCATCGTTAAGCACACTCATGTAATGTCGATTACAATTGACGCTCATCCAACTAACTAATTGTGTCACAATGCACTAAATTTCAAAGGACAACTGGGTTTCATTGATTTCGAATGTTCCATTTCGATGTATTAACGATGTGATTGCAATGGATTGCAACCAATGAGTGCAAAGCACGCATTTAAATGCAAAACCACATTTATTTTCATCATTTCTTACTTCATTGAATTGTTCTTATTAGATAAACCCAGCCAAAGAGTAATATTAGTTACTATTTATACACATTTCGATTGTGTAGCCACAACATTTTTTGTGAACTCTAATCGAAATGTGTACAAATTGATAGGCACTACGAAATTTTTACAGCATCAACATAGAGGTGTGTTTTCTACTGTCTGAAACCCACTAACCTTTTTTCGTTGTTGAGCTGGTTGTCGTCATCGTTGGTTTGTCGATGTTCAATTGATTTCAATGGGATCCGAAGAAAATTCGGACTACTCAATATATCGTTGGTATGCGTGACATTATCCGATGCACTATCAGATTTGACGTCATTGTTTCTCAATTGATCTTTTGTTGAACGTTTTACATTCGAATTTAACGATGTATCCATAATTGATCGTGTTTTACGCATATTTCGACTATTCGCACTGTTTGATCGTATGTTATCTGATTTGTGCATGAGATTCGAATTGATAAAATGAGCCTGTGTGAAACGATGATATTAAAATAGAAATCATATTAGTTCAATCGACGTTTTTATTTTGATATATTTTTTTTGTCATGCACATCAATCAACATATTTTTTTTTACTATTCAATTACACTATATTTACATGTTTGTACATACATTATTTAAACGACCATTTCGAATATGTTTTTAAAAAACTTCTCATGATTAACTCGACGAGGATTTCATTCATCAATTACTATATCTATTAAAATAACAACAACAACAACAACAACGATGAAAGTAACAACAATTCCGAAATTCAAAATACTCTCTCATTAACCGTTGTGCAGTAAACATTACTTGTACAATACACTCGAGCACTTTGATAAAATTAAGCTTATGAAGTGTGTCATGATGTATGTGTGTGCGTTTTTTTTTGTTTTTATTCTATCCGAGAGAAAAAAAGTTGATGAGCTTTGGTGATCACAAGTTTTTTTTTTTTTTTGGTGTTGAATTTTTTGACATAAAATAAAATGCGTTAAATGAATAAACGAATGGTCAACAAATATCGGTTGGATGAATCAAATGTTTGGATCGTTGTTGTCTATCGTTCCGTAATGAATGAAACTATATTTTATTGACAATTCAAGTGGTTTCGATATTATTCGAGAAATAACGGAAAAAGTGGACAAATGACGATTTGTTTTTAACACATTAATAGGAAAGACACACGTTCATCGTTTACCCGTTATCACTGACATACGTATCCATGGAAAATGGAATCGCATTCACCTCATATTATATGTAGTGGTGGACATGCTTTGACAATGCCATGCGTTATCAATACTTTTGTGAGTGTTACTTCGTCTTAAATGAAAATGCCTTATACATTAAATTTCATTCTTTTGAATTAATTAATATGATGATAATAAGCTCATCCTACGCATAATTCGAATGGCGCCCGCTCCACACATTCTCATGTATCTATGCCGATCCAAAATGAATATCGTAAATGCCATTTTTGGATTATACAAAGATTATCGTAAATCGAAAATGAAAACACATGTGTGTACGGTGTACGCACGTTATATGTATATCTGAAGGTTGAAGATCAAAGAAAGAATAAACACCCACAATACTAATTAATTTCATACCCTGACTTATTTCTCTCCTTTTTTTTCCAATTTTGAACTACTTATTTACTATCAGTTTGAACTTTTAAATATTACTTTGAAAAATCACATATGAAAATTGTATGTTTTCCAATTAATTGAAACCACATGGGGACGTTTCGTCCTTGATTCAATATGAACGTGAATATTAAATGGGAGCACATTTGTAGGGCCGAAATGTTAAAAATTTTATTAAAATGAATGGAAAAAATTTCCGTCTATAAATTATTTCAATTGTTTTTGTCGGTATACCTTGATTTTCAACTTGATCATCATATATATTTATGCTTTATTTAATATACATGAATTAAACGTCACCTCGTGTCGTCACCCATCAAAATCGATGTACTATTTGCATTTGGTCATTGTGCCAACAAAATTGTTTACCGAATAAATGCGTCATCGATGCGTGTTAGATTTATTTAAAAAAAAACGGTATTGATTCGACTTTTTTTTATATATATATTTAATTATAGTTGTTGGTTGATTTTAAAAATCTCAAAAAATATAGGTGTCGTGAGAATTTTCACCTGTCACCCAGTACCCGACATCCAGACATGCAACAAGTTGATTCAAACATACATTTTTTTAGATTTGTCTTAGAAACTTTGCTACCGATCTTATTATAGATGTTTAACGCATTTCATGTTCTTTATTTGACCAAATTTCTAAACTCGAGATATGAATTATTTATTTAGTCTAAAATTAGATTATAAATGTGCATTTGTATCGAATGCACATAGTTCAATTTGCATTGTATTGTACGATAGAATTGGTTTGTTTTCATCATTTTGTTCGATATTTTTCAGTTTGTCAATTTATGATAACAAAATAATAGTTTGACTAAAACAAAATTGCTATTTGCATTGTTTAACGACATTAAAATTGCGCATGTGCTACTATTATCCTTGAGAACAACAACAAAAGCCGCACAAACAAATAATAATGTGCAACGGCCAATAATGCAGATGTGTATAAGTGCATGGATCGGCTATGCCTGTTGGTTAGAATATCACCATTAGATAGACATAAAAAAACATGATGTTTTTCGTGTGATTCATAATATCACTCAATAAAAAATTGGTATGATTAGAATGTGAAACGATTGGCCTTGTTTTAACTGAATAAAAGAAAGAGCATATTAAACGCCCGCATTTTTTCTTCTTCTTTTATTTTCATTTTGATTCGTTTCTGTCAGCATATAATCTGCCTAAAGTAAAACAGGACGATTGATTTTCGATTAGTAAATGTACAACACAATTGAATGCGTCCGTGCATTTTATTTTGAAATGTGTGTGTGTGTGTGTGTATTACGAGACTGACACTTATCAATTCTTTTTTTTGTTTCTCTTATTTCATGTTCGAGTTATTCACCTATATAATTACAATACATATACGATTCTATCTGTTAATGTTTTCTATTGTTGTCATTAAACTTACGTTCAGTTGATGTTCCAAATGAGCCGAGTCCTGGCTAAAACTTCGCATCGCCTTGGCCGGGCTACTTTGAATTTTCCGTTTGCGTTCAACTTGCGCATACTTTTGCTCATTCTCAATGAAAGCGGGCAATATAACTCGCATTGAATGTATTCCATTGCTATCATTTGAATCACTATCGTGAAGATTATCAGTTTTAACACATTTTACCACCTGATTGGTGAACACAATTTCTGAATTTGTTGTCGTATTGCTATTCACAATTTTATTATCAACACTTTGATCTTTGAATCTTTTTGGATTGTTTTTATTCTCTTCATCCATATTGGATATGGGAGAAAATGTAATAAAAATAAACGATCCACTATTAAATTAACTACGAAAGCACAAAATAAACATGAAGAGCTTAAGAAGCGAATGGTCTTGATTTCTTTCGATCGGCTCGCTTATAACACATTTTTCTTGTGTGGTTTTATTTGATTCTCATCATTCTATTATATTTACTCACACATTTGGTAATTTCATTTTTTTTTTGTTCTTGTTTTAAACAAGAAAACTCTAGTTGAAGTTTGATTAGCCTATTTATCCTCTTCTAAATCGATAGCTGTTGTTGTTGTTGTTATTCATATATATGTACTTTTTGTTAATTAATTTCCGATTCAATTTTTGTGAATGTCGTTCGCTAAAGTACTGACAACCGAAAATCAAAAATCCAGGCAGGCACAGTACGCCGATATGCTTCACCAATTCGACTGGTATTGTTTGAATTTTCAAAATTCGACTCTTGATATGCATGTGGGAATGGTTTTATGTGGCCAGTTTGTGTATGTATGGAAAAAGCTAACGTTTTCAATTTAATAATTAATGCATTGATAAATAATTTAACAGCAAAGCTTGGGGGAGATTCGTTTATGGCGTGACTATGTGAATCGGATTCTTTGATGTTGTCATACAATCCACCGATGACCAGTACAACCTAATCAATTGAATTGTTGTTATGTTTTCCGTTTTTCTCTCTTTCTCTATGTTTTGGTTTTCATTTTCTACCGTTGTTATTGATTCGATTTGGCATGCGTTTTCAAAAATGTACGCGTCAATACTCGTATGTGTGAATTGATGTGATGCAATGTGATAAGAAAGGATATTATGTATATTCATTGTTCTATTGTATTTTATAAAATTTTAGATCTACTTTCAAACGTGCATTCACTTAAAATCGTTGGTTTATCCATTGTTTGTCGAGACCATAATAACATGTATACAACAGGGTAATAAACTAATTAAGTGCTCACACAAAACGAAAATTGTTATATACCAATAAATGCTAGTATCTACAGCCTTTCGTATTTGAAAGCGATCCAAACATCTACAACCAGTATTTTGAAATATTGCCATGTCTATGTATGCTCTTAGATATTTAAATCTTTATGAACAGTTTGAAACAATAATTATAGGATAAATTGATTGATAATGTATGTTACCACATTTTAATGGATTTATCTATCAGGCGATATTTTTCACGGTCATCATTTTTATGAAGGAGACGATATCTTTATGCAAATATACACCTATAAATGAGAAATTATTAAAATTTTATTGTACTCGAATCGAAGGTTTTTTGTGCATAATATGATCATAATCCAATTTTCTTCAATGTTCTTTTATTTTAAAAATTTGTTATTGACCAGAATATAAAATCCACATGTGCAAGAGTTAATATAAATCTTTCCCATAATTTGAACGTTGATTTTACTCCGTTTCGTGTACCAATTGTTTTAAGCAGACAATGTATTGAGATAACTTCAGCCACATATATCTGACATATTTGGCTGACAATAACTCAATATATTGGATTTAATTAAATTGCTGCAATCAACTTCAACAAAAATTATCAGTATAAAATTTCAATTAAGCAAATCAAAACAACAAATTTATTTCAAGACAAAAAAAAATGAATGAAAAAAAATCGATATTTAATTTGTTTTCCGTTAATTTTTTTTTGCATTCATTTGGAAACGAAATTAAAAAAAAAACAATTCAGCTGTCCTTGTAAATTTGGTACATAAATTTCGGTTCATTCAATTTCATAAATTTGAATGATTTCCGAAGTTAAAGGGAATGGGTAATATATAAATAGCACAAAGTTGTTAAAATCCACATAAAAATACTCGAATCAAGACAAAAAACAAATGAGTGCATTGAATTTTACATCGGAGAACCTGAAATGATATACGTAATATCCAAAATCATCACCATGCACAACGAAGACAATTTCGTCGAAGCTTGCGTTGTCTAAAACTATGTGTTTTATATTATAAGATGTGTAAAATGCAGTTGGTCGTATTATAAAGAAAAAGGCCACATTCAGTATAGATGTGTAGGATATAAGCGATCAGTTCAAGTTCGATTTGTGTATGTTATATGTTGTTGCAGGTGGTGCATTGTGCAAACAGCAACAAATATTGTGCCAACACCATATTTACTTTTCGTTGCTATAGTGAGCATTTCTTGTGTACAAGCTTTATAATATTGGTTCATTTCTCCATTGAATCGCTAGCCAAGATCGATATGCTCTTTGTATGGTTTTGTTTTGCATTTTTTTTTTGTTCGATTGATACACATGGCCGCGATGCCATAAAAATGTTTTGTTGAACAAATTTTTTGACAGTTTATTTTTACCAGTCAGTCGATGTAGTGTTTGTTCTGCGGCTTCTTACTATCGAGAGTGTGAATTATTGAAAAGAAAACAACAAGAGAAATCAGTGAAATCAAAATGAGTGGCTTCAATGTTGACACAAATGGGATAGCTAGTGGAATTGCGAACAATAAATCATTACCACAATCACCAGCTAGCATGGGTTCATCGGAAAGTGAAACGCTAAGCATTAGCGATGAACAAACTTCAAACTCAATCAGGCGAGTATGCACATATGAAACGATTTAGTTGATTAAAACATCCCCCCATCGAATCAAAAGAGTTTCAAAACGATTGGATGAAAAATATGATTGTATACTTGATTTGAATTTTTGTTTGGTATTGGTTGTTCCCTTCGATGACTGATGTAGAACTGACTCCATCCATAATAAAATAAATATTTTAAGGCAAACTATTGTTGTAATACATCTTTTGTACCTACTCCTAATTTCAAGGATGTACAGGTACACTTATTCAAAATGTTTGTACAGTAAATTTGAAAATTGTGGAAAAATTAATTCTTCAAATGATCGTCTGATATATAATCGAACGTTGAATGTAATGTTTGGAAGAAATATATTTTGCTAGACAAGTAGAAAATCGTTCAAAACAGAAATTGGGACTGAACTGAAATACGCAAAAAACGCCAAGTTTCACAAGCCATGTGAAGTAAGCCATGACAAAGAAAAGCAATCAAATAAAAACATGTATTTTTATTCTGATCTAGTATACAAAGATAAAAACAAATTTAAAGTTGTAGTAGTGATTCGTAAAAATGAAAGTTTTGTACTTTTAATCTTAAACAACGGAAAGATTTGATACATTTCCATGGAGGATTTTAATGATAACAACGGTATATACATGTATTTGTTGGTGTTTTTAATTAATTGAGAATTAAACGAAATTTGATAGGCGGAAATCGTCAGAAAAGTTATTCCTTTAGATCAATTTTACTTTTTTTTGGATATAGATTCAATTTCTGAGTCGCCAGACAGCAGTGAAAGTGGCAATGACGCGGTCAATGTTGATGACATTGAATTAATAGGTGATCCAGATCGCGAAACGGACGATATCGAATTAGTGTTCGTTGAATATGAGCTTGAACCCGGACAATTGATTTTTATTAATTCAAGTTCATCATTAAGCGACGACGTAGATGCAGACAGTTCGGTTCCCGCATTATTTATTGGTGAAGATTCCGATGATAATGCTTTTTTACAAATTCTTAACCTTGAGACACTGTAAGCACCTTACCATTTTAAGTGTCAAGAGCTTCATTTTAAGATTTCGTTTTTCATTCCATTGTATTGAAATATATATTTTTGTTTTGTGAAATAAAAGTGAACAAGAGACTGTTGATGCGGGAAGAATGATAATGCCATTTAATGTGATGTCCTTCATTCTTCTATCGGAATTGTATATGGACAATGACGGAGAAAATGAAATTCAAAATGAGAATGGGAATCGCGATGGAAATGATGAGAATCAAAATGAAAATGACCAAAACAATGTTTAGTTCAATCAGAAATGGGAACAGATGAATCGAAAGTCTGATTTCAAGTGTAAAAACATAAAATCAAAAGAACATTTCACAAAAATGCGGAAAAAATAAATAATGAAAAAAAGAAATATTGAAATTGTCTAATTTTGCCATTTGAAAATCAAAATCGATCCTCTTTATTATCTTTACTCTTTAGGATCGGATTCCCTTGTGGAAAATTACTGACTGACTACTAGTCAGATAACTAATTTGGGACGCTTTTGGCTAAAGCTGACTGAGATTGAAGTTGTTTTAAGTTGATTTGGCTGATTTTTCAGTCAATCCTAGTAGAGAAAAATACAAATTAATTCAACTTCAATCGCAGTTGACTATATAGACAAAAACTACCCAAATTCTGAAGATCTGTTTAAAATGACATACATACACGACTAAAGTTGACTGGGTAGACGACCTCAGTTAACAAAATTCAATTTCAGTCGATTTTAGCTAACTAGTTAGTCAGTCACTTTTCTTCCACACGGGATTTCGATCGAAACGTTGCAAATTATGCGATATTTTGGGACCTTTTTGCGAAACAATTTGCAAACGGTGCGTGAAAAAGTGTGCAATTTCCAAGTAATTCCGAATGTACGTAAGACAATTCGTAAGATTTGCGTCTTTTGTATTTATTAAATTGTGACAACTTATTTCGAATTGTTGTGACTGTTCATTGAATTAACCAATTATTCTAAAACTTCAATAAACCTTGCCCATTCGCAACTAGATCATATTTTACTCCATCTACAAAAAAAGCCGAATTTTTCATAAAAAAGGATTATATTTTCACCTGCAAATACATTTATAATTGACAGTAAGCAAAATGAATTGGTTTTTGTATTTATTTTTAGATTGCGACATTTGAATTCATCGCAAGAATTTCATGCATTTGTCATATGAAAATAAAGAAAAACATGCAACCAAACAAATGCGCATTCGTATTTAGGGCTGTCGCATTTTTGTTTCTCTCTGAGATTTTTTTGTCTTTGAGTGAAAATCCACAAAATGATGGCATTGGACAAAAAAAAATCTCAGAGAGAAACAAAATCCGACAGCCCTATTCGTATTACAAAAAAAAAAAAAAACAAAACAAAATGGGACAGTAAATTCGTTGAAAAGTTTTGTGGAATTCCATGGAAATTTATTGTGGCTGACAATGAAATTGCTTGATGAAATTTCAAGATCAATCGTAAATCTATTTTTGTGTTTTTTTTTGTTGTTGTTTGTATCGAAAATAGTTTTGGTTTACTTTCTGGAACAACAAAAAACGAATTCGTTTGACAGCGATTTATAATTTATTATTAATATTATTGTGTATGGTATGGAAAATTGTCAATTTTTGCTATCACTTTTGTTTTCTATCTGAAATGTTCTGGAGTCACGACCGAAATCGAATAAAAAATAAACTTATCGAATTCAAATAAATACACCAAACACATAGTAATATTATATACTAAAAATTGGATGTGGACCATGTTCAGTTTTCACATTTTGCCATCATTTTGTAAATGAAACTCTGAACAGCAGTCCATCGACCGCATTCGGTTGAATAGAAAAGTTTCAAAGACTTGTTCATGATTCATTCAAGTGTAATATTAAAAGTGAAATGCTAAAAAAGGAGTATATTTCCCCAAAGATCCATCTATCCAAATTTCATGATTAAATAAGTTAATACAATCCATATATTATTTGCTATAGAGTATGCAATTGAGTAACTAATTACGTCGTTTATACTTTTTTTTTCTCCATTTATCCAATTAACTCAAATTAACTTATCGTATTATGTACAAAAATATATTGTAATTAACATTATACTTGATAAATAGTTTTCTTTTCTATTCTAGTTCTTTATTGGTGATATATGGCTACGGTTTCTTGATTAAATATTGATCGAGATGAAAAATCGCAAAATTTCACTACTGTGTTTTTTAGTTCGATTTTCGCCAAATTCGAATCGTATCAATCGTCATTTTCTTTGGATTTAGTCTTTCAGTTCATCTAACTAAGGTCGCTTATTGCAATGTGGGCTTCTTTTTTTCATTATTTTCAACGGTGTCAGATTGTTAAGAATGTCAATTTTTCTTCTCGTTTCATTTTCGTTATTGTTGTTTGGTATTGTATATTGGAATAAGACAATATATAGGTGTATAGGCCTAGCGTCGATCTGTGATGATATCATCAGCAGCAATGTGAAAATTTGAATTTGAGTTTGCCAACGATTTGTGTGTTGAACTCATTGGTGTTAGTTCACGTCCTTCATCAATAATGCAATCACATTCATCGGCAGGTACTTGTCGATAACGACGCGATGGAAAGAATCCCATGACAGATAAAACAATCGCCTCCACTGCACACGTATAACCAAGCATCTGTGTTCAACAAAACATCAACAACAAAAATTGCAATGTACATCATGAAACAAAAAAAAAGTGCATTCTAACCACAACGACTTACCGCTGATAAAAATAAAGTTTCCTTTGTTCTTGGCGGAACCCACTTATATTCACGTGCAAAAAACACCATGTGGATGAGTAACGACGAGCCAATCAAAAATATTACGCTGATTATAAAATAAAGATATGCATTCTGGAATCCGAGGACAATGAAGACGTGCGCATAAAGAAAGGGAATTGAATGGCATTTGAATGAATATTTGAAAATAATGAACTAAAGAAACAAGATTTGAAGAAATAATTACCAATTTGGGCCAATGAAATGGAAACATTTGCGCTGTAAGCCGGAAGAGAAAAAAATGGAAACAAATTTAGAACTATCATAATCCAATTTGATTTGTTGCAATAAAATGTTGCACACACACACACACTTACCTATATGCGATATATCCAGAAAGAGCATAAGACTTGTCAGCTGTAAAATACCAAGTAAAATGCAAAGTTACAATGGATACATTTGTTTTCAATAGAAAATGAAAGTAAAAATAAATATGAAAGCAAGAGAATACGTACCAGCAAAGAAAAGATTGCACAAAAGACCATGAATCGAAGTCGAGCAATTAACGGTAGGAAGAACAATCCAACTTGAACAGAACCAGCTGAAAATTCGCATACAATACACGCTGCAGACGATATCTATAATTTCAACGAGCAAATCCATTTATTTTTGCGTTGGAATAATTAATGGGGCATAAGAAAGAGGAAGACACTCATAGAGGGATAGAGAGGGAGAAAAAAAAGCAAATAAACCACAACATACCACAAGCAGTATTCGAATGATTCCAGTTGGTGTTTTTAGTGGTCGAAGATCACAATGCAACGGAACTCCCCATGGAACGGATGGCATTTGGATGGCTTGTGCAAAGTAGGCGTGTGAATACCTGAAAATGAATTCCACATAATAATTTGTTACTATTCTTGTTTTCACTTCGCAATTTCCGGAATGATTTATTAGCTAAGTTAATGGGATTTTAAATTGATTTTTTTTTCTTTTCAATTGCGTTTAAAGGCATGCATAAATACACAAAGAACACAGAAAAAAAAATAAGAACAAATGATGTAAGCATAAGCTTAGACGAAGCCAAACCGAAAAGCAAAAGCAAACAATACAAATATTTTACAAAAATTCTTTTATTTCAAGTAGAATGAAAATGATGGATGAATAGTACCACGATGTATCGATCGGTGAATCTAATTGCAACGATAAATCGAGGTCGACACGGCTTCCGGCTATCTCAAAGTCCTGTTCCGAATCGGTTCGGCATGAGGGCACTTCCAAGTCTTTTATCTCTTCAAGTAAAAATTCGATTTCATCTGTTTCGGTGGTGTTGGCTGCTGGCGCCGCCGATCCGCTTCCGTTTTTTGCGTTCATTTGGCCATTTCCAATTGGCGACGCCGTTTCACGTTTCAATGCTAGATTTAGGCGTGCTGGCTTCGCAGGAACTATTGGCACATCTTGTTTATTATTCGATTCAATTGATATTTGACCGTTTATTTTTACGGATGGTTTTTTGTCGGATGTTATTCTAGTAGCACTTGATGCGCTATTTTCGTTTATATTCAGTTTATGTGATTGTTGCATATTAGTTGTTTGGATAAATGTTCCATACCCCACATTAAATTTGATAAATTCTTGGTCTTTGCTGCACTTTTTTTTATTTATTTAGTGTATATATTTTTTTTGGTGTTTCTTTTTAACTTTTGCTCAAATTCAAAACTAGAGAAAGAGACACATGAAATTGGAAAAAAAGGAAAAGAAAAAAGCCATCAAAATCACCATCAGTAAGCGTGGGGGTGTATGGTATATGTATTTTTTGGGTGTATGTGTGTGTTAGAGCCGAAAATAGAAATAAATTTAAAGTAAAAAATCATTGAGAGAAAAAAGAAAACAAAAACAAAAAAAGTAGAGAATGTGAGAGCCAAAGAACGCGTAGAGTGTTGGAAATCGGAACAAAATCAATAAGAACGAGTTTATAGAATAGAAAGGAAATTCATATAAATAAAAAAAATATATATATCATTCATCACGTTTACTTCTTTGAAAACATATATACGTATATGTTTTCACAAGCCAAGACACTTGTGCGATAGGCAATAACAGATCTTTTGAATTGTCGATATTTAATTTTAATTTATTCTGCAAGCTAATATGCATAATAGAGGGGTTTTTTGAAAATTGTCCAACATAGTACAACATATTTTTTAGGTACTTATTCATTGGATATTATAATAATAGTAGTTACATTTTGATAATATTAAAATCGAAATAGAATATGATTTCCTCTCAAATAATCTTTCAAAAATGCATGTGTTGCGAATGTGAAATGAAAAGTTGAAAAACAACTTAAGAAAAACACAAAGAGAATAAATGTAAAAATGAGCCATGAAAGTAACGAATTCAATTACATTTTTATCGCCTAAAATTAGCTTTATTCACCACTTTAAATTTATATTCAATTCACTTGTAAACCTATTTGCTGTTTTCTTCGTTTGTCTTACACGAAATTTACAAAAAAAAAAAGAAACAAATCTTTTGTTTTCTTTTCAAACAAAATGATATCCAAATTTGCTAAGAGAGTATAAAGAGCCCGAAGTTTTTTCCGGTAGGCACTACGTGTGTGTACAACGCTGCTGGTCACAATGTTGTTTTTTTTCCTCTCTCGCGACAATCATCAGATTCAATGTGGCAGCCATGTTTGTGATTGAAGTAAATCATTCTGTATAATACAATCATTACACTGGTGCGCACCATCATGTATAGAATGTATTCACCCTTATTTTCATTCAATTTGGCTTGTTGTCGATGGCCATGCACACATTGAATTGAGCACTGCAAGACACAAACACAAACACGGTAATTCACTCACGGTCATACGATATACAATAGCAAAATACCGTATGCGTATAAACTCACGGGAAAAAAATACCGTAAACATTGCACACATACTTACGTTTCATAAAAGTTAGGGGAAGAGCGCAGATGTTCACACAATCATGTGCTCTATGTCGTCGTCTTTTAATTTTGAAGCATTGCGTATATTTTGATGAAATTTTATGAATGGAAAATTCGACACTGACGCGCGAAAATTAAATATTTAAATTTTTGTTTTATTGCTGCCATACCATTGAAAGTTCAATTTATGATGCCATAGCTTATGTTAATAAATTTTTTAAATGATAATTTCAGCCGGTCGGTTGTGAAATCCAGCCGAAAATCATCAAAAACTGACTCGGAAAAAGAACGACCACCGTGGCGGACAGTTGTTATAGCACCACCACAAAAGGTCAATAAGAATGCTTTATTAAAAGCAAAAATCTTGGACGCCACACGACGAGCTCTGTTAGCGCAAAAAATCAATCATGTTGGCTCACAGACCGACGCATATACAACGTTGTTGCGTGAAAAGGCAATTGGAGTACAAAAAGATCTAATCAAAATGATTGACAAATGTGAAGATACAGACGGTACGATTACCATTCGAAAAGATCGACCAGGTGGAAGTAAGTATAAAATAAGAAAACTGCCCGTTTCCGACTAATTAATTAAAAAAACGCTACAATTTTCAGTGATAATCACACAGACTGTTGGTCAAATGACAGGTATAATTCATATGGGTAGTTCAGTTCGCTTAGTTAAAATTCACTATGTATTTATCAGAAAGGGTACCATCAAATACAATTGCAACACAAACACCGCTTCCAAGGACATATTTATCATTTGCATCGTTGGCAACCAAAACGAAATCACCATTAGACTACAAACGATCATCGCCATTCGAACGACAAATGTTGGAAAATGAATTGCTACTACAAACTCAGCAAAATGCATTGAAAACCGTCGATTCAAAATTAAATGAAAAATATCCGACCGAACGTGAAACTCAAAATGAAAACGAACTTTTCAAACAATCGGAACAACATTCGGGAAGTTCATCCTATGAACAAGTAACTCCACAAGATATTCAACAAGATGAAAATTCACAAAGTCTATCATCATCGGCTCCTGACACTTCAACGCAACCGAATAAAATTGATAAAGTTGCAATGAAAATGGTAATTGTGCATTTTGATTCTCTATCTCTCTTCTCTCCAATAATATTGATATTTGTGATTTTAACAGCAAGAAAATATGATGAACAATGCAACATTTGCATGTTGGGATGATTTTGATTTCTCGGACAATGAAAACGATTTGCCAGACTTACCAAGGAGAACAATATCTGAAGGAAGCATACCGAGGGATAATTTCAACGAAATTGTCATTGGACAACGGTATATTTCATTATTTAATTCTTTTCATTTTAATAAAAAATACTAATTTTATCATTTCAATTGGTAGATTGGCTTCAATGACTCTAACTCCATTGCAAAACCGGTCCAAGGCGTGTACAACAAAGAAGAAAAAATCTGTAACATGGAACGATCGACAATTGGCTGTGACAAAATTAATAAATGAAGCATCAGCTTTAATTGACATTTTCAATGAGGTGTCGATAATGCTCGGACCGGAAATGAATTTAAGTAAACATCCAACAATCGAAGGCGATCGAATGAATATACCGAAATCAAAATGGGATCCAATTTTGAGTGAATCATGTAACAATCTGGAAAAAACACTTACAAACTACCGACCAAGAGAACATTTGAGCAGTGCTCAGTTGTTGGCATTGTCAAAATAAATAACAACAACTTCTTTTATTTTTAATTCCCAAAGAGAACATAATTATAATTTGGTTTATTGTAAAAAGAAAGATCGTTTAGAACAATATGTGTATAAAATGGTGCAACAATGTACATTGTAGAATTGATTGTTTAATTAATCTTGGAAATAAAGACTTGCAGCGAACACAATATCACGCTTGATAGCATTAGATGCTTCTTCCATTTTTTGGTGCAATGCTGGATTGCCAATTATTCGGGCAGCATCTTTGACATCCGATAAAGTTTCATTCAATTGTTGAATACATCGAACAATGACACCCTCTTGAATATCGGTCAATTTCATGATCTCAGCAAATGGCTGAAAGTAAAATGCAAATGTCATCACGTCTTTTATCCATCAGTGATTGACCGAATGTAAATAATTACCTTATTTCGTGCCCATTCGTATACAACTTGAACCAGTCCAAAGTTCAGCCGTTCACCATCCAGCATTTGTGCCGATTCACGAATTTCTTTATCAACATTTTCCATGACATTATCTTCCACCTCACGTAATTCACGATCCACACATTTGATCGTTTCTACACACTGCAAATGAAAATGTACATCAATTAATCGAACATTTGTCCATATTTGCGTCGAAATAAAAAAAAAACTTGCGATTACTTACTGCTTTAAGATTGTCCGTGAGATTAAGTTCCATCGATGTTTTTCCTTGAAAAACTAAACTCGAAAGTAATGCTGATATTTCGGCTGGATCAAGATCGTTGAATGTATTACAAAGTACCAGTTCGGTAATCATTAATTCATTGGATCCCATTTCACAGGCAACACGTCCTTTAAGAGTCACCGCATGTTGATCATCAATATAATTGAGACGTTTTAATACTTCCAATTTATATTGATATTCCGGATACAGTGTTAAACTTTGATTGGACATTTTGAACCGTAGTTCAGCTTGTTTGGCTTCCAATTGTTTGCGATCAAAGACCGGTGCGAATTCTTGTTCAAAATTGGCAACTTTTGTGTGTGGCAATATTGCATCAACGTTTTTCCGATGATGTGAAATCAAATCCAAATCTTGAATCATCTTATATTCTTGCTTGAAATTTATGAACTGAACTTTGGCCTTGGATTTATGAAAGTTAATCAATTCATTGATTGCCTTTTCGGTGGATGGACCAATTGGTGTATCACGAAAACGTGGCTTTTGCCGATATTGCCAATTATTCAGTATGGCATCCGCATCGATTTTAATCGTTTGCGTTGTTACATCAATAATATCGCTCGGTGATATGGTCAACACCTTATGACCAGGGGCAGCGTTCAATTTATATTGACGTGGTTTTGTCAGTGCAATCATTCGATGCCACAATTCACCTCGATCTGTGTTTTTCTTCGAATTTTTTTCCATATCCGTGTGCCGTTTATCATCTAATAGTGACTGTAAAAATTTAAATGAAAATTCATTGAAAAAAAAAAAAATCGAAAACAAAATCAATTCACAAATTTGAATGGTGTTCGTATTGGGAAAACAAATGAAAATGCATTGTTTATTTTTTTGGCGCAATGATTCCTTCCAATTGAGCTTTAAGTTGAGCATTGGTTTTTTTAAGAAATGCGATTTCTTCGGCATGTTTTTTCTCTTCGGCCGCCCGCAATTCAGCGTTTCGTCTTTCATTTTGTTCGGCACGCAATTTCATATCTGATATAATATTTTCCATATTTTCTTTATCTTTTTCGAGTTGTGCCACATATTCAACCAATTTTTCCTTGCCCTCTTGACTTTGTAACGCTTTTCTCAAACCAAATGCAATCGAACTACAATAGAGTGTTTCGTAGGCGTCCATTGACATAACCATTTCATCACGAACACGAAGCAATAATAAGCCACGTTCCGTACAATTTATCGTTACTTGTCGAATTAATTCATCGAAACATTGTGTATACAATTCACGTCGAATGGGACAAATGCCGGTTTCACGTGCTTGACTTTGTTGCAACAATGAATCAAGTGTTTCTTGTAAATTAACGACATCTTGACGTGTGGCCGGCACACTTGAAACCGTTTGCATCCATAATTGACCATCTTCTTCCCATGTTCGTGGTGGAAGTATTGAATTTAAAATTTCTTCCGTTTCTCGACCATTTTCAGCTATCGTATTCGCTGAACTTGGTCTACCCAATCGATCTTTGGCCGATGAAATCGATGGTGTTTCAATATTCAAAGCTGCTGCTGCCGATGATGTCGATGGAGCCCCAATACTTTTCTCAGTGTATGAGCTCACCAAAACTGGAATATTATACTTGACTAAAATAAATTCACTTGGTTTGCTTGAATTATCGTTATCGTCCATTGTGTCAAATAATTTGATATTTGAGAAAAATTAAAATAGAAACGGAAAACAATAAACAATCAGCGCTGCCATGGATACCATTCACTATGCATTTTCATATTTTGTTTTAACAATAACACCAAAAAAAAAAACCGAAAACAAATAATGTTGAAAATTTCATACCACTTTGGTTACCACAATCGGTTCATCGTCGATGTCATCGTTGGTGGCATCGTTGTCCAAAATAAGCACATTATAAAGATCTTTTGTAGCACTGAGCGGCGCCAGAAATATAGCGTAACGATTGTAATATTTTTTGTGCGATATGTAAATCAATCGGCCTGGCTTCAAATTAAATACTTTGGCAGCTGCCAATCTTTGCATGAATCGTTGAAACGTGATGATATATTCATAGGCAAAATCGAAAAATTTACATAATGGTTCCATGTGCGGACCGAGTTCGGGTATTTTCGATATTTGTTGTTCGAATTCATGTAATTGGGCCTCTGTGTCTGGTTTTGTCGATTGCGTTTCAAATTCTTTGAAACTATGTGACATCATATCTTCGACCGATACACTTTCGACACGGAATAAATTCAAAATCATCGCATAAGTTAGACGAAATTTGGATTCCAAATTTTTTGGCTGACCGGTGATCATTGTTTTTAATAATAAATCATTTGGTACATCTAATTTGCACAGCAATATAACTCTACCGTGCTTATCCAAACCACGTCGACCTGCTCTGCCTGCCATTTGTGTGTATTCCGCCGGTAGAATTGGTCGCAATTCTTTACCATCATGTTTTTTATACGAATCGAAAACAACTGTACGTGCCGGCATATTAACGCCCATTGCAAATGTTTCCGTTGCAAATAATAGTTTAACATGACCACGTTGAAATAGTAATTCAACAACTTCTTTTAAAATTGGTAATATACCGCTGTGATGAACACCGATACCACGTGCCAATGAATCTTGTAACATCAACACTTGCGGAATAACACGATCTTCGGGTTTCAATTTTGATAGACATTTACTGAAAAATGTTCGTATGGCTCCAGCTTCGGAACCTGTTGTTAGGCTTAGTGATTCCAATGATTTAAGATATTGATCACATTTGGCACGTGATAAAGAGAACGCGATAATCGGCAGTTCATCATTTTGCTTTAGTAAATCAATTAATGTTAACCAAATTTGTGCCTCATGCTTTGGATTTAGAAAATTTGGACCGTGACCTCTTCCTCCACCAACGCCACCGCCACTTCCACCTTGACCACCGCGAGTTCCAACTTTATTATCGTTTCTTTGCTGTTGGTTCGATGTCGGACCTTTCTGATTTGGATGACCTCCACCTCGACCGGTTGCTTTGTTCTTTTGCTTTTGTTGTTGATTTTGTTTAGCTGTTTTCGCATCATTATAGCCTTTCGTTAGAAAACGACCATCATCGTCGACGATTAAAAATAGCTCTTTTTTGGTTTCCGTATTGTGACCGGTGTAAAGGTAATGTTTCAATGGTACGGGCCTCTTTGAAGTGCTGATTACATAAACCTTTTTTCGTTTGGTCATTCCCACCCAATTGGAAAATTTCAGTGCATTCGGCACTGTGGCGCTCAACATTATAATATTGACATGTTCTGGTAATAAAATTAACACCTCTTCCCATACATGGCCACGTTCAATGTCGGTAATATAATGAACTTCATCGAATATAACATATTCCAAATCTCTGGTCACTTCGCTGCCACAATACAGCATCGATCGTAAGATTTCGGTTGTCATAATTAAACATGCTGACGATGGATTAATTTGAATGTCACCGGTTATAATGCCGACATCATCGAATGTCTTCTTAAAATCACGATATTTTTGATTTGATAACGCTTTTATTGGTGACGTATATATGGTTCGTGTCATATGTTTTTGTGATAATGCAATTGCATATTCGGCAACCACCGTTTTTCCAGCCGATGTGTGTGCCGACACAAAAATGTGATTGTGATTTTCCAACTTAATGATGGCTTGCTTTTGAAATGTATCCAATTCAAATGGATATGTATGTGCAAGTTCTGGAACTTGTTTTTCAAAATCTTTAACCGGTTGCGTAATATCAACCCATTTGGCGTATTGCATGCTTTGTACTTTTGGTTTGCTTGTCCTTGAAATATCCAATACCGGTGCAGTGGCTGGTGTTTTTAGCATAACTTCATCCAATTCTTCGTTGTATTGAAATTGGTTCGGTGTTGATTTTCTCGATGTAGTTTCATTAGTCGACCACATACCTAAAACATTATGCTCATCTTCAACGATCGATAATAAATCAACACTTTCTGTTGTGTCGGTTGCATTTGTAGTTATGATGCCATCATCGGTTTCCGTGTTGAATTCAAGACCTTCAGTGAAACCGGGTGCAATGGTTAGAAAATCTTTTACGAAATTTGAATTATGAAGTTTCAATGATTCGATTTGTTTGGCCGGTTCATCGAAACCACCTGGCCAAAATGGAAAATTCGTCGCCGATCCACGTGTTGCTTGCTCAGGCCGAACCGGTGCACGACGCATTGACATTGAATTTTTTGCCGTACACTCTGCATCCTCCAAATCAACTTCAACAAATTCTAAAATACGTCCTGTGATCGGATCACGATCAGCAACCAATGTTGTACTCGCCGTTCCGATCGGTGCATAGTATAGATTCGTTGGATTCGATTCACGTGGCAAAATGAATGGCTTTGGATCGTGAATTGGTAATTTTTGATCAACAATATACTCTAGTAATGTCTCCTGTGGATTATCTAAAATTGCCGCAGTGTTATGCAGCCACATAGGCTATCGATAAAAAGAAAAAAGAAAATCAATTTAAAATCAAATCTATAGTGTATGTGAAAAATGTTTAGTGTTTGCCTTACATCGAATGACATTGTGAATGAATGATTGAATTTTTCAAAATTCTTCAAACCATATGATATTTCAAATGTTTTGAAACAAAAATCATGAAAATAAATCGGTATTTTATGTTTTTGTTAACCTATCGTACAGTTTATTGTAATCGACTTGTATATACTTGTGAATATTCGATTTGTACATATGTCAAAATGTGTACACACATATACTTTGCATCGGTTAACACGAATGAAACAGACTGATTGCCAAACACTGCTATAATTTCCACGTATGTCATTCAGATATAAATTGACAACAATATTATTCCATTGCAATATTTGTGAACGGTCGTAATTCTCAATCATTCTAATTAAATAAGTCAGTATTTTGTGAAAATTTTCAAATTCAAATAGAAGAAACACCAAAAAATTATTATATTTTCATTCGATTTGTCAATTGAAACGTGAACAAAATGGTTAGCATATTGAATACAATTGATACCGGCCATGAAGATATGATCCACTGTGCCGAAGTTGACTATTATGGTTTACGATTGGCAACATGTTCATCCGATAATTCGGTTAAAATTTTCGACATCAAAAATGGTGCACAATCATTGGCAGCCGATTTAAAAGGTCACGGCGGACCAGTTTGGCAATGTTGTTGGGTAAATTGACTTTTATATATTCTTTTCAATTGGATAAACTACTAAATACAGATGTATACATTTTAATCGTTTCATTATTAGGCACATCCACGCTTTGGTAATATTCTGGCAACATGTTCGTACGATCGAAAAGTTATCATTTGGCGTGAGCAAAACGATTGGATCAAATGGTACGAGTACCAAATCTCAATTTAAAGCAATTGCTGGACATAAATGTTGTTGTGGCTATTGCTTTGCAATTTTTTCATTATATGTTTCCGATTATTTTCGATTCTTTTCCGATTACTTATCGATTATTTTAATTTTTATTCTTTTCTTTTGTGATTTCCCCCTCAGGTACGAGTACAGTAATCACGAGTCATCGGTTAATTCGGTTGCATTTGCACCACCCGAATTCGGTTTGATTTTGGCATGTGGCAGTTCGGACGGTTCAATTTCAATTTTAACATGTAATACGGAATCGGGCCAATGGGACTATAAGAAAATATCAAATGCACACACAATTGGCTGTAATGCGGTCAATTTTTGTCCATCAACTGTGCCAGAGCCAGCATTTGATCAACGCGGTGTCGGTACAAAAGGTTCCTATGGTGTTAAGCGTCTGGTTTCCGGTGGCTGCGATAATTTGGTAAAAATTTGGAAAGAGGACGGTGATCGTTGGGTTGAAGAAAATCGCTTGGAAGCACACAGCGATTGGGTACGTGATGTTGCATGGGCACCAAGCGTTGGTTTGCCCAAAACACAGCTTGCAAGCTGCTCACAAGATCGACGTGTCATCATTTGGTCTAGTGATGACTTGGTCAATTGGAGTTCAACTGTTTTACATACATTCGACGATGTATTATGGAACGTCAGCTGGTCATTGACTGGTAATATTTTGGCCGTATCTGGTGGTGACAATAAAGTTTCATTGTGGCGTGAGAACAACGAAGGCCAATGGAGCATGATCAGCGAAGATGCAAGTGCACCAACGTCTACCAATGCCCTATCCGAACAACGCACTCTTTAATTTAAAAAAAAAAATACAAATATTAAACATGAATTATATCAGCCGATTTTTAAATTTTTTGTTCATTTTATTGAAGGCATGATTTGATGTGTCAACAAGTTTCCAATGAAAATAAATAAATAAATTAAAAATAACGCATTGAGTTTTTGTTACATTTTTTTAAACGAATACAAAACATACACACGTTTACATGCGTTTCATATCGAATTGCAGAGACTTCATGCACATTCACTCAGATAGCGGTCTCTGATAACATTACTTGCGCTTTTGGTTTATTTCTTTTCCTAAATTTATTTTCGTTTTTTTTTTTTCATATTTTTTTGTTTTAAAAAAATGAATAACAACAACCAACAACAACAACAAAACCAACCGAATTTTCCAAATATACCTGGTCCACCCGTTCTAATACGTGGTCTTAATATCGGTGTCCAACAAAATGTACCATTTGTTCCGCCAGTCGCAAGACTACGCCCGGCAGATTTGGCAGTTGGATCCAATTGTAAGTATTCAATTTAATTTATTTAATTTTATGCTATGGAAAACTAGATGGAAGTGCATCTCATCCAAAATATACGCATGCGCTATGCAAATAAAGTTCTTTATTTTCCCCTGTGTGTGTGTGTGTGTGTGAGTGTGTTTTTTTTTGTGTGTGTGTGTGTGTGCGTGACAATTCTGACAGAATTATTCAATATGGTGTTTGTTTTTAAATTTGTTGATAAATGTAATTTATTTATTGTATTTAAAAATGTTTTTTACTACAAAATGCAATAAAATTGTTGTGCTTTTATTCTTCTTTTTCAGATGGTCGACACCAATATCAAGAAGATGTGGAGAAAGGATCGTCGCCCGTTCCGATGAATACTTCTCCAGATGATTCGAAATCTGTGATTGCTGAATTGCAATGTAAGATGTCTGAAATGCAAAGTAAGATGTCTGAAATGCAATATAAGATCTCGGAACTGGAAAAAAAAAATGCTCAACTCGAAGCGGAATTGGCAGAAGAGAAAACAAAAAATGCTCAACTCGAAGCGGAATTGGCAGAAGAGAAAAAGAAAAATGCTCAACTCGAAGCGGAATTGGCAGAGAAAAAAAAAAGAATAAAAAATAAGATGTCAATTCGGTTTTATTAAATCCAATTAAACTCAGCATTTTACTTAAAAGCTAATGTGTTTATTTTTGTATTATTCTGTAATGTCATTGTTCAATATTCAACGCATTCGGTAATGGTTTTCTTCATTCACTTCTGATAGTTCGCCTTTGAAATTGATTTCAATTGAAAAGTCTAAATCTCGATTGTTCCGATCATTTGGTTTCAATTTAAATACACCATAGCATGTTTCATTCTTTTTCACTGTCAAATAATCGTCCAAATAAAAGACGGTTTGCTTCCAGTGTGTGTAGGGTGAATCTGGTGATGTGCTGTAAAATCAAATTGACGAAACAATTAATATTTATTGGAGTATTTCTGTGAAAATGTGTTCATGTTCGAAAATATTTACCTGAAACCCATTCGCTTGTGGCAGCGTGTGAATTCAACATTGAAAAATGTCACCAATGCTTGTACGAAATCATTTCGTTTCATGACCAATTCGAATGGTGTAGAGAAATCCAAATCGGCTTTATTTATCGTATACAAATCGACTTCTTTGATTAGATATGGGCTTGAAACCACTTGTTTTGGATCAACAACATCGACAAGTGGTTCAGTGATGGCAACCTTTCGTATCGATGACATATTAAAACCATAAACATCATCCCACCAATTAATCTTTTCATCTTTGTACTGTCTATCTTCAATGGCGGTAACATACAATGTGCATCGATCTGGAAACATCATGCCATCTGCTTTGAGCCACTTGTCACGCGCAAATAATACTGTATCCAACATTGATTCATAAAACAAGCAATAGCCCATCCATTCGGAAATAATAATATCAACTTTTTCCACTGGCAATTCGATTTCTTCAACTTTTCCCTTGACCAGTGTGATAACATCGCTAAACTGATTTGCTTCAATTATTTGTCTGGCATAATCAACGATGTTCGAACATTCGACGGCATACACCTTTGATGCACCGGCTTTTGCTGCAAACATGGACAGTATTCCCGTACCACAACCAATATCCAAGACAGTCTAATTAAGATGAAAATACGCATGAAGTGCATCGATTGGAAAGAAAATGGTATCATAAATTTACAAAGAATATACATACTTTTCCTTTGAAGAGATGCTTATTGTGATACATCGCATTGCGGTATGTTAATGTGCGCACCTCATCTTTCAGCATTTCTTCATGAATACCGAAATGTGCATAGGAATCAAAATAGTAATCTCTGGACGTCATTTCGTCAGGACTCATGCCATTCTCTTTCTTCAGAGTTGAGCCATTCGCTGCTGCCTCTGACTGTGCCTCCATATTAACATCATTTGACTGCTTAAAAAGTGAAAGTTAAAAAAATAAATTACAATTTGTTTGAGGTTGGCATTAGTGTGAATTTGATATAATTCAAGCGAAAATTAAAGAGAAATAAATTTTCTCTTAGATCATTTCCATTCAAAACATTGTCAAAAGCCAAAATATTTAAATAAAACCGAATCATATTCACATCTGTGCCGGTTTACATACAGGCATGCGACTCTTAATAACCTAACCACAAATATAACAAAACAAAATGTCAGCGCCAATAACACGTTTTTTTTAATCATTTTTCATGGCGCCTCATGCTTTTTACTTAACGAAAAATTAATTTAAAATATTCAAATGGTTCAATGTTTTGCAATTCATTTAAATGCCGCATCACATAAAAGTGCAATGAAGCTTGAGTGCAATTCATACAGACAACATACCATTTTGATCGCCCTTGTTTGTATCAAATATGTCTATATATATTTATATATATGTATAAACTCCGAACGGATTCTCGTCTCTTTTTTCGGCAATCGAAAATTTGCAAACCACACAAAATGAGCACACGACTTTCAGTTATGTCTACTATATATGATGCACAAGAAATTGAAATTAAACGTTTTAATATGATAAAATCGGATTAATTCATCAATAAAAAATTATCATTTAGTTTTTTTTTTTCTTTAAAAATGTGTACTGAGTTAAGTTTTGGCTTCAACGACACGCAATAGACGTGCTGTTGTGCTTTTGCGATTGAATGGATGTTGTGTATTGTATGTATCGAATAGTATTGGGATAGTTGCGTTCATACCAATATAGCATGCGACCATGCGAAAGTATGGGTGCGCGCGTATGTGTGAAATGTCAAATACCGACACAACACTAGTGCGATATTCTATTTTATCTGTGCTACCTAACCTCAATTTAATGACAAATCTGTAATTTCTGCTACAGACAATTGTGCTTCTTTTAGTGTGATTGGAATTTAGAAACAAAATAAAAAAAAGCGAGTCTCTAATTGTTTGATTATTGAATTGGACGTTGTTGAGTGAATTTCAAGCGATGCGTCTTACAAATGTGTTAAATGCACAGCATCTTGGCTGGCATTTTAAAATGAAATGGAGAACTTTAAAACGTCGTGCCATAGAAGATCAAAATGCTGCCAGTTATTTAAAGGCAATGGGACTGCCAGTCATTGATCCTGTTCAAGAGTTTATGTCTGAACCGGAAATTCCCAAACCACCGTTTGTATTTTATTGCTTTTTGACATTCGTTTTGTCCAACCATCATATTAAATATGTCGTTTATTTTCACAGATCTGAATTACTCAATCCACTTTCAATTGGTCAGCTTGATCGAAATGAAAATCATCCGTTTTGGAATTCCCGTGTTTGTCATATGTTTGGCGATAATAATGTTTTGATTTGTGGTGAAAAACAAGCACAAGTCTTAACGAAAACACTGTTAGTCAATGAACTGCCAGACACCATACAGAAATTGGCCAAAAATGTGGAAATATCAGAAGAAACGGAAATTCGAGTAAAAAATAGCATTTTACATGCACATTTATTTGATGCACACCAAGAAAAACTGGCGGTACGTAAAAATCCAGAAAAACCAATGTGGGTGTTTCCACGCGAATGGGGAATCACCGATTATCGCAAAAAGTAAGTGTCATGATTGTATTTTTGGCCAGGGATTGTTCCCCTCTGGTGAGGCGGAAATGAATGCCTCATAAATTGATACAAAAATATCGTAGCGTTCATCTCAGCAGATGTATTCACCTGAACTCTATTGAACATATAAACATTTCATTTCAGTCGTTACATTATCGATAAGTTGTTACAGCAATGCGAGAAGCTAACAGACTCTTCAATAACATCGCAACGAAAAATCTTGGAAAATGTCTCATTTGTTGTTCCATTTGAATCGGATGGCAATTTAATTCAATTTCACAAAACTGCTGAACATTTTCTAGTATCAAAACAAGCAATTAAACCAATTGAAAATATTTCAAATGCTGAATCTGAATTGCCCAACCTGCATCCATTGAAGAGTAATATTTCAATCGAACCGGAGAATATATATCAAGAGAAACATATTTATCGTAAGTTGAATGAAACAATAAATTTATTCAGACATTCGAATTTTTCGAATATCCAAATGCAATACTTAATTTGTATCAATATTATAGCGGTTCCAAAGGGTGGCAACTTTGAATATCCACATACTGCATTTGTTCATTACACACCACTCGATGTGAAAAACATTACATTGGAACCAGTTAAAGCTGAACAAATTGCCTCACGAAATATGCTCAAAGCATTTACCATTGCAGCTGCAAAGGCGCAATCACTCTACGGGGTAAGGATATTTCTATCAATCATGCGAAGAATCAATTCGATATCAGATAAATTTCGGAGATTAATCCAAAGTAACCCATCCACTTTGGAGTATGGGGCATACCACTCACTCTCTTCACATACAACATACAAATAATACACCTGATTTTTATCTGATTAATTCGTCTGATTGGGACTTTTCTTGAATGTCTAACAAAGAAAATAAAATAATTCTATATTCTTTCATTTCTTGATTTGGTGATCAATGACTGTCTATTACAGGCTAAGGTAGAAGATTTACCATCACCAATAACCGTTCAATGTGTTCAAGTTCACATCAATCAATTTTATTTCGGCGTTTATCAATTGAATACATTGAATTTGAATGCAGACAATGACAAAAAGAATTATTGGTTCAAAACATCGCCAAAACTTCTTTACACAAACTGTGAATACAACGAGAGTCGACCTGTGCTGAAGAATTACAATGACGATGTCCTTCGCCACACATTAGCTTTTTATCAAAATCAATAAATTGAAAAATAGAAGAGTTTGTGTGACGTAAACAAATCGAATTGTAGTTATATAGTAATGTAAAATATATTATGAAATTACATATTAAATTGTGAACAAAAAAAAAACCTTAACACACATTTTTTGGTCTTGCGGAAAATACAGAAAACTAAAATCAAGCGTTATTAAATGAAATCAAGCTATTTTCTGACTCTGGATGCGATAAAGAGAGAAATTACTATTAATACTCAAAATTAGATATCAAATCGAATTGATTTTGATTTTTTTTTTTTTAAGTTTGAATTAAATATTACAAACGAACTTTCAGTTCGAATTTGAAAATGTAGCGCAAAGACAATGCACATAACCTTAAAATGAAACAGTGTACGTTGTACTGTCAAACACATACACATGACAGAAACACAACTGAAAAGCGCGCTTAAACAACACATTGTATACAGAGTGAATTTTCGGAATTTTTTGAAGAATTCAAGATGTCATTGGATTTAAATTCAAGTGCTGAGCCGGTGAATTGTTCATTCATATCGGAAAAGGTGTCAAAGATTCGTTTCGTGCAAGAAAAGTATAAACAATCAGACACATTCGTTACTGGTGGTTGGGGTTCCGATCCGAATTCAATTGGTTTATGGAAACTCACAAAGGACGATCTATCGAATGATGAAAATGAAGTAGATTATACACCAAAATCGATATCGAAAATAAAAGTAGACGGTGATGTGACTGGTCTCGAATTTATCAATTCTGAATCGATTGTTTGTTCAACAGCTGCTGATAGTGGTAAGTAGTGTGCCAATCGTTCAACGTTATATGTCATTTTAATTGTATATTTTCGAATCAAAACAATAAAAATGCTTCATTGCTTTTCACAAAAATGCTTGCACAGTTCAATTGCTCTTAATCAACCTGAATCATGGTTTGACACACGAAAGCATTACGGTCAAACATAAAGTCGAACAATTGCATAAATACAAAACAAATACGCCGGCTGTGTGCAGTGGAATTTCCGTGTATGAAACAAATATTGCAACAGTTGGTGAAGATGGCAGGTAACAACTGGTGACTCTAGCATATTTCGTGTAAAATGAGTAGTATTGAATGAAAATTTTCGTTTTTATTTGCAGTCTGAATGTGTTATCAAGCCAAGGACGTGTAGTGAAATCATTTCCTCATGTGGACAGTTGTGCCATTTCATCTGTGGCTTTTGTTAATCACAATGAGGTCAGTATATATCATTAATCAGAAGACGTTTTTTTATATAGAAAGTTTCACGTTTAATATTTTACGGTAGATTTTCACCGGAAATCGAATCGGAATCATTAATATTTTCGACGTAAGAAACCAGGAGAACAAATCGTCGACCAAATTAATCATATCGACTGAAGATGACAAACGATCGAATTGTGTTACTTGCATTACCTACCATCCAAATCAAAATCATATTGTAAGTTAATGCGCATTTTATACTCAGTCCAGTGGCATGACAATCATTTAATTATTCGTATAGGTTTTATGTGGCAGTGAGGAGGGTACATTGACAATATGGGACTTACGGCAACCATCTTTTCCTGCTTCATACTACACCGTGCATGAAAAAACTTCTGTTAGCGACATAGCATTCCATCGCACCGATCCAACCAAACTATTCACATCATCCGAATCGGGCGAATTGTTTCAATGGAGTCACAAAGCCCAACAAATCACTGAACGTATCGATGGACAATTGACCGTTGTCGAAAATGAAAATATAAATCCATGGCTGTGCGGTCAACGAACCAAATCACGAATTAATGTAATTTCTAGTCAATTTCTCTTCTTTTTTTTTCATAAAAGTATTAAATTTTCCAAACATTTCACTAATTGCTGACGTTTCTACTACGTTTCCAGTTGGTTCGACACTTGGAAGGAATTGGAAAGGCCATAAACTGCTTCGATACTAGCGGCTCGAGATTGATTTGCGGATGCGACAATGAAGCCATTTATCTTATCAATAATGCTTAATATATTAAACATGTCATAATAAAAATGTGTCTACAGACACCCCATTTTTTTATTTTACAAAATGTAATTGATTGTATGGCATGCTCAGACGAAGTCAGTGCGTGGCCATATTTTAACTCTGCATAAAATCCACAATAAAATCATTTGCGACTATTTATTCTCTTCCGTCTTGTGAATTGAATAAAAACTTGACTTATTTGTTTTAAAATGAACATTTACTGAATTACTGATTTAAAATGAATTTTCTTTTTTTTTTTGATATTTCATTACGTACATAAACTGATTCCAAAGTAGGGTTCTATTGGGAGATATATTTTCTCACAATAACCATATAAATTTTGTAACAATTGAATTGGATGAGATTTTCATGAAAACTGGGTATGTAAGTAGGATAAGGCTTGATACTTTTGTAGTAGGTGTATCAAGTATACTTTTTTCATCTTCGCCTCAGTGAAACCTTAGGATTAGAGATACCATTCGATTAAAAAGGTGAAAAAAAACGCAAAATTCATTCGTTTTTATACACTATATTCTTTGATTTTTATGAATTCAGTAAAAATTCGGTTTACAAAATTTTTTTTTTTTTTATGTTTAATGTTGTAGTTGCTTAATCAATTATGATAATTATGACTCTATTGGAATATAGTATCGAATTGTCTCAAATGAAAATTGTATAAAGAATGTGTTTTACGGGTCAAATAATCATAAGACGTCTTTACGTCGTAAACTATTGGTTTTCATTCTTAATGAGACTCTAACCAGTGAGCTTGAAACTAGTAAAACAAACTCTCATCGAAGACAAACTTTTTTTTATATTTTGTAACGTAAGCCCTTGTAATAAACGCTTAACAGAATACTAGTTATAACATATATTTTTTATTTAAAAAAATGTTGTTTAATGCTTTAATTTGTAATCTTGGTCGATAGTTCAACTAAAAGAAAAATTGTATTTGTAAAGAATGTCAGTTTAAAAGAAACGATGAAAAAAATTTCCAACGGAAATAAACGTGGAAGTCTTGCAGACTTATTTAAGGTTGCGTAGTTCGACATCAAAGATGAGAGTTGAATTGCCGGGAATTTGTGGTGGTGCACCTTTATGGCCATATGCAACATTTGGTGGGCACGTGATTCGGCGTTTTGAACCAACTTTCATACCGACAACACCGATGTCCCATCCTTGAATCACTTCACCGCGACCTGTATATGTAAAATCGTTCGTTATTTGATGCAATTTCAATGAATTTTTTTTTTATTTTAATTTTTGATACGAACCCAAAGTGAACTTGAATCCTTCGCCGGATTTTGTGCTGTCAAACATTTTGTTGTTCGATTTTAGTCGTCCTTCGTAGTAAACGAAGACCTTTTTGCCAGCTTGGGCTTCTGGACCTTTACCAACGCGAAGATCTTCGACAATTACGCCGCCCTTGAGTGTTTTTGGTGTTGACTTCTTTTGTTGTTGGTTTTGCTGTTGTTGCTTTTGTTTTTGCTCCTGCTGCAATTATAAATCATGTTAATTAACTTTATTTTCTACGAAAAACGTTTTATTTCCAATGATTTTGGATGTAATTAAATTTCTCACTTGTTTATCTTGTTTTTGTGCCTTTTGTTGGTTCTTTTGTTTTTCAAGTTCTTTCTTCGGTACCTTGCCATTGGTCAAACCATTTTGTTTTCCAGCATTTTCCAATTTGGCCTTCTTGGATTGCGGAGCTTCGATTTCGTCTGAATCATCTTCATCGTCGTCGTCCTCATCGTCATCGTCATCGTCATCGTCATCGTCGTCGTCATCATCGCTATCTAAAATGTCAAATAAAGAATTAAAAAAAATCGACTTTTATAAGTCATTCATGAAATGAATTCAATTTTATTGCACATTTCTTACCTTCTTCATCTTCCCCTTCTTCATCTTCGAGAAGTTCTTTGGTAACTCCTTCAAAGTCTATATCGCTGTCATCTTCATCATCGTCTGAATAAGTTAAAACAAAGCATGCCATGCACTTAGTACACATTTTAAAATTAAATAATGCATTCGTTTACCTTCTTCTTCTTCAACATCTTTCACAACTTTGACTTGTTTCTTGTCAACCTTTTGTTTATTTTTTGGTGCTTCAACCTCTTCGTCACTATGAATAAAATTAATGTCATTGCAAATAAAATGGACAAATGTAAGCATTTAAAAAAAAAAAACGATAAATGTACCTTTCTTCTTCTTCTCCATAAGGTGGATAATCGCCAAAATCATCATCATCTTCTGGTAGCAAATAACCAGTGAGATGAACGGTGCCACTACCTTTGCTGTAAAAAGCAACAGTTTCGCCTTCAGTGAATGTAAGATCCAATTGAACATGTGATGTTTTTCGGCCTACATTGGCGATCAAATGGTCTGTGTCATCTGTGTTAAGCCAAACTTGAACAACAGCATCACTGTCATTTGGATTTACGGTACCTAAATCCAATACCGCTTGTGATACATGAAACGGCTTCGATACTTGCTGTGAATAGCGTTTGTTTGTCTTCAAAACCAAACCTATTGTTAACGAGATACAGAACAAAAGAACACGATAAAATTTCATCGGAATCGAAAATAACGGAACACAATCGAAGAACACATGCGACATTCGATTAAGGTTAAGTTGTGATCCATAGCGGTAAACACACTATTTCATGTACGAACACGATTCAATCTCGATTAACGACAAAATGTTATATTATTTTCTTTTTTGCACAAATTCAAATTCCGATGGTGTCCAATTTAAATGTCAAAAAATACCGCATAACAATCGAAAACTGTATCGAATTTATTGTGTAAACTAAAAATATTGCAAACGACCAAATGTAAAAAAAACACGTGTGTACGATCTCCAGAAATAGTTTTCTTTTTTACAAAAAAATATCCAATTTGAAACTTACCCCAGAACATTTTTTCGTCGGTATATTAATCAAAAGATATAAAATCAAACGTAAACTTGCAATTAATTTGCAGAGAAGAATAAAACTAAAAATTATTGAAATGAGCACTGTTGTCGCGATTTGGTTTTAAACGATAAAGAGCACACACAGTCAAGGCGACCACGTTCGTTTAGCGGCTTTCAAAATATGATTTCCAATGCTGTGTCTATACAAAAGGCGCGTGCTGTATAGCGTTTGTGTTGAACGAGCAACCGAAGATAAGAAGAAGAAGGAGTCAACGACACACGGCAGCAGCTACGACAAAAGCGACAGAACCGATATGTCACAAATTCATCGCATTAGAGTATGTTCTTATCCCGAACGCATTCCAATTTGATTTTAATTTATGGTTCATTTATGTGCAAACTATGAATTGGAACAAAAAAAAATAGATTTGATTTTTGAAATTTCATTTTTCAACATATGAGAAAAATTTGCCAATTTTTTTCCATTAATTTCTAGCAGTAAATCGACAAAGGAGCGAAAAATGGCCATAAAATATGGACAAAAAGAGATAGAGAAATACACGAAAGTAGAAAATTTATAAATATTTATTGAATTCAAGTGGAAAATTCCGTTTTTGTTATACACAAAATTCAATCATCAGCTTATCCACTTCAGATCACATGGAAACGCATAATAATATTCTCGAAGAATACAATGGAGAAGAGCAGCAACAACAAAATAACGAATAATAATAATAGTAATGATTGTGTTGTTTTACTGTTTCTTTGCGAGGATTTCGGTTGCATGCGCAATGCAAAGTTCGTATTTATTTTTCATTCTCTCTATCTTTTTCGTCTTCGGCGCGAGAGAGAAATGGATAGATACGTTCATCCAATTGTATGACAGAGTAAATGCTAATAAGAAAACGAGAGCAAAGTATGGCAACGCAGGATATTTGTCCTGAATTTGTCGCTCTCTCTCTCTCTCTCTCTTTTTTCGTTCAACACAATCCATTTGTGTTGGAAAAATGTTTTAAGCAGTTTGTAAAACAAAACTGACCTGTGTACATAGAATTTACCGTGAACAGTAAAGAACAAGAAAAAAAAATTACAAAAACACACATACACAAACATATACGAGAAAACAAAATAGCTCCTAAATGGAATTTTGTTTTTTAACCGTTTAAAAAAAGAAACATAGACAATTTTGCCAAGTAGAAACTAATTGCGAAAATAAAAACACACAGGACTACTGCATATTTTTCTCCAGTTTTTAAATTTTAGACGTAGTATTGTGTGCAATGCCGTTCCACGGTTCTTCTTTTTTTAAGTTAATATGTTGCGTATTCTTTTGAGAGAGCTTCATTCGTAGCTTATAATTGCATAAACATCGTGTGTGCATAGTGAAACCACATAAATTCATCATCAACAATTATTATAATATACATTGTATTTATTATTCGTAAGCTCTTCACTGTGTATACTGTGAACAAACAAACGCATGAGTGAACATCGAATACTACATCCAAATTGCTACATTTCTTAAACAATGTGTAACCGATTGTGGTAGACCATAGTTCTCATCAACAACAGAATAAAAAATACGTTGTATTTAATCGATAGAATTTTGCGCGTATTTCGTACATTGATGAAAACAAGTACTTTAATTATTTGATAAAAATCCCAACAAATTGTTTAAATAAACTTTTATATACCGACCATCAATGATATATTCAATTAAATATTTAGCATGTATTCGAACAAATGAGTGCAGAACATCAACAATGGATTGGATAAATAAAATCTACGTTTGGTTCAATTATCGCTGAATTTGCGTTAACGTGGAACATTTATCGAAAAACTGTGTATTGGTGATAATTTAGTGAAAAAGAGAAAAAAAAGAGCATAAACGTACCACAAAGCCGTAGGGAGAGACTAATTATTTGACGAGACACTATAAAAAAAAAGTTTTTGTTCACGTGTTCATTATTGGCAACATAAAACCTTAATTTTACCTAATGGACGCGTATGTGCATGATTAAAAGTAATTTTCGTGCGAAAATCAAATATATATATACAAAAATAGCCAAATCATGAAACATAAGTGACATGTAAAAGCAAGAAACTTTGATTTGGATATCGTTGCCACATACCATAACATTTCAGATCATATTTTTTGCCTAACTTATTTTTGATAAAACACATTAATGTTGATAAGACACAGAGTCATATGATTAAACAACATTCATTGTGGGAACAATTTTGAACTGAACTTTTACCATGATATTCATCGTTGGACTTAATAATCACAATAATCGTGAGTACTTTTTTTTTCAGGCTATTCGATTTTGAATATTTCCTATTGTACCGTCCCATTTCGTAAAAGAAATGTACCATTCATTTTGTGCTTTATGTTTGCTGTGCTTAAATTGTAAAATACATGCAACAGAAATAGGGAAAATATGACATCGTAGTGAAACGAAAGTAAGCCTACATTAAACCGTGATGGTCAAGAGGAAAAACGAATAATTGGAATACATGGTAGCCGCTCCGTTTGCTTTTTTTTTAGACCAAAGACTCACCATCATGTTTTGTTTTCTTTTGGTCGCATCGATTTTCCGATATACATATACATCTTTGTTCCTGTTCTTCAAAACATGAACGAAGAAAGACAGAAGCTCAGAGAAAGGGAAAGAAAAAACGAAAAAGAGAGAGACAAATACCGCAATCTAAGAAAAAAAAAAAAAATAAATAAATATTCTACATTATATGTGTATGTGTGTTGTTTTGAAAATTAAAAAAGCTCCGTCGTTTGAAAAGCGTTAAAATCTGCCACACGCTTCGATTTATGAATAATACTTGAAATATGAAATGTTACTTGTAAACGTGGTGACATCATTTCGTGGATAAATTTCCCCAACATTTGCTCCAAAAAATAAAAGTGTAATAAAAACAAAAACGCATACAATCAACGTTCTTATTTGGGTAGATCATTTTGAAAAGGTGTCATTTCAAATCGTCATTATTTTTAAAGTGAGGAACCTTTTGTTTTCACTCTTTTTCAATATGGATCAAATCACACTAAATTTGCACTTAATAGTTCACAATGCGTGCATCATAACTGTTGTTATTGTCATTTTAATTCTCTCTCTATCTCTCTTTCGCACTTTGGGTAGCTTGTTTGCTGTAAGTGTAATCAGATCAAGTAAGATAAAGTTCAACGTACGTCAATACGTGTTGGGCTTCATTCAAATGGAATGAGGCTTTGCATGCACACTGCACAATCTCTGCATTCAAACGTGCGCGCAAATGTGTTGACCTCCATACAACCTTTTTGATGCATTTTATGTATGAAACGATGTCATTGGAACAATTTTCCCCTCTTCACAAAACTCTCTGGCTGAAACAATTTTCACAATTTATCAATGAATGCAATCGAATCGTGTTATGCATGTGCATCGTGTTTGCGTGAATTTGCCAATTCCGCAAAGTATACAATTTATAAAACACAAATTCAACATCAACATAGAACAATTTATCTTAAGCTCTATTTTACTGATGTAATTTTTTATGATGATGATGATGATTTTAATCCATGGTGAAATTTGGTATAATATGCTAAATGACACTCACAAAAAGAAACATACTTTTTTCTGTTATTGCGTAAGGTTTTTATGCAAACAATTTAACTAAATCTGACGTTGAATGGCCTATGAAATCCATTTGGAATTCAAATGAAATGAGAAATCGGATCTCTATGATGCTACATCAAAGAGGAGCAGCATAATGAATGAGTCTTGCGAAAATAAGCAGAGCGAAATTATTAATTGCCATGGCAAATAATAATAAGTTATTTTCAAAACCATGACAATAAAGACAGCACGACACCAGTCGTGATATCAGAGAATCAAAGAAAAAAAATGTATGGGATAATGCCGTAAAAAAGCTCAATTCACATGAATTCATACTGAATAATAAATGTAAACTGTACAATTGTTTCTCCCCATCCTTTCCCTCTCTCACTATATATATCATTGGTTTTATGTTTCTCATTATCTTACATTAACGGCAAAAGCGATATAAATGACCAAAATACCCATCGTCATTTTTATAATCGCAAGCAATACATAAAATGATAATTTCCTGCATAGTGACCTAAGAGAGACCTAAGAGAGCAATGTACAAAACACCAGTTATACATCATAGTCATTCATTTTTCATGTAGTCAACACTGCTCAACGCTCGTCTTTTACATTGATTTATAAAGTGGATGGCGGTTGTTCGTTCTTGGTACTTTTAGCCGTGGCGGAGGATAACAAAAAAATAAAGTGCATTTCCGTTAAATACATTTTCGCTTAATAATGGCGTCGCAAAACGGGGGATGCTCTTCCCCCCATACGAGTTGAACACAAATATCGAATTGAGCATTTCGCCTCTGACGCAAGACCCATGTCGTTCATCGTCGTTGTCGTCGTCGTTGGTGTATTTGTGCCATAGATTTTCCTCGAAATGCACATTCCAGTGCATCGGTCGTACTCAACACAATTTCAAACACACACATAGTGCGTATATGTAACGGGAATGTGAGTGAGAGTGAGAGTGATAGTGTAAGAAACAGAAAGGGAGACAGCATGTATTTGTTTCATTGAGATATTATAAAACGATTGAATGGACATGGGCTCGCATTCATGTTTTCGATTTGCGCTGAGAGCTTTGAAAACATCGGCGAAAATAAAAACAATTCATTCTTAACCACCAACGAAGTGATTAAAACTAAGAAAACGTATACTCTTTGTATTTCTCTTCATTCTCCCAAATGCGATTATCTACTAGTTAAATTTTTACCATTTTTTTTTGGAAGAAAATAGGTTGGCAACGAGAATACCATTCGAATGGATTTCAATTGGTTTTTAAATAATTTGAATTATTTTTTCCTGTCATTTTTCAGTTGCTATGGAGAGTACAACTATCTTGGGAGCGATTTTCGGACTCGTTGCTTTGATATTGGTATTTTTACTATATGTGAATCGCAGATGGTGCTTTCATACAACACCCTCATTCGCATGTTGTGACGAAAATTCAATACCATCAAAATATGTTCATAAAATGGGTAAGTCAATAGTTCAAACAGTGATAGTGCGAGTTAATGATGTAAAAGAAAAGAAAAAAAAAAACAATTCGAAACCAAAGATCATTAAAAATTCCAATTTAAAGAGAAAATAAAATCTATAAATAAAACAATTGAAGCGGAATAGAATTCGTTAAAAATACTCGTTGAAAATGTCAAATTGAACATGTGACAACAACAAATTTCATTGAAAGTTGTTCATTTCTTGGCATGTTCTTTTTTTAAACGAAATGAATTTTCAATTAAAAATGTGACATTTTGTTTGTGTTCCTTAATAATTAATTGTATTACTTTTCAAGTTAATTATTCGAGATCATACAGTTCGATTCGGTTCTACTCTTTAATTATCCATTCTTATTTTACTTTAATTGCTGTTTTTGTGAACCGTGATAGTCTAATATTAAAAAAATCATTTGACACGTGGTGGATCGCAACTTGGTGGCGATATGTTTTTGTGGTTTTCGTTCGATTTTCATTCGATTTGGATTGAAAAAACAAACTACATTAGTATCAAACATTTTTTGGATTCCGTAGTGTTGAAAATAACCAACAATGAATTCCCAAGTCATTACTAACAAAAATTCTCTAATCAATTGATAACGACAGCCACTGTTTTTACACCATACTGTAAATCATTTCTAATTAATTCAAGGGTTGCGATCGAAATTAATTATTTTTTTTTGTGCTGTATTTTTATAAATAAGTAAAAAGTGGAATTTGATATGTTTTCAAGCGGCATTTCATAAATTTTGTTTTGCTCATTTTGAACATGGTAAACATGGTTGGTGAATAGTCGAATGTATTTCATTTTTGTCATACTGAAAGATCGCGTTTCTGTCCTCCCTGTATCGAACAACGAATTTAACGAGCGATTCTTGCCTTTGTATGTTGAGTGATTCATCAAGAGTGAAAAACAAAAACCATTGATTATTTCAACATGTTATCGATTATTTAAAACGAAGAACCACATTGAAAAAATAGATAAGAAAGCAACAATTATTTTCCTATAGACGTTCTACAATACATATAAAGTGTATACAAACCATTGATTGAAAACTCTTATGAAATCGATTTATATAAAACGGATATGAAGCAAATAGTGAACAAAAAAAGTAACCAATCAACACTCAACTGAAAAAAGAAAAGACAGAAAAAGAAGAAAACACTATACAACATATATCGAATGAGATATTTATTGTGTGCGCTCAACAAATTATTGTTGATGTGCTATTGCATTCATGACCAACTAATAATTTTAATGAAAAGCTATGTGTTTGCAAACGGATATATTTCAATAAACAATTGTCACGCATCGACACGAAATTAAAACATTTAAACGTTCCTTCAATCAGAAGTGAAACAACAACGACAACAACAACACAACATGAAATAGCACCTGATAATATAAACAAATTATTGATGAATAATAACAATAAACGAAGCATTTGTGCAATCTATTAATTTGTTGTAACGCATATCGCTTTTGATGATCCGGCTACATTATTAGGTCAAACAATGCACGCAAATAAATTAAATGAAGAAAATTCATTGGGTGCTCTCAATTTTTCTTCCTTCGTTCGATTTATTTTATCTATCTCTGTTTTTGGTTTGCACGAACGAATGTTTAACTCTTTTTTCCGTGTGTATTCCGCTAAACTAATCGAGATAAATACTAAGCAAATGAAAATAAACATTAATTTGTATCGGTATATTTAAAAGCACGCAAGCGTCCGCATGAAGGATACACCAGTTCGGATTCAGAAGAGGAGCTTTTACGTCGATTGCAAATGCAACAGTCGAGTAGCCTTCACAGTGGCCAATTGTCAGTGGCTAAATATGGTGCTGGACCACTTAATGAGAATTTAAGTAGTTTGAAACGTATCACCGTTGCAACACACAGAGAACGGTTTAATGATCCATTGGGTGTCGCTGAACGGGGCAAAGTTGGCATGCCACCATCAAGCAGTGAATGCAGTTCAAATAGTTCGGCTGATGCATCGGTCGAAAGTAATATGGGCATTTTGCATGGCGAACGAAAAGGTAAATTGTATTGAAAATTGGAAAAAATCATCTCGTTCGTTTCTTAAATCCAATATGAATATTATAGATCGTCGACTGATTATGTCAGATGCAGCCAAATCATTTGATTCAAATTCATCGTCAACGACCTTAAAGGAAACTAGAATAGATAATCGTATCGAATGTAGTAGTAGTTTAACATCCAAAAAATTCCACAAAAGGGCATTACAGCGACAAGATAGTATAGATCAGGCGCAAAACATTAGTAATAATAATCAAGATGTGAGTTTTACATTACATCACACAGTTGCCGATTTAAATCATCCATTTCTTCTTCTTCTTCTTTTTTTTCATATCCAAATTGTTTTTCTTTCGATAATTATAGTGCATTGTAGTTTTATCTCAAGAACCACTTTTTGATACAAGCGATTTGGCATCGGTTAAATCGGATATCGATATAAATCGCCCACAATCACCATCATCGACGATGGGCCGATACGGTAGCGTTGAAATATCACTTCTGTATGATGCACCAATGCGAAAAATGACCGTACATGTTTTACAAGCACGTGGCATCCCATGCCATAAAGGTCAACCAACACATACACAAGTAAGCACACCATTGATCCATTATTTGTACATTTATTTTGCTTCTTTTCTATCACAAAATGGTATTTGTGTTATGCCTAACAAAATTCGTTCAATCAAAAGAAGAAAAAAAAATAAAAAAAGTAACGCAACTTCTTTCTTTTCTTCGTTTTTTTTTGTGATTGATTGATTGATTAATTGGCTGGCACGTGTCTAGGTACGTCTTCTTATTCTGCCGAGTAAGAAACAAAAACATAAAACGAAAATACGCACAGGAGAAAATCCACAATTTATGGAAAGCTTTTTATTACACCGTGTCAATCCCGAAGAAGTAAATTCAATGGGTTTACGTATCAGAGTCTATGGCTGTGAACGAATGCGGCGTGAACGCCTGATTGGCGAATCGATAGTTAGTTTTGCAACGATTGATCTTGAATTAGAGACAAATCTATGGTTACCATTAGAGTCTAGAGCCAATTCAACGGTATGTGTGATTATATGGAATTTATTCAAATTTATTTATTTATTCGTTATTATTTTTCAAAATAAATAGTTGGGTGGCTCGACAAGCGAAACACGTACCGGTTTAGTTACTTGCGATTTGTTAAGTTTGGCTCGATCGGATAGTACATCTTCAACGACATCGATGCAACACGGCGGTGTTCCGGAGCTGTTGTTAGCACTCGCCTACAATGGTACAACTGGTCGTTTAACGGCTGAAATCGTAAAAGGTAGCCATTTTCGTAATATCACTCTGAATAAAGCACCCGACACGTATGTGAAATTAGTGTTGGTCAGTAGTATGGGTCAGGAAATGGCCAAAGCAAAAACATCCACAAGAAGAGGTCAACCGAATCCGTTGTTTAAAGAATCGTTTGCATTCCAAGTAAGTTTATGATTTTAAATTACAACTTATAAAGTCAACTAGGATTTTTTCTCGTTCACATTTAAATGGGTTTCTAATCATTTTAAAATTTCGAAAAAAAAACACAACAACAACAAATATAGGTAGCACTATTTCAATTGAATGACGTAACATTAATGGTGTCCATATACGCCAAACGAAATATGAAAAAGAATGAGATGGTTGGTTGGTTTAGCCTTGGATTGAATTCATCGGGACCGGAAGAGATGGCTCATTGGATTGATATGAGAAAAGCGACACGCGGTGAACTATTGGCACGATGGCATGTGCTTGTTGATTCCTGATTTCAATAGCTAGGACTCTCACCTCGGCGTCTAAGCATCAATCTTGGCGGCAATTCAGAGCACTCAAAACAAAAACGAAAATCAAAGGAGAAACGACACAGCACCATTGCCGTTGATTTAGAGCCGGGGGAGTTTGAGTTCAATTTTGTGTGAATTTACTATACAAACACACATACAAACACACACCCACACATGTGTGAGTTTCTCATTTTTTTAATTATCAAATGCAACATTTCTTTTAGCTAGGTAAATTTATTGACAATTTGATTCGAATCAATAATATAATAGATAATTTTGTGTGCATTCAACTGAACTATTGAATCACAATTTGTACAAATTGGTACACAAAAAATAGAGGATTGAATTCTCTAAATTTGTTTGGATTTTTACGTCTACGAATGAGGCGCAACCGTCACAATTTTTGTCGATGGATATTTTCGGTTTTCTTTGGTAAACGAGAATGAAAAAAAAAAACAACAACAACAAAATCTCGTATAAAAGCTTTTAATAATAAACAACAAAATATTAGAACATTCGATTTAATAAAAACAAAATGAAAATAAATAAGCCATACGATCAATTCAACAATATATAGATAATGCAAACAATTTGCTTTTTGTATTTTTCAAAACCATTTAATAAACAAAGAATTTGTAGCGCGAAACGGTTTACTAAATTCTTTAACTAACTCTTGACTGAGCTCATACAATTAGATCGAATACCGTAGCAATTGGTTCGTGAAAAAGGAAACATTATGCACGAAGTAAATGGAACATGTTGGACATTTATGACGATATGTTATTGTCGAATGAGAGCTTTTTTTCTCGAACTTAGAGCAGTTATGTATGCTATTGAATTGTTTTTCTTTTCTGAATATGCACCGTTACGAATGATTGTACAACAATAAGAAATTTAACATGTAAACCGATTGCCGCGAATGAAAAAAAAAACGAAAGAAAAATACACATAGGATTTCTATATTTCAAGTAGAACGCCCACGTAGTTCGAATTTCTAGTTATATTTGGTATAAGAAACAGTTTTGTTTCACAATTAAACATTAAACATGAACCCATTTCAAAATGAAATGTTTTGCATCCAACTGTATTTGGAATTGGATTAAAATGAAAGAATATTAAACAAAAAAAAAATAATTTTAACAAAACAGAATTAAGCATAAATTTCTTGATCAAAAACCGTCAAATCAACGGCGTCAAAGAGACATCATACTCATATGAAATGTTGAAATTATATTGTTGTTGTGAATTAATGATTCGGATTTATTTATCGATGGCCTTGATTTATCAAGTATGGTGAAAATACACAAGAAAATCGCACAAAACACATTTAATTTTTAATAATTAACTAAAATAAACTAACAACAAAAAAAAATGGAATGACCAAATTACAAATGAATTTTGAGGATACATTTTATTGAAGCATATCAATGAAACGCATAAAACTATATAACGAGATATATTTGAATATTAATCAGTAACATACAAAACACACTAAACTCAAACACATACACGCATTAACACATAAATGAGTGGATGACATAACGCCCTGCACTTAACAACGGACGATTAAAAAAAACACATAATCTTACTGGCAGTCCGTGTGGGGTTTTATGATCGTTATTCAGATAAATGGTGCTACTGTACACTGACCAATGCAAGCAACAAATCCGCGGCCATTTGGTCCGAAAATCAAAAATTGTCGACGTTGTTTCAGCTTGTGATGTGTGTATGTGATTTTTTGCCAAGCAACTTGAAATGAAATACTCTATTTTTCATTTTCAAAAGAAAGAATTTAATTATATATTATAAAGAATAAATAGAATATTTAAATATATTTGCCAGAAATGAAAATCAATCTACTTTTGATAGTTTTCTTTCTTGATTGTTTTTTTTTCTCTGTCGGATGAGAGAGCTGGCTCGATATGATGGCCAAAGTTCAAAGCACAATTTCGAAATTAATTTAAACAAAGATTGACTAATTAGCCTGTAAGAAACTGAAAATCATTCAAAAATGAGAATAACAAACAACACATTAAAAAAAAAAAAAACAATTAATAAGTATTACATTATTAGATGTTAAATTTTTGTCTGTGTGTAATCGAAACTTTTGCTTTATTGAAGAGTAAAGTTACGTATATTTTTCAAAATTTATTCCATTTTACTTTTGATGGTATCAATTTTATCAAATTTATTTGATCTCCCTTTAATAATAATAATACAATGAAAAAAAGTCATTTTGTATGGCCTAGAAAGTGATGTTAATGATATATTGTCATATATTTCAGTTCTAATTGCTGTTAATTTTCAATTAATTAAATTAAATAATAAGATTACACTCAATTTTACATTTGTTTGAGCTTTCGACTTCTACCTCTTAACTGATTAAATTCTGTTCTTTAATTCAACGACAATTTTTTTAACATCGTTACTTCAAACCTCATTTCATTGTTGCTGAAATCATATTACTATAAAATTTCTTAAAAATTATTCAACAAGGCTTTCTTACGACAAATACTTGTTGATGCAGCTGTTTTTTCTTTGTTTTGAAATCTACACAGAAAGGTGGACTCGACAAATGTATCGATTCTGAAAAAAAAAAATAGACCCAAAAATAAACAACAAACTCAAATTAAATTAGCTACTCGAAATAACAAAATAAGAGTACGAACCCCAACATTTACTTGCCAATGATGAATTAAATTTAAAATTAACAAAAAAAACACTTCGACAAAATATTAGCCTTCTTCAATTCCAAATGTGTCTTTTTATTATGACTCATTATTTCATTGAATAAAAAAAAACAAACACACTGTATCCATTTGAAAAAAAAAAAAAAATACTCTAAATTAATACTTATGTGTTTTTTTCCTAGAATGATTAGTTAATATTTAAGTCAACAAATATTTTGAAAAAAAAAAAAAAAAAAGAAAAAATTTTAACGATCGTATGAAATGTTTTGCTTAAAGTATATATGGACACAAATTGTGAAAATGTTCAAAATTTCGAATGCCATATATACATTTTTGAATATTCGGAATGTGAAAATATTTATATTCGTTGAGATCGTGATTTTTTCCCCATTCGATATAAAAATAGATACAAATATACATATACATTTAATTTATTCATTTACATGTCCTTCTAATTGGTAGATTTGAAGATCTATAGATCCTAACCACCAAATCACTAAATTGTTTGTCCTTAAAACGATAATCTCATAGCATAGTTATTTCTTTGCATCAGACAATATATTTAGATTTCGTCATCTGGATATTTCAGCTCATCTGGATAACGTTTGGCGATGATACGAAATGAAAACAATAGAAGTGATTGTTGTATTGTATAGGTATAAAAATACTACCATAACTATAACAATCACTTCTATTGTTTTCATTTCGTATCATCGCCTAACGTTATCCAGATGACCTGAAATATCCAGATGACGAAATCTAAATATATTGTCTGCTTTGCATGAAAAAATTAAAAAAATAAAATGAAAATCAATTACAAAATGAATGATCATTATATTTGAATAATGATGCCATAATTGATGCGATACAAAAAAAATGATAAAAGAACCAGACATTATTTTGAAATCAGCTCAGGAAGCTGATGTCAGGCGCTGAAATGGAGTGAAAACAATGGAAGTGATTGTTATTACTGCTACAATCACTATAACAATCATTTCTTTTGTTTTGCTCCATTTCAGCGCCTGACATCAGCTTCCTGAGCTGAATCAGCTGCCTGAAAATATCTCGATATAATGTTTGGAAAGAACAAAATATAATAGTGTTTAGTCATGTTTCATGCTCACACACATACACATTTATTGAAACAAACAAACAACAACAAAGAAAAAGCTCTTTTCGAAACAAGTTGTTTCATCAGAAAAATTGTCTATCTTTTTTTGGCACTGAAACATGCAAGCATACATTTTTTAGCGATAGAAATATAACGTCGGATTTCATATCGAAATTGGATATTATTCATTAATGGGATCGTGAAAAAAAAAACAAACAAACAAACATTATTTTGAATTCGTAATATGTACGTTGTCCACGAAAAAAAATAACAGAATTTTTTTTTGAATGTTTTTATTCAATTTTATTATAATTACAAATCGTTAGATTTAAATGAAAAAGAAAAATACATTTTTTTGCGAAATAAACATTATTATGAAAATCAAACTAAAAATGAAAAAAAAATAACAAACAAAAAAAAATCATTTTATTTTCATTATAAAATTAAATTTCCCACGATGAACCGATGGTTTTTAATAAGCACGTTAATTTTGACACGGATTTGATTTGGTAAATAATTTTGTTTGATTAACCAGAAAAAATACAATGATTGCTCCGATGAATGAGCTCGATTGTATTACAGCACCGGCCCATTTGAGTGTCTTGTGACCATGACACCGAAACAGCTGCAGAATTGTTAATTTGATTAATGCGCCAAAGGCTGTAAAAGATGTCCATACGGTAATCTATATTAAATAATGGTAAATAATGGTAAATTTATATAGATTTAAAATTGTTTAAATGAATCATGATATGCAACATACAATTAAATAGCTTCCAAATGCCAATGTATGAAATGGTGGTGTGGGACCTTGCAAGGCTGTTATAAAAATATAAACGATGCATACGGTCGTTAACGTTGACAAAACGATAACATCTCGTACACTCGGACGTGAAATATATAAGCTGAACAAACATGCCACTGGGTTGGCAATCGATAACAATGTAGATGCTAGATGATATGCTGAAAAGCCATATGGATCACACGAATATGCCATGATTCCCGGGAAGAAGCCATACGTTAAAAATGATATTACACTGAGTGTAATCATCAAATAATAGAAATTCACTGATGTTAATGAAAATGTATTCGTTGGAATTGCTTGATAATCATTTGCTTTACCATTGACTGTATTCGTTTCGATTTCTTTTTGATTTGTCTCAATCGATGCGTATTCACTTTTACATGTTTCCATTGTGTTCAATAGAAAAAATGCAAATGAACTGAACAATAACAGAGCAAATATAAGAAGAAAATAAATTTTTGAGTCAAAATGTGATTCGGTATAGTGTACGGCAGTGATATTCGTTATTGTATTTGTCACACATTTTGGCGTGCCAATACCTTGAATTAATGATAAAACACTGGTTAACAAACCATTTAAACCCTGTCCAAACATATATGTGACCAAATATATGCCACGAAAACGTCCCATGAATGGCATAAACAAGACCGAACTTAGGCATCCAACAATTGCAAACATAAATGTGCATACTAGCAATGGTATACTTCGATAAATGCCACCAACATATATTGTCGTATCGTAGAAAAATGCCATAAATAATGCGGCAAAACAACCGATACTCAGCGTCAGATAAATTAGATTGGCGTCGTCAAACCGTACCGGTGACCATTTTTCGTAGATTATATATAACAACGATACAATATTTCCACTTTGTGTTAAAATTGCAATATACGCTGGGAGATTCTCTCCTTCTGGTGCCGTTTGGGTAATTTGCGGCAATTGTAAAAATGTTCCGGTTACTCCAGCCCATGCAGCAATACCAAAACTCATTGCCAAAAAGTCAACGAAGTAATTTCGTCGATGATTTGAATCCATATTTGATACACAAACTAAAAACTATTGGAATTAGTGTTTATTTTTATGAGCGTTAAAACTTATCGAATGCCAATACTAAATGTGAATGACAGAATGACATTACACAAGCATCATTTCAGCTCAGTATTACTGGATGAACGATGTAAGTGATGATACTAAGATAAGATAAGGATTTTTTCGTTGAACAATTGAATAGAAGACAAAAAAAAAATGAAATTATCATATGATGAATTTTTCTTCGTGTGATGAGAAGCCAAGAATCTAAATATAAACACTAAAGTGATAAAACATGACAACAACAACAACAAAACGAATACAACAAATTTAAATATCAACCGTTTTTTTTTGTTTCAGAGTTATCGCAACGATACTCAAACTCCTTTTATTTATGACTTGCTTGCATCAATAAATTGTGTTTTTTTTATTGAATTAATTTGCATACAACTTGCAATAACTGATTTAATGAAAGATCATCAAATGTTCGCCTATTGAATTTGTTTAAACATAAATGTTTGTTTACAGAGCTCATTTTAGATAGTAGTTTGATTGAATTTATAGAATTGTATCATTTCCATTGAGTTTGAGTGAGAAAGATTTTCGATTGTTTTTGGGTGGTAAAACTCGTCGGGGTGGATCCCATCGCAAACAAGTTGCATCAACGGTTAATCGAGGCTGTCGAAATTGTGGCAATAGTAAATGTTCGTTGACAGTTTTTTGTGACATACACACCACATGCTGTCCCTTCCAGTATTTCACCATTTTCATACTTTGTAATGTTGTAATTATATCCTCCTGAGTGATGCCGCTAATTTCACTAAGTTCACGAATCGATGGCGATGCAGTTCGACTGTCTTTCATAATATCCAACAATGTGTATGCCCAATAGCTGCGATAGCTCAATCGTCCCAAATCTGACAATGGTTTTTCTGGACTGCCTAATACACCTTCTCGCTTGGATAGCTCATAACTGAATCCGATTAGAAATTTACCGTATCCTTTTCGTTGATAGGGCGGTAAAATTAAAATGCAAGCAACATTATTTCCGTCGGGCGATTCTTTTTCTTTGGAAAAATATCCAACAATGTGATAACCGTTGCGATCAATTTCACATAAAACATAAAAATAGAATGGTTCCACGTCAAAATATAGTGTTTTATGGTCCAAAAATAGTTTTGCCATTAGACAAAGTGTTTGACAATAAATTGTTTGATCGCGTCCATCGATTTCAAATACTGATATTACACCTTTACGGTAGATTTCGTTTCCCGGCGGTGACCTTACTGAACATTCCCTCTGAAATATCAGTCAAAAGAAAAATGTTATTAACTATTGAATGTGAAAAATGTTTCAGTCACAGTTTTAATGAACTTACACAGTGGCGCCGGTATGTGCTTTCGTATTTCATGTATTTTAGACAATATTCACACACATATAATGTTTTAACTTTTCCATATTCATCGGGATACGGTGAAAAGTACCATGTATCAATTTCATATTTTCCTATGCGTAATGTGTCGATGAATTTAACTTTGGTGATGCTTTCATGCTCTTTTTCCAGTGCAGCTGTTGTTGGATCCATTTCGGAGTATGGCTTTTGAACGTGATTGATTTCATCGTGACGCCTTTTTTGGTTTCGTGTTATTTTTCGTTCCGAACTGTCAACAATATTCGATGAATCGTTTAAAATTGATGAATTATTCAATGATTTCAATACATTCGGTTTTATCGGATCGGCAGCTAATGTTGATGCATTATTTAAACCTACAATAGATAAAGGTTCATTTAATTACAGTTATTTAAATGTGTTTTATTTACACAATGCAAAGAAAAAATGAAAATCACAATCACTTTTACTATCACCAGATGTATTGTCATCGTCATCGATTGTATTTGCCGATAGAATTTGATCAGCTGTAACCCATTGATCTAGTCGTCGATTTAAGCCTGAATAGTGTACATAGTATTCCTTGGATTTATCTTCAATTTCGCGTATTTGAATGATTGTCGCTTCGTGTAGTGTGCCATCCGGACGACGTACTGTATACGTTTGGCCGATTTGGATATCACCTTCTGTGGCGCCAGCAATATTTTGAACGTTTGTATTCTCTGTAGCGGTCATTTTTTAATGTTATTTCTACACAAATATAGAAAACCAACAATAAACTTCCATACGTAAATAGAAAAAAATCAATTGTTTTTTTTTTATACAATTATTCACAGAAAATGTTTATGAAATTGAATAATTTTCAGCTGAAACTCAGCGAAAACAATGTGTTTATCAAGAGACCGAACACCGAATTGTTTTTGACGAATGACGCTTTTTTTTGTGAATCGCATTTGTGCAGAACCGTCGCGTTTGCTCAGTATATGGCTGTCGTTTGTGATGTATGTTCAGCTTTCAACATTTACCACATTGAAAGCAGCGCCATTTGGATGTTTGACACACTCGAACATACCCCAAACAAATCACAATTATTCTCAACAATTGTGCATTTAGATTAAAAAAACACGTTTCTATGCTTCAGTTTTATCTTATAATTTTTTTATTGAATTAAAATTATAAGATAAATTAAGATCTTATAATTTTTTTATTGAATTAAAATTATAAGATAAAACTAAAGCGTAAATACGTGTTTAAATTGCCATGACTAACGACGAGCCAAACCAGAGTTACCGTTTCAAAATTATATGTATAAACATTTGAAGATATATGATTTTGTGAAATGAACATGCACAATTTTATTTTTGAATGCGTTTGATAGACAAAAAATAAATTTGATTTGATTTTTGTCCGTATTCGGACTGACGAAAAAAATCATTTTTTCCACTATTGAAAGATAAATTTGCATCGAAACTTCAGTAGACGAATAAAATTTCCGTTATTTTTAAGAATTCCACAAAATAAAGGTTCTGTTAATCGCGGATTTTACTGTTTACTGATTTTCTTCAGCTCTATAGCCAAATGATGCTCGAAGTAATCTACTAGACTTAAGTCTCGGCTAGTATTGCAGAATGAACAAATCAAGGCCATTATTGATCTCCGGGCAATAAATATAAATTGCTTTATTTTCGAAATAAACACTCAAAGTGGTTTCATTAAAAATCAGTTTTTCTATTCCATTTTATTATAATACATATATCTGTTTCATATCACATTTAGTGTACGTAAGATCCAAAAAAAATGTATTACATACAACATGATGCTATTAACAAGGGCTGGCATACTCAAAAACATTAAAATAATTAACTAAAGCAAAACTAATAGCCGCACCAATGGCTGCACTAATTTGATTAACCGATCCAACCAAAACTAACGATCGTCCGCCTTGATATCGAAATATGGAAACTATGGAAATTTTCATGTAACTTATGATACAGGTAAAAACAGTCCACGCAATAACCTGAAATGGAAACATAATAATCAGTTAATATTTGCTCCGAATGCGTATGTTGTAATGTATATGTACTTACTATTAACATTTCACCTAATGTCGAACCTTTCAATGGTGGATTCGGACTTTGTACTGCAATGTAAATGATGTAAATAGCTAAATAGAGTCCGATAATGCTGAGGAAACGAATGACACGTATCGATGTGTGTGGTAAAAACATTGCAATAAAACCGCCACATGGATTTGCAATGGCAGCCAGTGTCGTTGCAAAATGATAGATAACATAGCCATACGGTACACATGAATAGGTGGCCAAACCGGGCAATATACCATTACCTAATCCACTCAAACCGAATAAAGCCGCCATTAAAAAGATATAATTAAAATTTGAGAGATTCAGCACATCGCTGGGTATACTTTGGTTTTGATTGTCATTGTTATCTTTGTCATCATCATAATGGTATTCGTTGCCAGCACCAATTTTTCCCACTGCATACTCTTTCTTACAAGTCTTTAAATTATTTAATAAAACAAATGCAATTGCGCTCAGCATCAGAATGCCAAACACCAATTCAAAATACAGTCGAATGCCGAACAATGGAAGCGGATATTCTGCAGTTATTTCACCGGTTGAATTATTTTTTACGCAATTTGGTGCACCACCAACGCCTTGAATTAATGCCAACACACTCGATAAGAATCCATTCAGACCCATACCAAACATATACGAGACAAGATAACACTCTCGGAAACGTCCCATGTACGGCATAAATAGCACTGAACTCAAGCATCCAACCAATGCAAACATCAATGTAAACACCAACAGCGGCACACTGTGCGGTTCACCATTTATATTGAATGTATATTGATAGAAAAATGCCATACAAATTGCTGCTATGCACCCGATGAATAGAGTGATATAAATTAAAAAACCGTCGTCGATCTTTTTCGGTGAATACTTCTGATACAGAACATAAGCGAATGAACCAATGTTGGCCAATTGTACAGCAACCACAATGTACGATGCCAGTGCCCATTTTTCTGGTACCGTTGTTATAAGCAATGGTAATTGCAAATATGTTGATGTCACACCAATCCATGAGCTAACTCCAAATAGAATGGCCAAAAAATCAACGAACAAATTTCGTTTGCCCATCGGTTGTATTACAGTTTCAGCAACGTCTTGTCCCATTTTTGTAATGGATAAACGATATTTCTCCGTGTGATTGAGCAGAGTTACTCTGTGTGAACGAATGGAATAAAAAATGAAAACTGTTAAATTTCGTATAATACTTGTCAATTTAAGGATCTAGAGAATTTTTCAGTGCGCTTATTGCTATGGTCGAGATAACAACATTTTTAAAAATTAAATTTCAAGTGAATGAAGATTTAGATCGTGATTTGATGTGTGTATAAGTAATACTGATTGTATGTCACATTTTTTTGAGACTGAAATTAATTTATCAATGTGGTTGTCTTATCAGACAAGTTGGTTTCATAATCGATGTGCATATCTGTGTGGTTGCTTTTTTTTATAGCCAAAACATACAGTTCAAACATTTATTAAAAATCGGTTGCGCCAAAAGTTATTAGTATAATTCTTGGCGTAATTATAGTTTCGTTTACCTGTTATTTTCGTTCATATCCATTTTCGATGTCCGTAATTAATCAAAACAAGTATAGTTACACAGATGTTGCAGATGTTTTACAGTTGAGATTCGTGTGTTATTGTCATGTTGTGCATTTGTTCACCTGATTGTTATCTAATGTGCAGACTCTAAACAAAAAGTGAAAACAACACGAATTTGAAACACGGTTTAATCCAAATAATCGGTTGAAGAGTATAATTATTGATTTGGTTTGTTTAAATTGGATTAGTGATCGAGGTGGAAGAGAGAATTTTAGGAACATTATTTGCTAGGGGCTTTTATCTTCAAATAAATGTGCATAACTGCATATATTTGGTGTATATTTCGTGTATATTTCGTCTATGGCATGTTTTTTCATTCTCTTTTGTGCGGATCTTCTTCGATTCTGTGTAGCTATACTGTGAGTGTGTGTACACTGCAGTTTAAAATACACCTTATTCACTGGTATAGGCGAGAAATTTTAATCGTATAAATGATGAATAGGACGTGAATATTGTGTATAAATTTGTATGAACGAATGATGAAAGCCCCTAGATTATTTGTTGGTCAAGTGCAACCTGAGATGGAAAGCCATATATAATTATGATTGGAGTTGGGTGTGTTCGGTTCTTATTTGTTCATGTTATTAAATCTATTTAAATAGAGACACATATATGTATGAAAAAAATGCAAAACATAAAACGAATAAAATGTTATATATTTGATCTTTGATTTCACAGAAAATTCAATAAAATCACGATGACAACAAAAATACCATTTCACGTCAAGATAAGTGGTAGAATATAATTTTGTGCACTTTCATGATGATTGACTTTATGGACAAAATAATAATTACAACTGAATGACATTACGTACACCATTAATTTTTTATACACACAAGCCGCAATTTACTTTACACATTATTTTAATAACTTCAATAAACTGCAAAGTGTTAAAACAGATGGTCGAGTTGACGAAAAATAATACGATAAAAAAACGGGGAATGCAATTTGCGCTAAAACTGAAATCAAATCACTTTGATACAAATCAATTGCACTCGATCCAATTGCATTGATACGGTAAATTCGCATACATCTATTTTTTGTCACGTTAAAAAATCCAACAAATTCACTTACCATTCCAATATGAAATCAGATTTTAAGTCTAGTGTGATAACAGTGAATTGATTTATTCAATTCAATTATTTATTGTCATTTTTTAATTGATCAATTTCATTTTTGCTGTGTTGCGTACTTTTTGTATTTCGATTTCATAGAAATTGGTCGGGTTTCTCGAATCGTCAAAGTAGACGATTTAATTCACATTTGAAAATCAGCTGTCAAAATATATTATGGCTATCACTAACGTGGACAAACTTACTACTATTGTAGATGGCGATACACCGTCAATTTATCACACTCACACACACACAATCGTTCACAAACAAAAATATTAACACAAATACAAAATTATCAAACAATTTGACTGAAGTATTTTGATTGAAATTCGTAATATTTTAACGTGACCAATCACAATGTGACATTCAATTATTATGCGTACCACTGTATTGTAATTATTATCAAATGCGCCACACAATGTTTACGTATACTTGTTTCTTTCTTTACCATTAATTAGCAATCGTACTCTCTATATTCGAAAAGTAAGTAGATTTCAAAAAAAAAAGAAACCCAAAAATAAGTGCATTGCATATCTAATAAGAAAAGATAATAATTTCAAATGCATAATTTGATTTTCGGGCAAAGTATATTTTGGGGTTAAATTTTGACGGTGACCGAAGCCCGATTGACAAATGCACACACACACATTCATACACAATCAATGTACACACAGAAATCGCGACAAATGCAATCGAAACGATACGTCATTAACATAAATTTTGAAACAACGAAATGAGACGAAAAAGAAAATGATTTAAGAGCGCTTGTCATACAAATTTTACTATAAATAACAAAAAAAAAGAGTAAAACCGAGCAAAATAAAAAAGAACTTTGTGTGAATTGTGGGTTTTTTCTACTTTATCGTATAGTATATATGCTTGGTATTCGGCGATCGTAGTTCGTGTGGTATTCAATAAAATTTGTTTTGTCACTCGATTCAAGAAAAAGCGAAGGAATAGAGAAAAAAGAGCCGTTCTCAGTGTGATTTTTTATTGCTTGAAAATATAAAATAATAATGTTTGTACGGAACCACCACCGACTCACAATTATCGGGTTGAAAAATTAAATAAACAAAATAATAATGTGACATCTGTTGTTGTTGCTGCTGCTGCAATACAATTGAGACACGTATGATATTTAAAAGTACACCCAGCCACATACTACCGATTAATCATACGACGAGTACAGTTCGTTTTTGTTTTTGCAATACAAAATTCAGTTTGTTTGTTAATTTCATTTTATTTTGCCATCAAGTCGTCAGGGTCGGAGAGAGCAGCACAAATTAAAGAAACTCAAAAACCGATTCGAACAGACGAGAAAATAAAGAACTGAAAAAAAAAAGAAATTAAATCACACACAGTAAACATTGAGGTGTGCTATATTGTAATTCTAAGACAGTTTAATGTAAACCGGAACGTTTAGTCGGAAATCGCAGAACGAAAGTCATACGAAAAGAAAAGAAAAGAAAAAAATCAAATCAAATTCAAGATGAAAAGGTCAAAGATAATATTTCTGGTGGTTGCGTATACGCTTTGCATAGCATGGGCTGAACTGCAAGGACCGCCGAGTGATAGTGAAGACCTAAAAAATAGTTTTAAGGATAGAAAATCGAATTTGATGCACGATGAAAATAGCAATAGTGATAATAAAAATAAAAACGATGAAAACGACGATGAAACAAGTACATTAGTCGATGCAGGCGATGATGAAAGTTCGATTGCATCATTGTTGGCGGAAGAATTTTCATATCAGGGATCGGCCATAAAAATAATAAAAGCACCCGATTTTACGCAAGAAAAGGAAGCGCAAAAAATGACTGAAATGTTGTCGACCCTGGTCAATAGTCATGCAAAATTGATTAAAAAACTTGAAGATGAAATCCAAGAAATGGACGGTTCAATTGCATCACTCGGCGAACAACCAGAATTGGTGCAAACACAAGAAGAAATTGAATTGGAAATTCTGTACGAATCAGCGATGAAAATTCTCAATCGAACCCGTTCCGATAAACAAGAAGGCTTTGCATTACTGAAAAAAGCGGCTGATAAGGGACACCAAAGGGCACAGGCGAAAATTGCATGGGCACAACTTATGGGAAATCACGTTGAAATGGATTTTGGTGCAGCCAGAGAAACATTTTTGAAGCTGGCTGACACTGGTTTACCCGATGCCCATATGGTAAAATATGGAAAAAAAAGTTTCTTTTTTCAAATTTAATTTCATTTAAATTGCAGATAATATGATGTTTAATTATATGATTTGTTTTTCCTTTTTGATTGTAGGGCTTGGGTTTTATGTACGCTGCTGGAATCGGCTTTAATGTCAGTCAATCGAAAGCCTTACTACACTACACAGTAGCCGCTTTGGGCGATAACACATGGGCTCAGATGGCCTTGGGTTATCGATATTGGTCGGGAATTTCATTGGCCAATAGTTGTGAAAAGGCATTGGAATTCTATCGTAAGGTGGCAACAAAAGTTGCATCTCAAATAACATTCTCTGGTGGTGCTGCAGTACATCGTGTTCGTTTGTTGGACGAAGTCGAAACATCTGGCTCCAGTTCCGCCATATTCGATAATGATTTGCTTGAATATTATCAACTGTTGGCTGGAAAGGGTGATGTACAAGCTCAAGTTGGATTGGGACAGTTGCATTATCAAGGTGGACGTGGAATTGCTCTCGATCATCAAAAAGCATTGTCATATTTTACACAGGCGGCCAATGCAGGAAATGCAGTGGCAATGGCATTTTTGGGAAAAATTTATTTGGAAGGAAGTGAAAATATCAAGGCTGACAATGAAACGGCATTCAAATATTTTAAAAAAGCAGCCGATCTGGGTAATCCAGTTGGTCAAAGTGGTTTGGGCATTATGTATTTGCAAGGAAAAGGCGTACCAAAGGATACGGCAAAAGCATTGAGCTATTTCACGAAAGCCGCAGATCAAGGATGGGTCGATGGGCAACTCCAACTTGGTAACATGTATTTCAGTAAGTGAATTTGATGGGCGTTAATTTAGTTTTTTTACAATACCAATAGATATGATGTAATAATTGATTTTACTCTTCATGCACACACAGGTGGAATTGGCGTTAAACGAGATTTTATGCAGGCAAATAAGTACTTTAATTTGGCATCACAATCCGGACACGTATTGGCTTACTACAATTTGGGTCAAATGCATGCAGTCGGCTTAGGAATGATGAGATCATGTCCAACAGCGGTCGAAGTATGTTGATATCGATGATAATGTGAAATGTATTACCAGAAATCTAACGGCATTTTATTCTTAATTTGTTAGCTTTTTAAAAGTGTGGCCGAACGTGGAAAATGGAGTGAAATTTTAATGTTTGCCCATCAAGATTATAAATCATACCGTTTCAATCAAGCATTTATGAAATACGCTTTGGCATCCGAACTTGGATATGAGGTAGCACAAAGTAATGCGGCCTTCATGTTAGATCGAAATGAGGTGACATTGTTTAAATCAAGGCATGAAGATTTGGTGCGAGCCCTTCAATACTGGAGCCGATCAGCATCTCAAGGTTATTCAACCGCACAAGTTAAAATGGGTGATTATCACTACTATGGGCTTGGAACTGAAGTTGATTATGATACAGCTGCTTCGCACTATCGGTAACATTTTGAATCATTCATTTTGATCTTGTGACATTTTCATTGATTGATTTTCTCCATTGTTTCATTTCTTTTAGCATGGCATCCGAGCAGCAACATAATGCACAGGCTATGTTCAATTTGGCTTATATGCACGAACAAGGATTGGGTATGATGAAAGAATCACTTATTATTAAATGGTTGATCATTTTAATTATTTCAATGCTTTTCTTTTGTGGTTCATCCTGCTCCCCAGGTATGAAGAAAGACTGGCATTTGGCAAAACGATTCTATGATTTAGCTTCAGAAACAAGTGTTGATGCCAAAGTGCCGGTTGCACTTGCCATTCTCAAACTATCGTTCATGTTTAAAGTTGAATCGATGAAAGATGTAAGCAAATTAATCCATTATGTAAAATCAATTGTCGATCGATATCTCTTGAAATATTAATGGATTTTTCTTTTGTTTTGGGCCATTTTTCCAGAGTCCGTTAAACTTTTTATTCGAATTGGACAAAAATATCGCATCAAATTGGGATCTTTATCTGATCACCATTTTCACTATACTTTTGGGGACGATTTTCTATTTTCGACGACCGCCACAACATGTTGAACGTGAACATCCGAGAAGTTTAGAGACACCAACATCAACCGTATCGCAACCGGCATCGTCAACGACGACAGAATCACAAACAGCTACAGCTACAGTCCCAAATTCAGAAGCAACAGTGAACAGTGACCAATAATTTTATTAAATAAAATGGAAATAAAAGAAAAAGTTTTAGTATTTATGTATATTTAAAACGAACAGTGTGTTTTATTTCCAAACACTTTATTTGACTTTTATTCTCAATGTACGGTAAGAAATGTCTGCTCTCTGAAAACCAGTGTTTCATAAATGGATAGATATATCTGCTGTACAATACACACAAACATATCTGGCTAAGCACTCAGCTCAGCAGATATATCTATCCATTTATGAAACACTGCTGAAAACAATACAATATTTTATTGAAATGAAAAAAAAAAACTAATATATTTTTATGTATAATATAACATTTTTCTTTATTCTCTTGATTAAATTTATTGAATGGGTCAATTGCCTACTGGTTTATTTACTAGTTTGTGAATCATTTGAACCTTTTTCAGAGGCTTTGCTTTTTTCACTGGCTTGAAGCATTCTTTGTCCTTCCTCATCGGGCAATAAGAGTTCACTCTCTAGTTCCCACCAATTCTGAATACATGGAATTCGTTTTTTTGGATCCAATGTAACGTGGTGCAATTTACATCGTACTGTTGCCTTATCTTTCATATTGATCGTAATGGTTACGTAAAAGTCCTTACCTTCTTTGGTCAGATCGGGACCATGGATTGGTGTTTTTGGTAATTCAATTTGTGAATCGTTCATTACATAAAGTCCAGCCTTGCGCATTGATACTCGAATATGACGCGGTTCGATGACCCATGGTTTGAATTTATTCATGCAAATGGCAACCACTTTTCGACCGAATACATCGATAGTTCGTTGAATGTATGGTGATTGGCGTTCTTCTTTAAGTCGTGCCTCTGTATCGTATTTCATTCGATTTTCGGGTGTATCGTACACAGCTAAACCAGCCAATAGCGATCTGTATGCCTTTTTTGGTCGCATCTTTACTAAATCACCTCTGAAGCCCACCCCATCAACATAGTCCGTGAGAATGATGCTAATATCCGGTTTTTTAATGACATCCCCATCTTCAATGAAATCATAAACAAAATTTCTTGCTTTCAAGCCCTTGGGTTCCGCACCTTTTGTTGTTAACCTTGGTTCCCATCTTCTTTTCAACACAAATGTGTTCTGGACATAAAACGAAATAAAGAAAAGAAAAACAAATTCACATCGATTTGAGGTTATGTAAATTTAAAAATTGGGATTTTTATTTATGAATTAAATATTTTGACACTAACACGAGTTTGTTGAGCTAAACAGATTTCTGTCTTAATCAGGGGCTGCAAAATTGAAGCTCGTCCTGTTTGTAAAATACTTTTTAACATTGTTTTATTGCTGATTCGATGGCAGAGTTGATCATCGAAAATCACCTATTCTCTGTCTTCTCTGTATGATTTCAGGCAGCTTTCAAAACTGTCAAAATCGAACATTAAATCAATGTCAGTTCATGCGTTCAAGTATGTGTACACAAACACATAGGTTCGTTTGTCTGTATGTCTCTGTGTAAAAAAAAAAAAAAAAAAAAAACAGAAACATTTGCTTTACTATTTTTATTTCATTGTGAATTTCTATCACATGTGTATACAAGCATACTCATTGAAATGAAGTGAAGTTTCGTTCGCATGTGTCATTAAAGTTTTGTATTTTGGACACTTAACTGCGATTGAGATCTGCTTTACGTAAATAATAAAAACATTTTTTTCAAAATGAATTTAAATGGAATGGGCAAAGTTAAAGTATGAAATGATGAAATTAATTTTTCTCCAAATGCAAACATACATTTTCATTCAAATTCATTGAATTAGTATAACAACAGTTTCGTAGCAAGAGTTTTTTTAAATGATAATCGTTTCGATCATTAGGTCAATGTGTTTGAGTCGTCTTCATTTCTTGCTTTAAACGGTGACCAGAGTCAACTGATAAAGACAAGAAGCTTCCCACCCAACAATAGTGGCTGTGGAACAGACATAGAGAGAGAGGAAGAGAGTGGGGATATAGGCTCAATACAGATATCATCGACTTACCTGAATAAATTACAACAGCGGCAAAGAAATTTACACTGAAGAATCATGATTTCGGTACAGTGTCGAACACTTTCTATTTTTTTTTCATTCATATGAAGTCTCTTTACTCGTTAAGATCATAGCCGCATGAGTTTACCTATCATTTTTGTGTGATTTAACAAAAAAAAAATTAAGTTTCACATCAGTCAAGTGAATAAAACGTCTTTAGTTACATATTTATTATTTTACATTATCTTTTATTAAATTATTTCTTTTAAAACCAATAAAAGATGTTTGCCCGTGTATCGTTTTATCCAACGTTATTCTATAACGTTTTTATGGAAAAAGTTTCAACACGACGATGGTACGATCGCATTGATGAGCACACAATACTGGGAGCATTACCATTTCGTTCGATGGCTCAACAGGTAGAAAAAACAAATTTGCGTCTGATGTAATCAATTTCCATTGGAATTTTTTTCCCTAGGGGGTAGACACGTGGAATAGGATTAGACTTTTAGTGTAAAAATTCGAGAAATTAAAGTGGAATAGACAATACAACTTGTTTTGAGATAGTAATTTGTTCTTTTTTGATATATTTTTTAGTTTAAAAGTCGATTACAAATTTACAAAACAATAGATAGACTTTCTCAAAATTTTATTGATGAAAAAAATAATTTGAATTATCAATAACAAAATGTCATACTCCAGTGTCGATAAATAAGTTTTCAACAAAGTGAATAGCGGCGAAATGTGACATCATATTTGACAATGAAATGACGGATTGGTGGATTAGTAGGATTACTGTTTATATATTGGAATCATGGTTTAATCGTTTGTGTCTCACCCCTAGTTTTTTCCAATATTGATATTCGTATATTGATTGTTGTTCAATTTTACCGTTTTTTAGTTGATTGAAAAGGAAGATGTTAAAGCTGTTGTGTCAATGAATGAAGACTATGAGCTGCAATTGTTTTCAAATAATGCTGAGGTAAGCAAAATATTCGACACATAGAATACGTAACACATAGTTCAGTACTTGTTGAATCTGTAGATCTATTGGCCATTTCAAGTGTTAATAATGTCAATTTATGAATATATTTCCATACAGAAATGGAAAGCGTTAAATGTGGATTTTTTGCAACTGGCAACAACTGATATATTTGAATCACCGTGTCAAAAGAAATTAAAATTGGGTGTTCAATTCATGAATCGGTATTTACCAGCCAATGAAAAAATCGTCACTTTACCAAATGAAAATATTGCAAAGCCGGGCACTGTATATGTGCATTGCAAAGCTGGACGTACACGGAGTGCCACATTGGTTGGCTGTTATTTGATGATGGTATTTTGTCTTTCTTTAGAATGTTTGAAATTAAAACTGTTTCGCATATTCAATAAATCGAATCTAATGTGTAAATTGTCGTTCATTTCAGAAAAATAATTGGAATCCCGAACAGGCGGTGAGTCATATGAGGTCTTGTCGACCTCACATATTGCTACACAACAAACAATGGGAAGCGATGCGTATCTTCTTCAATGAAAATGTAAAAAGTAATGTAAATTATTCGACTGATAAATCACCACCGTTGACGACGTAAACGATTAGTTAACGACATTCAATTCTATTCATCTCCAGAGCAAGAAAAAAAAAGAAAAATGATGTATGATTAAGTGCTTGCATTGTTTACTCTATTTTTATTTATTCAAATAAAATGTTCTGTTTGCTTTGTTAACCAGGAAAATTGCGTATATTAAAATTTTTGAATAATTTATGAACGACCCGATCTTTTCATTCTTGACTTTTATTTAAATTAAAATTATCTTCGCACATACAATTTACAATTGTTTACAATGTTTATTGGCCTTTGATGGCCCAGAATTTTCGAACCGTTTGTGCAATACCAATGTCCGTTTGGATGAAGTACAAAAGACCACCGAGTAAAAGTGCTGAAAAAGCGACAACAGCTAGCGGTGCCACCTTTGGAATCAAAGGTCCGAAAATAACTGGTCGAATGTAATCGACGACACATGCTTCGATGCCCCAATGTGCATGCATCACTACAGAGATGGCAAGCAATGTATCCAATGTTTTTGATGGAAACGCTAGAGCGGCTGGTATAATGCCCAACAATGCTAAGCTCACAAAACGTTCAGCTGTCCATAGTCCAGAATGACTGCCGCCAGCTGCCGATTGTCTCGTGGCGGTCAATGAAATTTGACGAATGCCAGCCGTTTTCTATCGATAAAATCAAAACGAAAAGTATGCATATCAATTGAAATGACTTCAATTCCAATTGAATTACTCACCACAACTGGTGCAATGTTTAACTTGGGAAATACGAATTTTGATACATTTTGATGTTCCAAAAGTTTGAATGAATTTTTGCTGGCGCTGGTACTGTATCGGAATACATTTGATAAGGTGGCTGCAGCTGTAAAGAGAAATGCATCTTTATTTTGCATCTACAGATGGACGATGGTTTCAAATATGTTATGTAATTTAGTTTAGGATATGTCACATTCACACATATTGTATATCAAAAGATAAATACATTCAATGCATATTTAAATTGTCTAGAGAATATAATGCAAACATATTCATATTCCATTTGGTAATTTACCTTTGAATTTATTTTGCGAACGTAACAACACCGACATTGCCATCTTTAACAATAAATTGCGTTTTATGTTATTCGAATTGAAAACAAAATACTATTTTTTTTTGCACCTTTTCGTTGAAGCAGCGAAATGTCATTAAGGCTGCGGATTCGATATCAACATGAAGTTTCTGTGCTTTCGATCAAATATCAAGCGTGTATGTGAACGCTGTCTAAATTTTGTATGCATTTGCCCGAAATGTCTAACCTACAAAATGATACGCATCACCAAACAAAAGTCATTCGTCATTGTGTTAGCATTTCAATCCGATTCGTGTTGAAATCAGAAAACACTTTAAATTAATTAAAATCGTTTCGATAGAGACAAAGAATTATTTTCTCTTTTTTTGGTGGGTCATTCAATCGAATTTCATAAAATAAAATGGCTGGAACACTGGAAGATAAATCGATTTGGGAAGAGGAGGAAACATTGGGCGAAGAAGTTTTACGTATGCCAACTGATGAGATTGTCAGCCGTACACGATTAATGGACAATGAAATTAAAATCATGAAAAGTGAATTGATGCGAATCACACACGAATTGCAAACACAAAACGAAAAAATCAAGGATAATGCGGAAAAAATAAAAGTGAATAAGACATTGCCGTATTTAGTATCGAATGTCATTGAATTATTGGATGTCGGTAAGTGTCAATTGTAGATTCAATCAATCAATATACCAAGCACATAATTCAATGATATATAGTAAACAGGGATTTTCAAATTGAAAATGGAATGTTGTTGAAATTAATTTTTGTGCAATCCATAGTATTTTCGTATGCTTTAATCAATAATTATAAAGTTTTCATTCAATGTTTTCATCAATTTTCTCATTTGTAGAACAAGAAGAAGAAGACGATGGTGCTGTTCTTGTGCTGGACAATCAGCGAAAAGGAAAATGTGCAGTCATCAAAACATCGACAAGACAAACGTATTTCTTGCCGGTCATTGGTCTCGTTGACCCTGAAAAATTGAAACCAGGCGATTTGGTTGGCGTAAACAAAGATTCGTATTTAATTTTGGAAACATTGCCAGCTGAATATGATGCTCGCGTTAAAGCAATGGAAGTCGATGAACGTCCAACCGAACAATATTCGGACATTGGTGGTTTGGATAAGCAAATTCAAGAATTAATCGAAGCAGTTGTATTGCCAATGACACACAAAGATCGATTTAAAAATCTTGGCATTCATCCACCAAAAGGTGTACTATTGTATGGTCCACCCGGTACAGGTAAAACATTGTTGGCCCGTGCATGTGCTGCACAAACAAAATCAACATTTTTAAAATTGGCTGGACCGCAATTGGTGCAAATGTTCATTGGTGATGGTGCAAAATTGGTTCGCGATGCATTTGCATTGGCTAAAGAAAAGGCACCGGCCATCATTTTCATCGATGAATTGGATGCCATCGGTACGAAACGTTTCGATTCGGAAAAAGCTGGCGATCGTGAAGTACAACGTACCATGTTGGAATTACTTAATCAATTGGATGGTTTTAGTTCAACTGCTGATATTAAAGTTATTGCAGCCACAAATCGTGTCGATATTTTGGATCCAGCTTTATTGCGTAGTGGACGTTTAGATCGTAAAATCGAATTTCCACATCCAAATGAAGAGGCACGGGCACGTATCATGCAAATTCATTCACGTAAAATGAATGTCAGTCCCGAAGTTAACTTTGACGAATTGTCACGGTCAACCGATGACTTTAATGGTGCACAATGTAAAGCCGTTTGCGTTGAAGCTGGTATGATTGCATTACGTCGTTCAGCCACATGTGTGACACACGAAGACTTTATGGACGCTATAATGGAAGTGCAAGCGAAGAAGAAAGCCAATCTCAACTATTATGCATAAATATTTGAGAATGAAATCATCACGCTTCTTTCTCTTCTTCTATTTGTTTTCTTTCTTTCTTTTTCTACAATTACTAGCCGTACCATACTATATATCATTTGGTTTACACACATATGCATAGATAACACGCATAGATAACAAATAAACAAACATAATATTTTTCAAATAAATTCCGAGTTTAATAAAAAAATACAAAAAAAAATGGAGTTAAAATAATTCTTGTTTAGTGCTTTTATTAAAGAATGAAAATGATTGGTACTTTTTTTGGGTTTTTTGTTTAGAGATTTGGAAAATTGTGACATTGTTTATGATTGTGTTTTGATTTATTGCTTTTTTTTGTTGTTTATCAATGCAGCTTCATGTTTGAAGAGAAAATATTTCCATCGTCTTATCGCAAATTAAAAAAGTTCTTAACAACATCTTTCAAACTTGTAAATTGTAAAAAAAAATTATAATCTTCACAAACGGCATAACGCAACACACAATACGTCAAATAGAGTTAACGTATTTGCATTTTTTTCGCTCATTTCGCTGCAAATGAAGATGATAATATGAATAAGGACGTGAATTGGCTATCGATTCATAATAAAGCTTCATTGAAAACGTTGAGAAAATTCAACTAGATTTTTTTACGAATATTATAGATATTTGGTCGTGTATGTTAGCATTGGTTTGCAGTACGCAAGTATCGAATAGTCTTAACGTACGTTAGATGCATTCAACGCAATGTCGCTGTAATACGTCAAAATCATTTTTACAGTAAACAGCTGATTGTATATATAAACAAATGAGTGAAATGTCCTTGTGTTGGAGCGAATACGCATGCATTTAACGAATACGTGCACATGAGTTTTAGCGTATAATATAATTCGCGAGAATAGTTTTTTTTGTGGTGCTGCTGCTTTTAATTTGATTTTTCTTTGAGTGCTTTCAACGCTGAATAATATTTTATGTACAACATTGTGTATGTAATGGTCGTACAACAAAGCCATTCATACATTCACACAACCAAGGGTACATACGATATCGTCAATGCATATTACTTTGTGATTCAACATACAAAAAAAGAGTACGAAGAAAAGCCATAGCAGTGAAGAGAAAAAAGTGGTATTTATTCAAAATCCGAATTAATACAAATTAAATTCGAAAATCTGGTCAATTACTAAGCAAAACAAATCAACAAAAACATCATCATAAGTAGCAGCAGCAGCAGCAACAGCAACAGCAATAACAAATCAAGACAAGATTATTGTGATTTGTTTATCAGTCAGATTCAGAGTAATATAAACACAAAATATGATTAGAAACTTTGCAAAGTCTCTGTAACCTGGCAAGTGAATAAATGTTAAGTTTGTCAAGAAATACAATAGCAAAAATACCAACGACATAACGAAAGAGATAGATGACATAAAAAAGAGAAAGATTCGTGGACATTTTGTTAGTAGAGAGTGTATTGAAAATTCCTGTCGTTTCATTCATTTTGTTGTAAACTCTCTTTTTTCCCTACTTTGCTTGTGCTATGTGCCACACACTATTGATGCACTCGACGAAGGTTTTCTATTGAGTTGTAATGTCAAATTTGGTTCAGAGTGCTTTTTTCCCCATTCATTCACTCGCTGATTCAGTTTCAAATGGTATGGAATCAAAATTTATGGATTTAGTTTGTGAGCAGTGAAGGAAATGATTTTTTGTTTGTACGTTGATTGCCGTTGTTGAATTAATATTTCTTTTTGTGTGTGAATTGAATAGTCAAGTGGTGGTCGTCTGGTGCTTTTCCGAATCTTAAACTTATTGCATGCGATATATTTTTAATGCAGATGATTTTCAATAATATCCTTGAGCACATAGTGCAATTCGTCTTCTTCGTGTGATATTCGATTCGATAGTGCCGGTCAAACAAATCAGAGTCAACTTTTTTTTTGTCCAAAATTGTTCGTTCGTTTAAATAGTATTTGTCAAAATGTGCAGCATGCGTATCGAAGGTGCTAATCCCATAATCCATCTAATGCAACGCCAGACTGGCAATAATATCTTTCATTTTCGTCGAAATTTATTCCGTGAACGTTTGGTCAACGCACGTAATTTATATCGCCGCAATTTGAGCGCACACTATGGTTGTGTGAATGCAATTGAATTTTCAAGCGCTGGAGATCTTCTTGTATCAGGTATGATTTCCTTTCTAACAAGCATTTGACATAAAATCGATGGGGACGATAATTAGTTGTCGTAAATGATTATTCACACATGTGCGATGTGGAATGACACGCCATTTAATCAATGATAATTCATAGATGATGAAAATCAAGAAAAATAATAAATAAATGTTATCATTTAATTTTATTTTTTGTGTATGTGTGCGTGTGCGTGTCTCCAAAGGTGGGGATGATCGTCGTGTACTCTTGTGGAAATTGGAGGAAGCGATGGCTGATGTGGGTGCACCAATGTCTATGAAAAATCAACATTACAGCAATATTTTTTGTTTGGGCTTTAACAATGATAGCACAAAAATATTCTCGGGTGGAAACGACGATGCTGTTATTGTACACGATACCAACACGTAATTATTTGATTTCAAAATAATTCGCCATTGCTGTTGCATTCATTTAAAGATTCATTTCCATTTTTTTTTTGTTCTTTTCATTTGGCATCGATTATTACAGGTGTGAGCCATATGACGTATTTTTACATACAAAACCAGTTTATGGACTTTCAGTTGATGTTACAAATGATCAAATTTTTGCAACAGCCGGCGAAGATGGTCTTGTTTTGATTTTTGATTTACGCATTGGATCACAGGTGTTGACAATGCCAAAAAGCCGTGGTTCATTTCATTCGGTTTCATTTCATCCATTGAATGGTAATTCCAAGGGGCAAATCACTTAAAAATTGCCTTTCTATTATTTATTAATTGTTATTGATTCTTTTTCGATTATTTGTCGATTATTTTAAATTAATTCTTTTCTTTTGTGATTCTTCCCTTAGGTAACTCAATAGTCACTGCGAATGTAAAAGATGGAGCTGCCATGTGGGATTTGCGAGAAAGCAAAAAGTATATACTACCCATTAGTCTTTTTTTGTTTGCTTTTAATTTTTTGTCCGTTTTTTTTTTTCTTCATATTTTCCATTTTCAGGCCAATTATTCGCTATGACAGTGGAAAAGAGCCGCTTCAGAGTTGCATGAGCGTACGTTTCAATACATATGGAACACAATTATTGGCGCTACGACGTCGACTACCACCAATTCTTTATAACACCAATTCGGAAGATCCGATTTGCCAATTTTACCATGCTGATTATTACAATTCATGCACTATGAAAAGTTGCACGTTTGCAGGTGAAAACGATGAATATGTGATATCTGGTTCGGATGATTTTAATTTATATGTATGGCGTGTTGCTGACGCAAATTGTAAGCCATATTTTAATTAGAAATGTTGGTTGTTTACTATTTTTTAAACTTATCAAATTTTGATGTACATTATAGCGGATAAAAAGAATCAATGGATTGATAAGCACCATATGGTACTATACGGACATCGATCGATTGTCAATCAGGTTCGATATAATCCACAAAAATGTTTACTTGCGTCGTCTGGTGTGGAGAAAATTGTGAAAATATGGCGGCCATTCGAAGTGGCTGGTTGGACCGGCAGTTTGGTTGAAGATGTCCCATCGAATAGTAGAGAGATTTTTTCACATGAAGAATACGTTTCTTTGTTAAATTCAAGTCAAAGTATGACACATGATTATAGCCATCAAAGTACAGCCGAAGATCCACGAATGATGGCATGTAAGTATTGTTCGATTTTCATTTAAATTTTGAATCGAGAGATGAGCGCAGTCAATATGATTGTATTGTGACGTCACATATCTTACAGAAAAACGCCATCTGTGTAAAACAGGCTTACTACAATGTAAAAGTATAGTGAGGGTAATGAGATGAAGAAGAAGGGGAAACAGATATACGTTTGATTTACATTGTAGTCAGCGTGTTTTACGTAGATGGTGTTATAAGTATCTGTCAAAATTACGCTTGCCCTTCGTTTTGAATAAGTTTCTCTCTTGATCATTTTGGCTACTGTGTCTTTAGTTTTTGATACGCTGGTGCAACGTGAAATCGAAGGTTGGAATAGCAGCAATAATTCGGATTCGGAAAAGAGCAGTGTTCATAGTTCAGATGATACTTCACGTCGAACATCCACATTGCAATCGGAAACGTTGCAATCAGAAAGTGATGAAACATTTCAAGTATATGGCCGAGGTATGACCAGTGACCCAATCCCCAAATTGTCTTTTAAGTATAACATCAATTATCACATTTTATCCAATTGAAATTGTAGAATCAGCCAATCGAAATCGTACAATGATTAAATCAAGATCGAGATATTTGAATAGGATAGCTTATTTAATTGCAACAAAACGTAATACACTCAAACGCTTAGCTCTTAAAGGTGCAAGTCGTACAACTAGACGTGTACGATCTGTTAAAAGTAATCATCGAAAATTGCATCGATCATCGTTACGGCAACCGCGCAAAAATATTGGAAAGCGCGTCAATCGAATGGTAAGCATACCGAATTGTCTTGATTCCGAATTAAATAAACGTTTTTTCCTTATCCATGTATTCAAACAATTTACATAGAATTCACGGACCAAGTCAAGAGACTGTAATGGTAATAATAGTGAGCGTCGTCAACAATCACACATTAATATACCATCATATCGGGCCACGCGTCGTGTTATTAAACCGCAATTTCACAAAACTTTTTACGCCAATTGTGGTAAAATTCATTTAATCAAGTTTTGCACATAATTTAAGTGAAAAACATAAAATGTTTCTTTTGAAATTTCCTTAGAATCGGGCGATTCATCATCTTCCGATGACGAAAATCCATCCGATAATAACAATAGTTCAACGGCTGTTTCGAAAATGATTGGCAATCAAGAGACGAGCAATGTAACGGCACAACGATCGAATCAAAATGAGCATAACGATTCGTCTGCAAGCTTTCCTATACCAAGCACAAGTACTGGAATAACTGGCAACGGTAAATCATCATTTCCATCCAGACGTTTTTGTTTTGTCTCGATAAAATTGATCGAACAATTTTTTTTTGTATTTCGATGCAGGTACAAATTGGCGTGTATATGAGATAGTTGATTCAGATGATGAACCAACACCCGACAGTAGTCCCATATCACAAACGGTACAAGCGCCGGTAACAAAGATGAATGGTGTGCATACAGAAAATACAGCGCCCGCATATTCATCGGGTGTGGATGATGATCAACCAAATGAACGAAATTCGCGACGAAAACGTAATCATTCACTAACCACCGCCAATTTTCACTTTACCAACTATTCAAGCCATTCAAGTTCACGATTGTCAAATAGTAGCAGCGATGATGATGACACTTCAAGCGATAACAGTTCATTACCATTTTTTGGAAATCATCTAAGCAAACGACCAAAACAAAGTGATAATAATGAAGCATCAGATGTACCAATAGTACACATTGATCGTACACCGAATCGTTCGCGAGATCCAAAAGACTGTGAACTTACAACGCCAGAAAGTGGCATTGGCTCAACACCTGGCAGCAGCTCAACATCTAGATGATCTTCAACGTAACGACAATCAACTTTACAACAACTTGCGCTTCATTCGATATTTCCATTTATTTTACATACATATATTATATTTTACTCATTATTATTATGTTTCGTTTATTTTTGTCATTTATTTTCAGCAAATCTAAATCATAATGGCACTTCAAATGGTAAATTTGTGGAAATTCTAAAGAAAATTGACGAATTCATAATAAGTAAAAGAAAACGAATAACTGTAGATGCATACTTTAATTAAGACACACGATAAATGATTATCTCAAAATATTGAAAGCATTTGCGAAAAAAAAGGGGGAAAAGGAAGAGAAAACGAACGATACAGATATGTTGCAATGGATAGAAAACTTTTCTTTAACGAATTAATGCAAAGCTAGTACAATAAATTGAAAGTAAATCGATAAATAGAAATAATTACATACATAATATCATTCGTGTGTATGTGAGTATAGATTTACCAAGCACATAACATTATTTCTTGATGATATCATAAAGTGAATTTTTATTTGTTTGTTTTGAATATAAATTATGATTTTTTTTAAGCAAGAGATGACAATTATACAATTTTAGCAATATGAATAATTAGAATCTTACTTACTTCAATAATAAACATTTCAAGTGTGTAACACTTTTGCGTATAAAAAAGCGTCTATTTTATTGATGACATGCGCCGTTTTCCACTGAACAGATCTTCAAAGTCGATAAACAAGTCTTCTTGATATTATTCATGATATTTTTCGGTTTTTATTTTGTTTATTATTTTTGTTTATCAAATGCAATAACAATGGAATCATCACTTTTACTCATTGGGATTATAATGTGGATGTGAAATGCCGTCAAAAAGTATTTTCGATTTTGTTTGATGGTATCATCAAATTATTCAACATCAGTTGGCAGCCAGTGCTCCGAATCAATGCTCGTATAAATGTGACCTTCGGTTGTCATATTCTCCATGATATTTCTATGCAAAATTAAAAATTCAAATCACGTCATCATCAAAAATTGTTCACTCTGAAGGATACAAAGTTGTCAATGATTTAAACTTACTCTAATTCATTCATTGGAATATGATTGAATTTTTTGTGCAATTCCTGCTTGCTGATTCCAGTTAGATCGTCTTTATACTCTTTGACCGCTTTGTAAAGCATCAGCTGTTTTCCAGTTAGGCCAAGGCTGTTGTCGCTTGCTCCACCACCGAAATTGTTATTGAAACTGTTCGTTTGTGGTTGATAGCCGGCATTGTATCCACCACCACTACCACCTACTCCGGCCATCTTGGCAAAATCTTCGGCCATATAACGGGCATTCAATACTTCAAGCAAATGAGTGGTTAATTCATTGATCGATGACAATGCATCAATATTGAAAACCATCAATACTTTTGCACCACCTTGATTTCGAACCGATCCAAATATGCGAACGTATGTGTTCAACAATATTGATGGTGCCTTACTATCCGCTTCAGAATCACCATCCAACCAATAATGTGCATCAATTTGACCCGTATGATCTTCGATTGTGTACGTTATTTTTGTGCTTGAATGTTCAATATTTCGCACAATACCAACAATTGTTACCATACCAAATGACATGCCGTACATCTGAAAACTGTCGGCCGCTTTTTTAATCTGTTGAATGACCAACGGAACAACGCCCTGAAATTAAAAAATATTCACATTACATTTCTCGAATAATAACGGGATTTATACTCCGTTCGATCCACAATTGGGCTTATTTATTTTTGAACGAACGAAACGAATAGGTACAACTGAAATAGTTCACAGTATCCTATGAACATTATTTCAATCATTCTATCACAGTAGTTGAGCTATTGAGTTTGATTTATAATTATTTAAATAACTATATCGATTTAAAAATGAACAAATGCCAATGAATATTTAATTATGTTCATTTTCTAGTTGAAATCACAAAGAAACTCTTTTCAGAAACATTTACATTGAGTGAATAAATCAAATTGTGTGTCAAATCAACAATGTATGTTGTTGTTGTTTTAAATGCTATTAAACTATAAAAAATGAGAATCTAGAGAATTTTCTTCGATTTAAAATGAATCTTTATAATTTTTCGAATAAATTAATCAAATTGATGCAAACAAATCGTAAATACCTCGGCCTTTTGATCATTTTGAACACCACTACCTCCGACCTGAGTTGCGTCAAAACCGCCGGCACCAACTGTAAAACGCAATTTTTTTGGTATTTTAAATGTAATGAAAAACGCGCGTAATTTCAATTCACTTACAGCTTTCATCCATGTTTATTTATTGAAGATTGTGGACGCAACTTTACAAATAATCACAACTGATTTCGATTATGGAAAATTGAAAAAATCCAACGATTTCACAATGATGCTCAATTGTTTTGTACAGCGTCCGTATAACAAATACAAAACTGAAATAATGTGAATGTCACATTTACGCGCCGAAATAGCACGTATTGCCTAAAGTGAACTGTCACACATACACATGCACACATGGAATCACAGTGAATGGATGGTAACACTATTGTTGCGTTTACACCGCTTGGCGTATGTATCGAATTTTAGCGGTATTTTGACGATAACATTGAATGAATCATTTTTTATGCAATTGAATCGGTAAAAAAAGCCATTAAATAAATTATCAACGCTAAATAGAAATATGTAAAATTCTCATATTAAACATTGAATTCGATTTGGATGATTGCAAATGTTGAAAATTGCCATTGAAATTGGATTTGTTTAACGGTTGTGCATGACAATTCAGTCGAATTGTGAGCGTTTTCATGTGAGTATTGTTAGTTTGATTTTTCAACACAGGTGGCTACGCGACCAAATGCTCAATGGCATCTCGTGAAGCACACAAACTTTGTGTAACTACAACATTTTTTAGTTTGATTCGTTTTGTGAATCAAGTTAGAAAATAAATTGAAAATTTCGTATAAATTCGGTTAAAATTATTTTCGAAAAATTATGCAAAATGTTCGTGAAGATTTAGTGTCGCATTTAATTAATAAATTTGTTTGTTAACACCGTTTATTTCGTGTTTAAAACCGATTTTCAAATTGGCATGCGAAAAATTTTTCCCTCCAAATTGTGAACATAGTGAAAAAGTGAGAACATACAACGAAATAATAAAAGAGAAGTGAAGCGAGTGTGTTTTTGAAGTTAGAAGTGCTTGTCGTGCTGAACGTATGCTGCTCACAAATCACATTACAAGTCAAACGCGACACAATTTTTACGAGGGCTAGCAGAAACAAAATCATAAAAAAAAGATTTCAAATTGAAAATAGAAAAATTGTGTTGTGATATTCACGACAAAACAAAACACCGAAAACATGCCACTGTTGAAGAGGAAACCATTTGAAAAAGATCCAAACACGCATCAAGCGTTAAAGGACAACCAGGAGGTGTTTTACTGTGAATTATCGAAGGAAATTTTTGTCGATTATGAGTAAGTGCATTCGATTTTTTCGTATAATTTGTATACGCTGTAAGTGCATTAAAATGGTTGTGTGGTGAATTCACTATGATTCGTTGTTTCGTTGCCTTGCCTGCTGCTTCTGCTATTGCTGTTGCTGCTGTTGTTTTTTTCTGTTTCTATTGGTGTTGCTATTGTGTTGCCCGTGCTCCGTGTTTGATCCGAGACATGCAATTTAGAGATTCGCATTGGATAAATTACGTTCAATAGTGAAATATGAAAGTTTAACAAAGCAAAGCGCACGGTGTGTGAACTGCCGCCGCAGATTGTGCTGCTGTTTATTGCATGCTAATGGTGATGGTGGTGGTGGTGCTATGCTCGTGTAGCCTTTGTTTGTAAAAGAAGACGCTTGCTATACATCGAACGATACAATATGAGTGGCGTGCATTTCAATTCGATTCAATTTTGTTGAATCGTTCAGCTTGACTTCGGATGTGCACACGATTTGTGACAATGTGCTCGTTTATTCTTTTGCTCGAAATATTGTTTAGACACAAAAATTTCATTCAATATGAATATAATCTGTAGCTTTTTCACATGTAAAACAGCTGATAACCTATTTTGTTGTGCATCAACAACACATTGTATCCAAAATGAAAAATTTAAATTAAAATTTTTCATATTCATGATGTGAATCTTTGGGCAACTTTCAAAATGTAAACAAAAACAACCGGCAACTTTTTTTTTCAATTTTTTTTTTAAATTTCATTTTTGTTTTTGTTCTTCAACAAATTCCTTAAAATAATGAAATCACAATGAAAATGTTTTATTTATCTTTCGTTTCGTCAATTGCAGGGAATACTTCGAACGAACGATGTTATTTAATTCGACAATATGGACATGTGCGGTGAGTGGCAGACCAAATTTGACATATGCTGAAGCATTGGAAAGTGAGAAAAAGCACAAAAAAATGATCGAAGCATTTCCGCATGTGCTCAAAGGCCCCGTTGTCTATATAGCCAATCTCACAAAACGTTCAGCAATTAGTGATTTGGTTGACGATGTATTCAACTATGTAAACACACGGTTTTTCAAAAATGAATTAGTTGTAGCAAAAGATCCAAATTCCGATCAATTCATTGAATGTGAAGTGGTTGGTTTTGTAACATCGCTGGCGAACACAGAAAGCAGCAGTCCAAATGGTAAAATTCCAATAGAAGATGTTAAATATCGTGTAAAACGAACCGAAGCAAATGGTAAATCGCCAATGCTGTGGACAGTGAATACCGATCAAATTCGTCGCCGTAAAAAGGACAACAGTTTACCATTCTCCAAGGATAAATTGAAATTGTTCTTGAAACAGTGCATCGAATACAATGACATTCGTATGCTGACAATCAAACAGGATGCATACAAACGGTATGTGACCGATGCAAATATCACATCGTTGTCCAGTTTTTATGTCGGCAAACAGCCGATATTTGATCTGTCGAAAGTGTTGGCCGACAAAAAGGAGAAGGATAAGAAAAAGAAACAAGAACAGAAAAAAGAGAAGCCCGACAAAGAGAAAAAGAAGAAGAATCTTGAGAATGGTGTCACAAAAAACGGAACGACACCGAACAAAAATGGCAAAGTGAAAAAAACCGGTAAACAATCATCATTGGATGATTTTGTTACCAAAGACGGCGCAAAAATAGCCGAACTAAAGAGACTAAAAAAATTGGAAGACGAAGAAGCCAAACGACGAAAAGAAGAAGAAAACCGCAAACGCAAAGAGTTGGAGGCAGAACGTTTAAAAATATTGGCCGAAGAACGTAAAAAACGTTTGGCCGATTTGATGCAATTGGTTCAGGTAACCGTGCGCAATCTCAATGCTGTCAAAGATGACCTCGAACTACAAGATCAGAAACCATTGCCGCCAACAAAACCGGTCAAAACCGTATTTGCCGATAAATATTTTTCGGATGCTGTTATGGTGATCGAATTCATCTCATCGTATACGACAATTTTGGAAGACAAGGACAAATTTCGAAATGGAATTGATTTTAGTCTTATGGAACGAGCACTACTGATGCGTGAAATTGCCGGACCATTGAGTGACATTTTGCAAGTATTGCTTGGTTCAATATTTTCATTGCAAATTGAAGAAGCCAACGAAATCGACATTGAATTCGAAAGCGGTCCCGTTACATTCAAAGACAACATTCCCAGCGAACAAAAAGATCTAATTAAACGAGCCACAGCGGCTGCCACATGGCCGCAAAAGTATTTGAGCTCAAACATGAGCGAATTACCAATTGATGCAACTACATTAACCGAACTTTTACGATTGCATTTTCTCACATCTGGCGCTAAATTGACGGAAGTTGGCACCAAATATCGTTTTCAGGAGCGTGGTGGTTTCCAAAATACCGACGATCCGGGCGTTATGTTTTGCATTGAAAATCCCCATATTCTAAAAGCATTATCCAAGTATACCGTATATGAACTGCCAACCGACGATATTTTGTCCATTCTTCGTGTTTTAATCAATCAAATTTTGAGCTATTCATCGGTTCGTGATTTGGTGGAAGAACGTTTGGAAAATTCAAACAAAGCAAAAATGGCACTGAAAAATTTACTATCGGCTGAACGAAAGCGGGAAACAACATTGGCCGCCGAAATAAAAGCAACATTGGAAGAAGTTAGAAAAACGATGGAAGGTTTTGAAGGTACCGATGAAGAGAAAGCCGCACACAAAGAAGCATTGGACAAAAAAGCCGATCTCAAAATTAAAAATTTGGAATTTTTAGCCGAACGAGAGAAGAAAAAGTTCATTGAACAATTGGATAAGTTGAAAAGTGAAATTTTCGACTATCAATTGTGCTTGGGATCTGATCGTGCGTATCGTACATACTGGTTGTTTGAATCATTACCCGGTTTATTCATTGAACATGATCCATTTGGTGGACAATGTATTGAAAATCCCGTTACAAATATTCATGGTTTGGCCAATTGTCCGCCGGAAAAGCGATATTTGTTCATCAAAAATATGCTACAGGAACAACAAAATAACAATTCAAATGATAAAGATAAAGAAAATAAAATGAGTAATACATTGGACGCCAAACCAAAGCCAAACGATGCTCCAAAACTGCTCGAATCTGATGCTGAGTCGGCAGCTGTGGCTGCAGCCGAGGCACAGGCACCGCCAGAAATCACATACTCACAACGTGATCTGTTCATGTGTACAGGTGACTACGAAACATGCAAAGTTCATAATATAAACGATAAATCACGTGTCACATGGACATTTTTGCACACCGAAGAAGAACTGAATGCATTGATCGATTCATTAAATCCACGTGGCTATCGTGAAAAATTACTAAAGGAACAACTTGAATCTCAACGAGAACTGATTCTATTCCATACGAAAAAGTGTCCAGTTGATAAGCTACAAGTTGAGGCCGATACAATCGAACAAAGAATCGAGCAAATTACCAATGATAAATCTAGAGTGTACTCAAACGCAATGTTTAATCATCCGAAAGGAACGCCCATTGGTGATGTAATGCTGGCCGAAATTCGATCGAACATTCTGGAATTGGAGTTCAAAGTTACAACCGGACAGCTTGGCGTGTTGGCTGTAAAAGATCGCTTGCAATGGCGTAGCGCTATAGAGGCCCAGAGTTATGACATGCAGACGAGTCATTTGCAATGGGGACCATATGGTCAATTCCAAGAAGGTAAAACCAAACAAAAATCACGCACATCTTTATCGATGACTTAATACGTTGTTTTTTTTTTAAATTCCTTTTCAGACTCAAAGGGCAAACAGAAAGCTATTCAACAAAATGGAAAAGTGCCGATCAAAAAGGAGGAAAATGATGGTGAAGAGGAAGAAAATGAAGACGAAGATGATGAAAATACGTCATTGTCAAATATGAATTATGAAGATCCTGGAGCATTTGTCAATGATGATCAAAGCGATGATTCATCGGAACACGAAGAAAAATTCAAACAAATTCATGGACTTTCCTGTGCTCTCTTACAAATTGCACAATCGATCGATGTCAAGTATTTTAAACCGCCATATGGTAATTTAAAATCGGGCGGTAAACACGGAACAAAAGAGGAGAATGCCGAAAAGGCACAACGCAGCTTGGAAAGATGGCAGGTTTCATTAATGCATTGTCAAAATGCTTCACAGCTATTTTTACACTACAATGTTTTGTATGATGCCATCAAATGGACACGATCGGCTCAAAATGCAAAATGTTCGTGTCGCAGTTCCAAAGATCCAGACAAATTGCTATTATGTGACGGTTGCAATATCGGACGTCATATCTACTGCTTAAAACCAAAACTAACGGTTTGTCACCTTCTTTGTATTTCAATTTTTAATCAAACATTGTTGAATCTTTTCATTTCAAACGATTGTTTTCATTTCGCAATGCATTACAGAAAGTGCCTGAAGGAGATTGGTTCTGCAGCAGATGCAAACCGAATCAAGAGCCGCCAACACAGAAAAAGAAACGTCAAGCATTCACCTATTCAGAAGAAGAGGATGATAATGATGCCGAAGAAGAGGACGAGGAGGACGAAGAAGATGGAGAAGAAGACGCAGAAGAAGATGAAGAAGCTGAAGATAGTGACGAATCAACATTGGACAGCACATTTGAAGATTCACCGTAAGCATTGGATTTTTTTTCTCGTTCTTTCATTTAATATACACACAGATTTTAATTTGGCAAATATTTTTTCAATTTATTTTTTGGCTTAAAGTTCTGACAGTAACTATACAGATAAGAAAGTTTGTGCAAGATGTAATAAAACCAATCGCAATCTGTTCAAATGTTCGAAATGTGATCGACACTTTGATACTAAATGTTTGAATTTAAAATCGAAACCGGACAAAAAATGGGCTTGCAGTTATTGTACAGAAGGCAGAAATAAACGACGTAGAAATCAAAGTAAGTAGAGATGACCATTCGGAATCCAAAAGTCAATTTTACAAAAATTTACTCGAGCCTTTGTTATACATATGTTTGCAATATATTTCACAATATTTTATACGATTGCATTATAGCAATGGTGTGCGCATATGTTTAAGCAATTCAAATTCGCTCGTTTATAATGTTTTTTTTTTAATTTTTCGTTTTGGTTGTGTAGTTGAGGATTATGACAGTGATGAAGAAACAGCAGCAAAAACACCAAAATTGAATGGTACCGAAGAACGACGATCATCGCGACGAAAAACCGAATCATCACCGCTCAACAGTCATCGTTTGAGCAGCACAAGACGTAGTCGTGCAAACGAAGATCTTTTACTCGACAACGTGTCCATTCACAAGTTGCTCGATGAAGTATGTAAACACGAGAATTCATGGCCATTTTTGCGGCCGGTCAGCAGGCATGAAGTGCCCGATTACCATAAAGTCATCAAAAATCCCATGGATTTGGCCAAAATCAAATCAAAACTAAACACCGGACAATATTCAACAAACGCAGAAGTCATGAAAGACATTCAATTGATCTTTTACAATTGTGACCTGTACAACCAAAATGAATCGGAAATTTATGTGTAAGTATTTGGAAGCGTGACACAGTCACACCATCATAATGAATGAATTTAATTTAAAAATAACAATTACAGAGCCGGTGCAACGCTGGAGACGTACATTGTGTCACGTTGTAAAGAGCTCGGTTTGCTGTTCGTTCCAAGTGAGATGGCCAATAGTTTAAGCGATGATTCGTCCTCAAAACGAAAGCGTCAAAAACTGTAAATGCTGAGCAACATCTTGATACATACCAACCCATAGAAAATGCACCAATTCGTAACAAAAAAAAAAAACAAACAAACAAACAAATAATCGAATGGACACACAAACACATTCAGAGTAGCTACGCGATAAACTGTCTCTTATTAATTTATTCGTTTTATTTCTTATATTGATTTTGTAGGCAATAGCTGTAATGTTTATTATTTAGTACAAAATCGTTCGTAGGTAGCATATATATATATTTTTCTTTTCACGGAGAATTGAATCATTATTAATTTACGTGTTCTACGAGAGTTTCGAATCAAATTCTGTAGATGTGTCATTTTAAACCAACTTAGAATTATTTCGATCGATACAAAGAAAAAAAAGTCTATCCTTTATCGACAAAACAAATGGCCATTGATTTTAATTGAACAACTTTTTTTTTGTGCCGCCATTTGTTTTGTATGTTTTTCATTTCAGCCCGGGCTTTCCAATAACAAAACAAACTAAAAATTCATGCAAAACTAACGCTGATTCACGATTCAGGGCTGGTTCACTCAATTTTGATCACATTAGTTTTATCAGCCACGGCAAAACACAACCAAAAACAGTAACAAAAAAAAAATATGAACAAGATTCCTAGACAAAATGGAACAAATTATATCATAGTCATTTTTAGTGTACATTTCGCTCTCCCGCCCGTCTGCAATCAGTTCTTCAACAATATCACACATCCACAATGCACACACTCACCACTGTAGATATTTAATTTATAAGTTATATTGAAATGATGTATTATGTTCATTAAATCTGATTTCTCATTTAAGATGGAAAAAAATGTAACGAAAAAAAAACACACACACACAAAAACAATTATTACATTTAATTAAGACCATGGTTCGATTTTATATTATAAAACGTAGTACATAAGTTAATTGATGAGTGAATTATAAGAAAACGAATTTGAGAAGTTAAATAGCCATTGCGCGAGATAGAGAAAGAAAAAACAAATTCATGATAAATTCGGGTAAATCATCAGAATGTTTAAACGATCTTTGATCATTATGATTATTCATTTCTCTTGTTTTCATTCTCGAATAAAAAAAATGTTTAAAAAATCTGTTCGAATCAATAGCAAAATGTCCACATTGTTGGAATTTTTAGCCTGCGCAAACAATCGTACGTACATATTTTTTCAGAAATTATGATGATAAAAGGATAAAATAAAAAAAACCAAAACGAAAGTTATGGAAAATGGAAAATAGATAATTTTAAATGAAAACACAAAACGCTGTTGTTTTATTTCACGTTTGAAAATTTATTTCATCTTTTTAATTATTTTCTATACAACATCATCTGGATTTTGGATGGAACAACATTACATACAATCAAAAATTAACAATTTAAAACTCGATTGATGCTGTAATATGTTCACATTTGCTGATTTATGATATTTCCTCGGATTGTTGTTATTCTAAAGTATTCATTGATACGGTTGGTTGGTATTTACTTGGAAACGTAGGAAAATCGGCAAACATCTATGGTGTTTAATGATGTCCGCGTTCGTGTTCGAGAGCTTCTAGTCTTTCCTTTTCTTTCCACAATGCAACGTTGCCTGGTGAGTTGACTGCAATGGCAAATATACACAAAAATGATCGTTTAATCACTTGATAAACATTTTAACCTTGAAAACATATTAAATTTTCTATCTTTTTTCCCGTTTTATCAACTGATAGTTTTGTCAAATGCAATTCAAATTCTAACCTTATTATGTCAGTGAAATGATGCATATGTATGAATATAAGTTACTTACCAGCTTTGTGGATTTTGTAGAAGAATGGAGTACAAAGGACGATCGAAATAGCCCAGTACTTGTACAACCAACTGTTGGGATGGGTAAAATATAACTTATATGGGAATTGTGCGATTTTAGCACTGAAAGTGTATGGATATTTCATTGGTCTTCCGACTGGTTTTGCTGCTTCTTCTGCCATTCTGCTGGATTTATTTACCACAATTTTCAATAACCTATTAAATCGAAAATAAATAAAACTATTCGATAAAATCACTGCGTTTCCAAAAACGAAAGCTTGTATCAATGTAAAATAAGAAAAATTGAACAGAAATTTCGATCGTCTTTACCTTAGAAAAATCAAAAAGTTATGCAATTTTTTTTCTAGCTGTCGTTCTCGGTGAACCCAGTGTGACAAGATCTCAATTGATATGAAGTTAGCTGTTGGGGTTACACGATGCTTTGCGGTTTAAAAGTATTACCATATAATACATTCAATTTAAGAAATATGCATGCAATGATACCCTGTTCTTTTTCATCAAATGGCAATTACAAAATATTTCAATAAAAAATTGTAAATAGTTTCAATGTTTTTGAAATGTTCCGCATTTTTAATTTTATTTCATAAATACTTGTTGCAAGAAAAAAGAGTTAAAAATAAGCATCCAAGCAACGGAATTTTTCGGAATGACAATCGATTTTTCTCGACATTCTAACTAACTTTGTGTTGAACGAATGAATAATGTTTTTTATCATGTTCAGCGCGCATGTTAGCCATTTTATGTATTCATGTTTTGCTTGCATTTTTTTGCGTACGCATTCATAAATTCCATGTTGTAGACAAAAAAAAATTCGGTTTGTTTAAACTGTCTGTCAATGAATACGGAGAGCACATGTTAATTGAGTTTGAAAGATATCAATAAGTAAAGACAAAAACTAATACAGTTCCATTTTTTACCGATTTTACACTAATACACCGATGCCCAGAGGTAAAAATTAAGAGAAGAAGAGAATAGAAACGAGACGAGAGAAGAAAAAAAGCAACAAATTTATAGGTTCGAATTGCCGTACAAACATATCTCTCAACACACATCTGAGTGAGTGAAAAATTGTCTATCTTTATCTATCACCGAACAAAACAACAAAAATCACCGAAAGTGTAATAGAGTCAACTGCTTCATCAATCTGACGAATCTGAGTATCATAATGGATGAGACAAAACGAAATAGTATGAAATTAGATGTTGAGGCGGTACGTTTGTCTGAAAACGATCACGATCGCCCAACCGAAGTTTATAAGCAAGTATCTGAATTCGATTCCAACGATAAATCAACTGGTAAGTGTATAGAAAATTGAAAAGTGCTTTTTTTGGTATTGTATCACTGCAATTAAGTGACAATTGTCCCGCAGTTTTTGTTTTAAAATTATCTATTGTTCAAATTTCAATTTAAATTTTACATCATTTTTTGATTTAAGTGAAAATATATGCATATATTTCAAATTTAATAAATAATATTGTTAATTGAATGCCACGACTTCACATCGTTCCACTCTGTCATATAACAATTCGGTCGTTCAGAAAAGCATGATGAAATCGTACAGTCGATTTCAAAAACAAATGCAAACCTTTTGTTGGGACAATTTTTCAAGGGTTAGGCGTTGCCCGAATCATTTGTTGTGTATCACGTTTATTCTATTTGTTGGATTGAACATTGGCCCATTTCGAAATTGCAGTGATTATTTTGTGAACAAATTCCATGTTTGCAAAACTATCGAATGTTTGCAAAAGATTTTATAACAAAAAATGTCTCTTGTCCGTATTTTAACGAAAGCAGTTATCGGTGAAACCGACATGAAATTCCACCGAAATATTTTCAGTCGAAAATGGAACTTATGAATAATGATAATTTCATTGTCGTCATCACACAGATATGCCAAAAATGTCCCAAGAAATGTGATATGCACGCGTATTGAAAATACATAGAGATTACAGGATAATGACACGTAAAAATTGAAACCAAGTTTCAAACACATTTCAACCATTCTATAAGAAATCAAATAGAAAATGAGCCTCTACCCTATAGTGATAGCTCGATCGGAGTCTGTTGTATTATTTTCATGGAATACACACATCTTTGTTTGCTTATCGTTCAATTACTTTGGCAATCACGCTACAAATCGTATATATACTAACTAAGTATTATATTTGATTGAAGATTTCAAAGCGTTGTCTGTCAACCATTGAAAATACATACAGATGACATTCAATTTATTTAAGCGGTATTCTCTTTCATTCATAAACATTCAATTGAATTAAATTCAACGAGATCAGGATACTATATACATCAATACAGATATATAGCAATATATATAACCACTGCAGTGTAAGTGACAAACAAAAGACTATCTCACTGTATTTTTCGTCGACGTCGTTCAACGTCATATTAAAATAAAAAAATTGTCGACCAATTTTCATCTGGCAAACACAGACAAACATTTTTTTTTTTCTCAAGAACAAAAGGTCTGTTACCAATCAGTTAGTTAATTCAAAAAAATCGGAATAATTTATAAGTAAAATTGTTGTTAGTCGTGTGCATTTAGTTGGGATAGTATTTACTTACATGAAAGAAAGAAAAAAAAAATTATTTTTCCACCTTTTTGTTACCTTTTTGTTACTTTTTTCAACAGATCAACCAGCAACAATCATGACGCGTGAAAAGAACGATACTATTGAAGATGGAGCCGACGAAAAGATGCTGGGCGTCGATGATAAAGAGCAATTGGCACGCAAAGATGAGGTGAAGTTTATTCCCAGCGATCGTTCGAATGGTGATGCCAAAATTGATATCGGCAATATTGAAAAGGTACGCTAATTGCATGTCATGTCATACGGGACGCTAATTAATCTCATTTCAATGGTTCTTCTGAAAAGTCTCAATTGTATTGAACCAATTGCTAATTAATTGTATTTGGTTTGTATTTGAAAGAATGAAAAAAGGTTCCGTTTTAAAACTGTAGATCGGTTATTTACACACGATGTCGTGAATATATTTTGCATTTATTTAAATTCAGTCAAGACTGAAGATTTAGTTTTTGCTTTGAATTCCGAGTGAACGGTTCGACTTTTGATTATAGAGCATTACACATATTTCGTAGCTCAGTTTTTCTATCCGAATCAAAATGGTAGTTGTTTGAAAGTGTTTTTTTTTTGAATAACTTTTTAATGAAAATTTATTTATATTTTTGGATTTTTTTTTTAGTCGACTTTCAGCGGAATGACAAAGGATGAGTTGATGAAATATGCCAACGATCCATTCTGGCAACGTTTGCGCTGGACATTCTTCGTTCTTTTTTGGTTATTGTGGGCAGCAATGTTGGCCGCTGCCATTTTTATCATATTAAAAGCACCAAAATGCTCGGTCGATAAACCACTGGAATGGTAACGTTGTTGTCTTTTTTAACTCTCACCATTTTCGACATGAAATTTTATTGAAATATTTAATTTTCGTATGCAGGTATAAAGAAGGTCCACTTGTTGTAATGCCAAAAGAGCATTCATATACAAAAGCCGATTCACAATTAATTGAAAAACTTCAATCGATCGATGCAAAGGGTGTAATCTATAATTTGCCTGCTGATAAAACGTATTCGGTCGGTACGGATTTGGTGGATAAATATATTATTGGAATTGTCGATGGTTTCAAAAATACCAGCATAAAAGTTATACTCGATTTAACGCCAAACTATGTGACAACTGAAAATGCATTGTACAAATTGGCATTGAGCAATGAAACATATCGTAGTGCATTTATATGGGTCGAACGTGAGTGGCAACCAAACAATTGGTTGTCAAAAGTTGAACCACAAAAAAGTGCTTGGAAATTGGTTGGAAGCAAACATTATGTGCTCAATCAATTCGGTGAAAATAATATTGATTTGCAATTGAATGATCCAATTGCAAAAGCGAATTTCACCGGTGTATTACGTCATTTAGTGAAATTGGGTGTAAAAGGATTCCGTTTGGCAAATGCGAAACACTATATTATCGATCGAAGTATTCCGAACGATGGAACAATAGCAACTAATTCGAAAGCTGTTCACTCTGATTATGAATTCTGGACGCATAATGCCACCACATATCAACCAGGCATCGGAAAATTGTTACATGAATTCTGGCAAGTTGTTAAGAATGAAACGAATGGCGAAGGTTTCTTATCAGTTACCGATTATATTGAACATCCGGAAAAGTTTTCCACTGACGGTAATATGACGATTGGCTTTGATTTACCAATTGTCGTTAATTTAACGTCAACATTGTCCGATGATAGCACAAAACCAATGGCGGCCAAATTAAAAGAGCGCTTATCAACACTAAATAATACACAAATGCTTACGAAAAACAGAGATGTCGGTCTTCAATGGCCGTACGAGAATCCAGAGCAAAATAATTTGAAAATCGGTACATCCGAATACAATATATTCTTATTCTTGTTGCCGGGCGTACCGGTTGGAACACTCAACGATTTCATTGGCACCACTACTAATGCCACCGTTGAAATAAAAAAATTAGAAGACATTCGAAAAACTCAGTCCTATCAACATGGCACCTTTGAGGTTTATACCGCTCTTAACGAAACAGTCATTGCATATTCGAGGTAAATATTTACGATCTCATTTATATTCACAAATAATACCGATTCATTATTATACTAATCTACTAATTCTATTAACACTCATCATTTCATTTAATTTACTCCCACGTTTCCTGCCTCTTTTACACATATTTGCACTTAAAAAATAATAATAATTCATCTAATTTATTTATCATGCTGCGCATGTGAACATTCAGGCGGTAAGATATCAATTAACCAACTAACACACATAACCAACAGAATGACACAAATAATTTCCGGTTTCTAAAGAAAGAATTATTTTAATGGAATTTTCATTTTTTTTCATAATTTTAGATTGAAGTCGGGAACTCCGGGTTATTTTGTCGTTTATAATCCAACGGCTGACAAAGTAACAGTTGACTTTTCGTTTGTGAAAAGTTTGCCGGAACAATTGACCGTCGAATTGTTCAGCAAACCATACGAAAATACTGTCGACAAGGTTCCAACAAATGCAATCCCATTGCAAGAGAGCTCTGCTGTTATTTTCAAATATGCACCAAAATCAGCTGAGTAAATCGAAAGCATTTATTGATCCAGCATTGAAAATATGGACCAACACACTTTCAATACAAACGACAAATTCTATAAAATTTAACTCAAAATGAAAATAAAAACATTTATATGCAACATACAATGAGAATTGTATGCTATATGAAAAATCTATCAAATTGCTGTTTTAAAAAAATGTGTTTGCTGTCTGTCTCAATATTGAAATGCATTAACATAACGTAATAAATATGAAAAAAAAACTGTTTGATTGAGTTAATAAAGAATAAATGTAAATTCTGTTCATTGCATCAATCTGTTGTCTTATCATTTCAACATTCTTTTTATTTTTTAGAATCGATAACGTTTTTGAGTTTCATGTTTAATGTCAATTGACAATGACTATTCATAACCTCAATAATATTGAGCGTACGCAGTACAAAGAATGGTCTTCACACAATGTTTGACTTTCCAACTATAAATCGATAAGATAAAGGAGATATTGAGTGCACTTGAAGACATACATGATGATGGATTGTATTATTGCTGGCAAAATAGCGCAGCGATTCGTTGGACAATTGATGTTGCTGTCAACCAAACGATGTGATTACTTAAAAAGCCAAACACTTCGTTTTACCACCACTTTCGGTCGATGTGATGAAGAAAGAGACAACAACAACAAACTCACTGCGCACGAAGGTCACAACAATACAACACAGCACCAATTTTATCAGGCATCTTGTGAGAGACTTGTTTTTTCGAAAGCAACAACAACAAGAGTAACATCAACACATAGACCTGTTTACTCGCATACCATTCAGTGGGAAAATCATTCAGTAAATCAACAGCTAGCACTTACACGTCACAATCGTTTCTATTGCACAGTAAAAACTATTCGCAAGAAAATGGTAAGATTTTATTACGAAAATATTTGCTTTTATAATAACTCAAAAAAAAATTGGAGATTTTTTTCCGGTTTCCATGGAAATTGTGTGTTTTTTAAGAAAAAGAATTGCGTATGTGTTTTGGTGTTATTAATGACTGTTTCTGACAACTGTTGAATATATGTGTATCTTTTGTTCGATTTCATTTTTATTCGATTTTTTTTTGTTGCCAGGGAAAATTAACGGATGCCGAACGTAAAGAATTATTGGAGCCATTACTTGCTAAAGGATGGACTTTGGTGAATGGTCGTGATGCTATTTATAAGGAATTTTTGTTCAAAGATTTCAACCAGGTACATACACGCAGAAACCCATGTGTTTTTTTTAGTTACTGTTTCATCATGATAAATGTTTTACAGGCCTTCGGCTTCATGAGCCGTGTTGCTCTGTATTCGGATAAGGTTGATCATCATCCTGAATGGTTTAATGTGTACAATAAGGTGCAAATTACATACTCATCGCATGATGTGAGCGGACTGAGCAAACGAGACATCAACGCAGCCAATTTTGTTGAAAGCGTTCTTTAAATCAACACGGACAATAAACAGCAAAAATAATCTCGAATAATTCTCGAATTTTTATGATAATAATATTTTCTGTAAAATTTTATTGAATATGTTTGGAAATGGTTAAAAAAAAAGTAAATGTTATACGTCAAAATCGATGTGTGTTTTAATGTAAACAACAAAAGACAATACACATCGATCAATTTATGAAAATCTTAAAACAATAAATACAGTCAGTTCAGTTTTAGTTTCAGTTTTATTTCTCTAAAGTAATAATTTACTTAAAATTTGGTAACCCGAATTTTCGGAAGCATCTGGTGTTGTGTCGTCAACACCAAAGCCAATCCCTTTGAAAAATGTAATTGCCGCTTCGTTATTGGTTAAAACAGTAAGTATTAACTTTTCCATTTGGTAATGACGTGCCATTTTCTCCAATGCATTCATGATGAATCGTCCAAGACCTTTTCGTTGATAGTCTTTTTCCACTTGCATTTCATAGCTACACAAATTCAAATGATTGACATTTTAAATAGAGATTCAAAGAAAAAATATCTGTTAAATGCTTACCAATAAAGTACACTGTTTCCATAATCCATATCAAATCGGAACATGGCATATGCGATTGGATTCTTTTGTTTATCGGTAGCAACCAAGTAACGTGCCCAATTTTTATTTAAATCGCTTTGTTTGACCTTCGGTTGCCATCCAATCGGACCGGTCTTATAGAATGATGAAACATTCCGTTCGGCCAATTTGAATGCCCATTTCACTGTTTTGGCGTCCATATCATTTTTCCATTTGCAATAAATGTTCGTTTCAAAATCACCATTTGTATACTTTGAAAAGTCGCTTGCAAACGGTTCCAATGGATTTTTAATTTTTGCTGCTTTTTCAATGTTCTTATGTTGATTGGTCACCGATGGAATGCCCGTCATTTTGTTCTATTTAATGTAAAAATTGTAGAAAAACCAACGAAAAATACGAGAAAATGTTTAAAGGAAAATAAACTGATACAACACAACGCCTGCTGCCGTCAATAATGAATCGATTGTTGTATGTGCAAGAATGTTTGGCGCGTAATTGTAAACATCATGTCATTTCTGTCAAACGACGATCAACTGGCGTACTCTATTGATGGAGGCGCGCACATTCACATTGTACGAACTTTGAGCTTTTCACATATCATTCATATATATATGTTTTTTTTTTTTTTGAAATTCGATCTTTCAACAGATGACGACAACGAAACAAAATTGGAAAGTAAATGAAAACAAAAGTAAAGAACTGTAATTAATGATGACGACTGAGGTCGGAGAGTAAACAAAATTGGAATGTTAGAATGTGCGTACGAAATTCGATCGAATTGTATAATAACAGAGCAAAAGAATGAGAGTTATTGTTTTTTTACAGAAAATTGAAAAGAAGAACAAGAAGTAAATTGCCTCGATATCCTTGGCCTTTTCGTGTGCATTGAATTGGACGTGTGATACGATGTTGAAGATGCGAATAATATAAAATGCAGTTACATCAAGACAATGAACTCAATGGGCGTGCGTGCGTGCGAACGCACATTCGATCGATGGCACACTCACTCGCGGAAAGCCAGACGACAACTTCTTCGTCAGTTTATGCTTTTTGTTTTCTCATTGTTTCTGCTTATTATTCTTTCGAAATGGCCCCAAATTGTGTTTATAATATTATAGTCTTTAACGGCGGCAAGCGCATAGACGAATTTTAATTGAGAAATTATTTTTTTTTTATTATTTCGTTCTTCATTGATTTCTGCTTCGTTGCATGATCACATTGTAATTGCGCACCGTTAAGGGCATATTCATTGAAATTATATCAAAATAAAACTTTTTTACTTTCGTTTTTTTCGTTCCTTATCGGTTTTTTTTTCTCGTGAACAAAACAATAAATCAACATGATGACAACGACGTTGACGATAGTGGAATTGAAAAAAAGACATTTTAACAAATTGATGCGATTTCAAAGTGACGGACCGCATTTATTGATGCTATTGAATTGTTTAATGAATACTATATTTTGTTTTTTAATGACTTGAATCGCTTCGTGGAATGAATTGAATTTAATTGCACTTTTTTTTATCGCATATGGAATATGAATGGAAATTCAAGTGCATTTGCATCGATATTTATAGGATTTCAATTACAATCCGAGTAAATTTATGAAGACTTGTATAGAAGTGAAACGTATTTGAAATTGATACAACCGTTTTTTAAAATGGAAATTTGATCGACCTGGGGTTTTTGATTTGAATCAGAACACAAAACACGAATATCAGTTTAATTATGCAATGATCTTGTGAAGATGCGGCACGCTCTGATTAAAACGAACATTGATCTAAAACATAGACAACGCAAACACACTTAAAACCGTAAAATTGAAATCGAATACATAACATTTAGACAAATTTACTGAATTAATTTGTCGCATCATATATCAATTGAAAGATCGACATTTCATGGAGAGCATTTGTTTACACATCAAATTAAATCAGGCGAAGCCAATTTTTTTTTTGTTGCTTCTTTCAATTGCAAATACATTAAAATGCATCTTTATCATTGATTGCGCGTGTTTGTCCTTGCGATTAGCACAACAGCAATTCAAGTGAATCACTTCGATTGCATACACCATTTCCCATTGTATTCCGTCAGTTTGTGTCTTGTTTGAAACATGAATTACAAGTTTTAGCTAATCATCTAGTCTAATTAGCCGATCAGAAAACTGAAAGCAAGAACAACATACTCACTCATGTTGCTAAGCCTATCCACATACATACACATGTTTCTTAATTGTGTTGTGTCCGGTGTACGGAATAAGTGTGACAATATTCCAAACAATATAATTAACGCCATATTTTTCAATATGAAAACTAGATAAATCGCACGTCAACAAAACGTATTAGTTACATTGCATTGTCGCGCCGCTTTTGTTGTTTCGGGGTAACGATTCAACAATATAATTTTTCATGATTATGGAATGTGGTATCATTGCGTTTGTTACGCTTGTTTCTATATTAAGTAAGATCGCTTGTTGTTGTTGCTTTTTATTGCATTAAAAAACACAACTTATCGGATTGGATTTGAAATTTGAATAATTCAGAAGGTTTGGATTACAATCTAATGCCAATACCATATTCTAAATATTTGAATGAGGAAAATCGAGTATATCGATGTGACAGAGATGGAAAAAACTTGATGCCAGATTAGATGAATGATTTGTTGATTTTTTCTTCTTCTTAGATTTCTGCTCTCTTCAGATTTGTGTGGCGTTGAGTGAATTAAAATGTTTAATTGATTTCAGCAAAAAAAAAAATCCTGATTGAAATATTTTACGAAATTCTTTTCTCTTTTGGCTCCTCCATTCGGCATTGCTCTGTTAAATCGATTATTATGAGTTGGTATTCATTATTGTCCATGGCACAATCGTAACGTAACATATCGCGTAAGTCAAGAATTACGCACAATTGACCGCCGAAAAATGAAGCAGAGAAGAAAAAAACAGTCGCCGTCTTGTTTGTAATACCGATTTCGCCTCACGAATTATTTATGTGCGATGATTTGTGAGTGGTGATGGTCACCACAGTCGATCAGCTTTAAATAACAATAATTATACATATTTGTTGCTTCGTCACCCATATTGTGATGGGTGCGAGCGCGAGCACCCATACAAGCGCATCATTTTACAATCAGAATACGAAGTAACTTAACAGAAAAAAGGTCTTTTACAAAAGTCCATCTACGTAATTTATCTGCGGCTCGTGTATGTATGCAGATTGCATTAAGTAGTTACTCTTCACACTTAATCTTCTATACGCCCTGTATGTATATCGTGTGTTATCCAGATCTAGTTTCGTCTTGTGAAAAACAATTGGGTAGGCCGCCGTCGTCGCCGTCAGCGACTCATTGCTTTGCAAAAGAGAATGGCTAACATCTATATAAAGGTCTCCACAAGTAAGGATGATCTGATTAAGTGTTTGCAGCTTAAACATATTATATCAATCTTCGACGTGCTCTTCATTCGTTGTCATAAAAAAGAATAAAGTGTGTTATTTTTCGATTTCGTTTCGATTTTCCATTTCAGCTAGTTCAAAATTCGAAAAAATTACCATTCTAATCATTTCGATTATAATCCAATTAACTATTCTAATTAATATTTTAAAAAATATATATAGAATTAGTTCAATTTTGTGCTTTCGTTCTATTTTCTTTTTAGATTTTTTTTAATCGAATAACTTTTTTTTGGATTAGATGAAAGTGTTACTTGTGATCTCGGCCATAGTGTCGATTGTTAGTGCTGGTGTTGGACCAATCGTGATCATACCATCAACGTCCACACTCCTACGATCACCACAGCGTGATTCGGCCATTGTTCAATCGGAACGATTAGGTGGAAATTTTGCATATGCCATTGCTGAAGGACAATCATTTCAAACAGTATCACCTCTTATAGCTAGTGTAATATACATAAATCATATTGTTGGTGGTTACACGGCTTGTACTTTCGTCTAAATTTTTGGTTTTTTTTTTGTATTATTTAGAATCTTCGTGCTATTGATAATTTGGGTGTTTCATATGCCATCAATCCGTTCCCAATATTGACGGCCCCAACAACAATCTTGCTTCAATCACAGCCAACATCAGAAGAAGAACAACGTAAGTGTTGTTCATACATATTTATTTTTTGTTTCGTTGAATTAATTATTTGATTCAATGTAAAAATGGATTTGAAAACCTTTTTGAAAATTGTAGGCGAACAGCAAAAAGCAAAGGATTTATTGCAAAAGCAAAGAGATGAATTACAAGAGGCATTGGATCGTCAACGTGAAGAGGATGAACGACAATTGCAAGAGGCCGTTGATCAACAAAATCTATTAAATCAACAAGCATTGGAGCAGCAAAAACAATTAATTGAATTACAACAACAATGGCAACAGGAACAACAAAATATAATCGCCAGTGCGGGCGGTGTCAGTGTGCCTGGAATTTCGATTGTTCCAGCTTCACCAAGCAACAATAATGGCGATAATCCACCAAACAATAATAGTAGTGACAACGAGGACAACAATGAAAATAATAGCAATAACAATGGTGATGATAATGAAGCTGTAGTCGTGGAAAGCGATGCAATCGCAAAAGATCAACAACAGCAGCAACCTGAATCCGATCAAGCAAAAAATCAATAATGATAAATAAAAAAAAAACATCGGCAGGAAACTAATCCAAGCACAGCAACATAATTAAATATACCAATGAAGCGACATATATCTTTAGCATAATTCAATTTCAAATGGGCATATAATCTCTCGGTTCGGATTCTATGTGATTTTGAAAAGAAAGCGGCTTCCTTCCCCGAATGACGCAATATTTATCTGTTTGTTTGCCTTTTATTTCTTTTCCAATGCAATAAACTACAAAAAAAAACACACACACAATATTTTTAAAAATCTGAAATCTAAACCATTTGAAGCACACAAAATAAAATGTGTTTTGTACGAAATTTATTGAATTAATTAGTATGCTACTCACTGTATTCATGTGATTGTTTCCTTATTTTAATTTTTTTTTTGTTTCGTTTTCTGTATTGCCTTTATGCGTCACATTATTATTTAGTATGTTTGATTATCGGTCCGAGCTATGTTTATTCTTGTATCCGTTGAGTGGAATAAATATGTACCTTTTTGACGCAATAACTTCAAATGATTCAAATAATGTATGCTACTGCCGTGTTTTTTGTTTTTATTTTCTCTCATTCTTCTCAAAATACATTATAACATTTTCATTTTTGGGATCTGTTTATTTCTTTTAAAAATTTGACAGTACAAAACAATAACTCATGATTTTCTTTTGAAAAATAATAATAATAATAATATTTCTAACATGTCAAGCATTTCAAATAACGACAAACTTCAATAGTTTAAACGTATTCTAATCTGAATGTTTGGCTTTTCTTTGTTTTGAAAAAATGAAGGAATGTGTTTAATAACTCTAGCTTCCAGATATATGTGAACAAAAATAATAATATAATTTTTACTATCGTCTTATAAACAAAATCTAAGCCTAAATGTTCGTTAAATTTTCTGTGATGTTCAATTTCGTAGTGGCTCGTAAAATAAATAAATATTTAGTTATTTCGTTGGAATGAGCCTTGAACGAAAGACTTAAATGGGAAGAATGCTTAATGCACAACATAAATACATTATATCGTAAATTCTTATGATTCGATCCATTTTATTTATTCAAATCATTTAATTTTTTGCAATATTCTGTGAGCCACTCACAAAACTACCTTGCGATCCATTCGATGAAGAAAATGATGATTGACCTTGCGATCCATTCGATGAAGAAAATGATGATTGACCTTGTGACCTGGATGATGGCGACGAACTTCGAAAGCCTACACCACCACCATTACTAGCGTTGCTAGTGACGGCGTTTTTGTTGTTTCTGTTTTCACTATCGCCAGCCGAATTCGAGCCCGAACCAGATGCTGCATTGGATGATGTTGATGTTGATGAAGATGATGATGTGGAACGAATGCCTACACCTGAACTTTGGGCATTTCCAGAAGTGCTTGGGGCCGATCCTCTTAATCGAGCATCATTCACAACACCTCTATTCGCTGAACGATTTCCATTAACGCCACCGTATGCTGCATTATTACTAGCGGCCGTTCTAAAACCATTATTATTTAAATCATCAATACCGCTGCCATCATAACCACCATTGACATCGTTTACTTTTCCATTTCCAATTCCATTGTTAACGCCATTATTGATACCACCATTATCGCCATAATTGGCAGCCGGATTAAATCCACCACCTTGACTCACACCATTTTCGCGATCGAAGTAAATGGGATTTAGCGCATCAGCGACCGTGCCATATGCTGATTGAGGTGGTGCTGGACCATTTAAACCTTCATCAAACACAAACAAAATTTGAAGTGAAACAATTTTTTTCCAACTGAATTAACTGTATTAAATATTGATGAAATAAAATTACCTGCTACACCTGGAGCGATTGGTGTGGCGACTGGAACTCCGGAATTGGCGAATCCGGGAACAAGTCCAGCGGTATTTCCTACTCCACCAACATTTCCATTACCACCGACATTTCCAACTCCACCGGCACCTGGTGCTCCACCAAAATTGCTTCCAATCGGTGCTTTTTCGCCACCAATACTGCCGTCAATAGCTGTCGGAGTTATACCAGCATATGGTCCATAGGCTGTCTGAGGCAAAACGCCAAAATGTGGTAAATATGCTGACTGCGGGTAACCAGAGAATTGATCGTAGATCAATGGATATGAATTGTACGCAAATGGTGCAAGATTCACTGGATTTTTGCCCGGTGAAAGTTGAATTAAACTCGGCGGAAAACCAAACTCATTCAATGGAATCGGTGATTTTTCAGTGTTTGTATTTTGAATAACAGCCGTTTCATCTTTTCCAGCACTTGCACTTCGCTGTACACTTTCATCGGTTGCCGCATTCACATTGATCGTTCCATCGGCATTGGCACCATATTTTGGTACATATGCAGCCGATTCAAATGGATTGAAACCGAATGGATCATAATAACCACCGTATGGAGTATATCCATAGGGTCCATAAAAGAATGGATCTTGAAGTGCTGGTTGTATTACGGGATAGGCACGGCTTGGTGTTAGATTTTGATCGGTCGTTATCAATGCATTGTAAACTTTTGGTGTTCGCAACAATGCGGCTGCATCGCATTCAAAAAATGCGATCATACATATAATAACCTGAAATGAAATGGAAAGAAAAAAAAAACAAACAAACAAGTTATCTAAACAATTGTCTTTAACCTGGAATGCTGCACAACCATATGCGAAACACAGGCGAAAATAGTGAAATGTCATTTTTCATTTTGTTTTTATTTTTTCGTCGGTTTCAACGACAACTTTGGTTTTGGTTCATAAAAAAACCAATCGGATGCTAAAATAATAATTGAAGACAAACATTGTAATGAGCAACAAAAGATAACGATGAAATTTATGAGGAGTGCACACAGAGATAGTTGGTTGCCGCGAAAGTCGAAAAAAAAATACGATTTCTACTTTTCTATTCCCATTGACACGACACGAAATTGAAATTGAGCATTAAGTCAATAAAAACATTCAGCAAAAATGGTGTTTGTGTGTTTTTTTATTGTAAATTCAATTGAAAGATTTATGTGTAGACGTATTTGTATGTGGGTAGAGATTTACACCTTGTTTGCTTTTGTTGAGTGGCATTCTCATATTTTCTCTCATCGTGTGGTTTATTGGCGTGACAATCAGCATAAGTATGTACATGCGCTCGCGCGCGTTTGTACAATTTATAATATATCTTTAGCTCTCTTGTGCTGATCTTCGATATTCCAGATGAATGATAAAAATTAGGTCTCGCGCGCGCTCGCAATGGTAATACAAGAACAAAAAAATAAGAAGAAGTAGTTTAAACCAGATCGTGTTAAGTTTGATTTAGTTTCAGATTCACGTCGAATGTGTCAGAACATTGTAGGTGTCGGAAAAAAGTCGATGATAAAGAAAAACAAAACTAAAAGAATATATTCAATTCAATTGTTTTAATTACATGAACTTAGACAACTAGTTACCTATCTACCATATGCGTGCGCGCACAAAGGGCAGAAATTAAGAAGAAAAAAAGAGTATATATTTTCACAGTTATTCGCGTGTAATTTGCTCCATCTGCGGCAATTCAAAATGCTTTTGCAATATGAAACAAACAAACGAAAATTGTTTCACTGCTCTACATTTCATTTGCTCCTCTTTTTTTTAAATTGTTGCTTATTTTTATTTGAATAACATTTTTTTTTTTGGCAATATTACCATCACGATTAATTTCATGCGGCAAACACAAAAACACACAATAATGCATGACTTGATGTAGATCATGACTCTTGCTAAACTTTTATTTTCGATTTGTTATCCATTCTGATGCTGCATGAATCTTTGTGCAAAGTTGTCTGACATATTTGCCGAATATATTCAAAATAACGTTTCGTTACTCCGTCTCTTTCTCAATATTGGCAATACTTGAATGCGTTTCATTTTCGTATGATTTTCTTCGAATTAATTACAACAAAACCGACGAACAATTGTACAGCTTGCATTGTTTATTGGCTCCGGCATATCACCGACGATGACGACGACGAGGCCTTCAAAATCATAAAATTTTACGTTGAAATTTCGCTTGCAATATTTATTGCGCGTTTTCTTTCAAATGTACATTGAATTGGTGCGGGCGCGCGCATGCACTCACTCTCACTATCTCATTCTGTCTTCCAATCTTTTTTGCTGTCACTCTATGCGCGCTAGCCTCTTGTTCGTATGCATCAATGGCAAGCTATTAATGTTATGAAGTCGCTAATGTGCTACAACCAAGTCATATTTATGATTATTTTTATTTTATTTTTTCGTTGTAATGCGCCGACGTTTGTTTTTTGTTTTGTTTGGTTTACAAAAACGAAAATTCGAAATTCATGTATACAATCATGTGAATTAAGCGATGTGGTAAATTTTGTGGCAAGTCCATAGAATTATTTGACTGATTATAGTTGGTAAAAATAAAGCAACCAAAAACACATCGAGAAAACATGAAAAAAAATGTGCTTTGTTTCTTTGTTCTAATATTCTGCAGCAGCACAAGCAAATGGTAAATGGTTGGCTGTCTCTGTTTTTCTTGTGTGTTTCAAATTAAAATTGGCGCACTTTTATGCTACCAACTACTATAATTCAGTGATATAATCTGGCTCATTTGAGTCATACAGTTTCAATAAGTTGTTACGAATCAACTATATAATAACAACTCGGTTGACTCAAGATACGAGCACGTAAATAAAAAAAAAACACAAAACAAAACAAAGCGCATAGCAAAAAGATATATACAAATTACATTCGATTGGTACACATTTCGCTTCTAATAAGATTGCATATATGCAGAATACGCGCGCGCACTTCAATCGTGCTTTAATGTCTGTATGGGCTTTTTTCACAACCGTTTTCGGTTGTTCGCTGTCGATATTTTTGTTGTTGTTGTTTTAGTTAATTCAACTCTGGATGATTTGCAGCCGGAGATAAAGTAATTTTAATAAATACCTATGTTTTTATACAAGTTATTCATTATTTCTGTTTCGCCTCTTTCTTAACACATTTTTTTTTTTTGCATTTGTCGAAATTATTGCCATGCTCTGAGGCTAAGAGTTAATCAAATAAATGTTAACATTTCATCAGTGATTCAGAGAAGCAGAAAAAAACCATACAGAAATACACCATGTACAAATTTTAATGTGCTCAATTCAAGTTTGTTTACAGATAATGATCGGATTTTAATAGAGTTAAATTAATTTGTAATTATCTCAAGTGATTTACTTGAATGTTTAAATGATTGATTCGGGTAACAAATTTAGGTAAAAATTATATTAAAGTCTGATTTTGGTCAAATTATATTTGGGGTTAGTCAGACAGACAGATAGGACAAAACGAGATCATCACATCGTTCGTGTATTTGTTCGTTTCGTGGATGAATTTTTTTTATTGAATTTAAATATAGTTTCTTGACCAAGGAAAATTCAATAAAAACTATAACAGAAATTTAAAGAGTGAAAGAGAAAGATATAAATCGAAATATATACTTCACCATACCTGTAAATTTGTTTTAACGTCCATCTTCGGAAAATGTCGATGTTGTTTTTTTTTGCCTTGCCAATCAACCAACAATTATGACTTTGAAATTATGCTTTTTTACACTGTAATCAAAAATGGAAGAAAATGAGAAGTACTATTATTTAACACAATTCAAATTTGTAAATAACGTGAAATATCCGGATGATATTTTCATCAATTTTTTCTTTACATTTAACTGTAAATAGATGACTGACTAATTGCACGAACTTATCTCACTTTCTTCGTGTATACATACGGAAAACAACGTTTAAATTTAAGAAATAGAAATAAAATAAATATGGGAAAATCTAAGTAACAGTCTTTACATTGAAATTCTCCTTTTTTTATTGTTGTTGTTTTAAAGAACACGAAATAACAAAACACTCACAAATGCAAAATATTCAATGATTTTTGATGTGCGCACACAGAGAAAGATAGAAAGAGAATGAATGTGTATATATTATTCACTTGATAACGATGCTTAGAGAGTACAGAGTGTTGCAAATGCGCGCGAACTCGTTACTGTCTGAACATTGTCAAATATTGAATGCAAATGAAATGCTGGAACACAACGTTTTACCTTTATATATTCCACCTTTCTTCGCCGGTTGTAAAGAAGAGAAGAGAGAAGAAAAAAGCACATGCGTTCACGTCGAAACGTCAGCGCTTTATTTATTCTGTAAGAGACGCAAGTCGATTCACTCTTTCTCGATGTAAGTACAGTGAAGTGCTGTAAGCGAGTGTTCTTTTGGGCAAAACGAACACCTCACACATAAATCGTACAATCGCTTGGCATGAGTGATTGACTGTTTGGTGTGCATGTATTGGTTGCGCTTTTCATGTTGCACTAATGCAATTCTATTTTCGGGGTCTATCGACCACAATACACTTTTGAAACAACTGTACAGTGATTCATTGGGATATTTTGTGATGCGATGGGCGCGCGTGTGCGTTTTATTCTACGTAAATCATCATTAATTAAATAATTACAATCGATCTGCATACGAGAAATTAAATATTAGATAGCACAATATGTTCCGTTTGAAAACGATTACGCATTAACCTCTGGCCCACGGCAATGCAAAACTTTTGTTTTTTCTCAATCGCAAATATGAAAATTATCCCATTTATAAAGGCGTTTCTTTTGACACAAGTTCAAAAACGATCGCTGTTAAATACTACAAATCAAAATCGACGCCATCGTCGTCGTCGTCGACGAAATCATCAATTCCGAAATTAATAAAAGCATACATTAGAGTGAAATATTCCAACGAGAAATCTATTAAATGTCTATCTGTCTCGAAAAATTATACACTTTGATCGATTTTGCTGATTTATTTGTCATGATTCTGTGAGGCGAGAATTACGTAAAATAACCAATTGTGTTTGATTCATTGCAATTGTTTGCCTAGTTCTCAAACCATCGTATAAATGGACAATTATTATTCATTTGCTATTGCAAAAGAAGAAAGAATGTAAAAAAATACAATACTCGACTGTATACTTAATAGTTGTCCATCACGAATTCTTGTGTAATTCTATCAAATTATAAATGTGCATTTTTTTATTCCAACGAAATTATTCCGGAGTAGCCGTTAGCAAAAGAACAAGTCACTGTAAGAAATGTTTTGCTTTTTTTTCGTTGACGAATGGAATTGTGGTATCAATATGAGCTCTCGCAAATTTTCCGGCAATCACACTTAATTTGAATTTGACAAAAAGGCTCCATACAAAAAAGAAACAAGTGGTCCACAATAGTATTGTGATCGAATGCAAAAAGCTTTATTCTACTAGCTAAAAGATGGCGTCCCATAAGCTTTTGCCAATGTAAAACTCCATTTTTCTCCACTTTTTTCGGCAATTATTACTATAAACAATTTAGAGTTGATTGAACATTTTCATTCTAGAAATAAAATAATTTTTTTTGTTTGTAAACTCTTTAAGTTTAAACTTTTGGTTTATTTGCGGTTTTGTTTGTGCCATCTTCTAGTATTTAAAAAGTATGCCATAAAAAGAAGCCATTTTCTAATGAATAAGTACGTTGATAGTGTTACAATTATGAAAATCTGATTAAATTATTTAAAAAAAAAAAAATTACGCCAATGAATTAACTAACTAGAAGAGTATTTTGCTGGTGAGTCGAGCACGTGAGCGATTATGTGCGTCTAAATTTAGCACAGTTTCATCGCCATTCAAACATTCATTGAATGAGTTGGCAGGTCGAAATGCAACAATTTGATACTTCTGTTTAAATAAATTCGTTGCCAATCAGCGAGTAAAATAGTACATAGTGTATAATTTTATCCAAATAATAACATTTTCCGTACCAATCTAACCCCACCTACGCGTCATAAATGACAGTTCTGTTTTCAGCATGTTGCTGTTGGTTGTAAAGTAGGCGTCACAAAGTGAAAAACACGCCTCTCTATCCACAAAAATACACAAACAAAATAAAAACAAACATGTGATTTTATTCGCAACATCGCATCGGATTTTGCAACAGAAACACAATATATGCACCGCAACACCAATCTCCATTGGTAAAAACCAATCAACGTAACAAATCGAAATAAAACTGTTGAAAATGCATTCAAGTGTAGTAAACATGATAAATTCTTTTGCATACAAGCACGCACACATGCTACAACCGCTCAACAGTTACTATTGTAATGAAAATATAATCATTTGAGCACTTCGATGGAATTAATTCACATTTTCTGCGTGCCGATCAATCATTATATCACTTTAATTCAATTCAATGCAAATTTGATTGGAGCAAAGACATTATTTACGAAGAAATATCTTCAAGTCAATATAAGTTCATGAACGAAGCGAATGTTTTTAGATAAAATCGAATAAAATAGATGAAGATGTAATATAAAGCCGTCGGCAAACCTTGCTTTGATACCGACTCAATTCAATTGATGATACGGTTTAACTCACTTAAAGTAGCTAGCAAAAATATCATGAATAAAATGAAAAAAATATTTGTGAAATTCAAATAAGAAAGAAATTCTAATTAAAAATAGATTGAAAAGTAACAAAAGTACAAGAAAAAGTAAATTTCATGAGATTTGAATCTGGTTAAAAAAAAGTGCACGATTGTTGAAATGGCAAAAAAAAAATATGAACAAAAACTAAACACTGTGTAGCGTTCAACTAATGAATACAAATGACAAAATTATATGTATATTTGATGTCGCGAACGCGATACTACAAACAATATTCACAATTGTTTCGAGCAATAAAATATTTTATATTAAATTATGAAAATGTTTGCTGCATTGTAGTTGCTGCGTTGGATGAAAACAGCAAATACACAAAAATATGAAAATAAATGGCATAAATTACAGAAATTTTGACGTACAAAAACAAAAGGCCACCCTTCGTCGTGCAATAATTTTCATTTGCACTATAAGTGTGATGTGACAGACACAAGTCTGTTGCAAGTGTAAATTGAAATTAAATTCATTTTCCACAGTATCCGACCAAAATAAATTGTGCTCGTATATTTGTATGCGTATCGCTGTCTCTCTTTCTCGCTTCCATGTATCCATCCGTATCCATCGCATTTATGTATATATCCAGATAGATTGTGCTTATGTAATTGTGGCAGTGTAACGTTCCGTGCCTATTTGCCAATGTATACACACACAAAGAGAGAGAGAGAGCGAGAGAGTGCAGAATTTCACACATAAAATACAGTTTATATTTTTCACATTTCTCTCATGCGATATGGTCATTGTAGGTAATATATGGTATGTATCCATCCGTGTTGAGTCAGCCACAGATACACTTATAAAATGGTTTTTAGTACCACCCCTTGAATATTGTATTAAACTGTATTCAAAATGGATATTAAATATGTTGTATCGAGCGCCAAACCGAAACCAAACAGACACCTTTGAACGTGTAGCGTAACGTACAAAAGCAGTAACTGAATCTATATATCGAAATAATGTATACAAATGATGTGTATTGTATGTATGTAGCGAGAGTAAGGTCGGTGAATACGAAGAAAATGATGATAAAGAGACAAAAGCAAGCAATGACACACAGAGAGATGGTAAAAAAAAGAAATATCCACCCCTTAATGTATAGGCAATGCGCTACATAAAATATGCCACACCATTTAGGTCAAAGATTGCTTGCGTTTACTCGCTTCAAATAGACACCTAGATGAAGCTGAATGAATACGCCGAATTGCACATATACATGTATGCACAATATGCGTGCGAATCCATTCGCTCAGCAGTGATACACATGTAGCGATCTCAAACGGTAACTGGTAAGATGTGTTGAACTCACAACAGAAACAAATTTCTATGCATTGAACGAGTTTAAGAAGACTTTAAAAAAGAAAAAAGATAAGCAAGTAAACTGTACTCTTTAAAGAACCAATTGCAATCTGAAACTTTACATTTTTAAGCCTCTTACGTCCATGATTGACATATCAGCAAAAGTTAACTCTTTTACATGGAACAGTAAAAGACTCAAATTAAGTGATATTTTGCAGAAGAATGATCCATTTGTTGAAGATTGTGCGTTAAAAGATGTTACATGCTAACGATTTTCACGTTTTTATCTCATTCAAAACTACACATCTCGTGTGTGATCATATTATTAATTTTTTTTAGCTTGAAATGCTTTTTTTTGCTGCAAATACATGCTCGATCATTCTGTGAGTGCACACAAACACATTGACCAACTCGTTCGGCTCAACTTCAATTTTCCAATAGAAAGAGCCGAGTGTGATTTGAGAAATGTTCGCTACTGTGCTTCTTCTTAGCCTCACTACCATTTGCTCAGTGGCGCGTTCGATTTGTGTGCCATCGATTCAAATGGAAGTGGGCCTTTCGCATGTGTGCAATTCATATCCCTGCCTGCCTTTCAGCCTGCCTGCTCTCCTGCACGTGTGCTTACTTGCGCTTGTGTAGCATCGAAAATTACGTGCCATTTCATTGTGGTTGTGTGTTGCTGCTACCAATGTTATACAGTTGAGAGCCAACGACTGTGACGGCAATAATGTATATAATGTTGTATTCAATACGATTCACATTTTGTTTGTGTTCTTTTTTTTCCTCTTCTACTTCGTTTTTGTTCTTTTTCCAACTCTCTATTTTTCGTTTCATTTCATATTGATGTGTGTTTTTCCTCTCTGTCTCACTCTTGCCCCTTGTTTCTCTTGTACTGTTGTCGTTTTCGTTGCCGTTGCCATTTGTTGTAGTGGTTGTTGATGTGGGTATACTTCCCAACCTGAAATATTAACATTTTCAAATGGATTTGGTTGGTTGGATAAGAATTATTATTATTTTTTCGTTTCAGTTGCATTTGAATGTTTGACGTGTAACGTTGTACTTGTGTCGTTCCTGGTTGTATCAATCTGTAGCTTATTCACACCATCAACCATTCATCATAATACTTGTTTCATTCGATTTACAAATTGATATTTTCAATTTGAATGAAAAAAGGTTTTTTTTTTCAATTTTTCCAACGATTTACACAATTTAGAAACATTTAATGCGATACCACAAAAAAAGCACACATCCAATTTGATATGAACTTTTCTAAGGCGAGAGTAAAAATAAGTTTATTGGTGTCGATTAGTTTCTTTTTTTCGTTAGTGTAAAGAATTGTTTCCAGTTTTGTTTTTCGCTTTGAATTGTAGTGCCTTTTGAGGAAGTAATAGACAATGACTTACCAAACCTTGAATTAAAATTGAATCCGAAACAAATAAGCGAAGCGTTGAAGTGATTTCAAGTGAATTTTGATAATGTGCACATAAATATGATCGATATTTTTCAATTTACATGATATTTGTGACCGAACAAAAGAAAAACGAAATAATATTTTCGGGTGTCATTGACTGAAAACAAACCGTTTCATAAAGACAAAGATCAAAAAAGATTTTAAATATTTAGTTGGTTTTTCAAAGTAATATGAGTCTACCTAGTGGTGTTGATATGACGAATCTAATGTCGCAACATCCAGTCTTGGGAGCTTTGCCACCGGCTTTCTTTCTACGTGCCGCATCTGAACGCTATCAACGCACACCAAAATGTGCTCGATGCCGAAATCATGGTGTTGTAAGTACAAAAAGCCAAACAAAAAATAAGACCATTATCAATTTGTGTTGATTTGAAATATTTGGTTTAATTGCCATTATTCATCAAATCCGTAAACAGTAAAATGCATCCGAGTTGAAAAGAACAATTATGACTTGAGATGAGAAGAAAATAATTTCAAATTAACATGACTTAATGATGGCTTAACAATTTCATTTTCTATGTTGTGTTTAATATAACGTTTTGGTGTTTGTCGAATGGCATTGTAACTTCAAATCCACGAACACTTATTACTTCATTACGGCTTTGCATTAACTGTAAAGTGGCTTTTATTATTTTAAATTAAGCGGGGAGAAAAACGGTACAATAATTAAATGCTTTATCTCCATTGCGTATGAGTATGTTGTGTATTACCATATGTAAGTGTTCTCATTTATATAGCCAGTTAAATGGCAAAAATTTTCCAACCGACCTTTCCATTTGCTATGACGATTTTCATATTTGCTTCTTTTTCACATCTCTGGCACAATGTTTGCTACACAACCACTAACACTTTTGTTAAGAATCACATCGAGGCAATTCTTTTAAATGTTGAATAAATTCAGTTTGTATTGGTTAAATTAAACACTCGACAGTACAAGCTTTTTGATGATGACGATGACGAAGAAGAAAAAAACAGTGTTGGTGACATTCATCTAACACTTTTGTTATTAATTTATGAATGTTGTTCATTGCGTCGGAAGTTTATTTATAATTTGTTTTTCTTCACTCTTCTAACAATAAGGGTGTCATTCAAATCATGCTCATTTTCAGTTTGCAAATGTGACGGTTGATGAATAACTTTCCCTGTGATTTAGAATATATTTTGATGTTTTGAGAAATTCGCTCGCATTCGTTTCATTCAAATACGGCAATTTTCTAATTATTTTGTTGTTCCTAGCTACAGAAGAACAAAAGAAAATAAATGATATTTCATTTAAAGCTTATACATTAATTTTGTTTAACTGAATTGTGATAGGTGAGTGCGTTAAAGGGTCACAAACGATACTGTCGATGGCGCGATTGCGTTTGTGCTAAATGTACACTAATTGCTGAACGACAACGGGTTATGGCCGCACAGGTGAGCCTATATATAAATTAAAAAAGAACGAACTCTTTTTTTGCATTCACTCATTGAAATTGCCAATGAGAGCGAAAATATATGAGAAAAATTTATCGAATAAAAAACATTTCTTATTGGATGTGTGTCTGTATGACGATTAGGTGGCATTGCGACGGCAACAGGCACAAGAAGAGAATGAAGCGCGTGAATTGGGTTTATTGTATTCATCAGTGCCAGGCCAACCACAACAACAGCAACCAGCTAGAAAACAGCAAACAGAAAACAATATTCAACCACCGGGAAATTATCACACAGGCCTATCCTCACCGCACAATGATCATGAGATGGGACAACGTGTTCACTTCAGTAGCAGTGAGTCAGGTAAACAATTTAAAATCGGCATATTTGAAGGAATTCGTTTATTTTGGATTTTCAAGCGTTATCACTCTTTAATCTATTAAATCCTTCGTTAAGATTAGAAGTGTATGAAAAAAGCACAGAAACAGCGGTTACTAATTTATTTATTGCTTCTGCTATTTTACATGCAACGGTTCTTGGCCAATGTGACAGATGTCGAATCTCATCATCAAAGGATTAGATCCGATCGTACTGGAACTACTTATTCACCGGAACGCATCGATAACGAAAGTCCGGGTAAGTAATATTTATAAATAAATAAATGTTAGAAATGTTACAATTATGCAAATTCGAATGAATCCACAAAATGCCAATACCATTTAGTGTATATGAATCGATTTTGTTATGTTCATATTTGTGAATTATTCGTATTCATTCGCATGTACAGTTTTTGCCATTTTCGATCTGTTCAATATGGTTTGCCATATAAAGTTTCTTGCATTCAAACAAAATGCAATAATTTCACACACAAAAACACAATTACAAACCTAATATTGGACGTTCACTTGGCTTTGAATTGACTTTTATTTTCAATTAATGAATATTTAATCGATTTATAAAGCAGAATTTTATTTAAATAATTGACTTTTTTTGTAACGAATGTTACAACAAAAAAAAACACAAATGTAACAAATACAAGTTCAAGGTTTTTCTTTTCATTGAAAATTAACAACGGAACCATAAATATTTGATAAATTATACAAGCTGGGGTGTAAAATTGACATCTCCGACGGCATTTAATCTAGATTTAGATTTGCGGTAAAAAAATGGTTATCATTTGCACCTCACCCATCAAAGACACACTTTGAATCACATTCGTTCGACTAATGAAAAGCTATAAATTGAAAAGTAAACGTACATGCTAAGCGATCAGTCTGAAAATGAAGAAGAGGTTGCATGAAATGGTCAATTTGTTGTTTCTGTTTATTTCATTTGCAAATATAAAAATAATAATTTAAACATCGAAAGTGACTCTTGGTTTTGTGTATTTTTCTTCTATTTTTCCCCATTCAGTCTCCTTCCCTCTCGGTCTCTCTGTTTTTCCCACAGACACGCTCACAATTGTAAAGTTTTATTTTTGAAAAGTCCATTTTTCTGCATTATTTATTTTCGACAAATAATCGACAAAAGTGGTTGGAAAAATAGCAACGGTTCTCTCTGATCATGGCCATAGTTCATAAGTGATAGCTACAGAAATACACTTACAAACAAAAATCCATCGAAAAAAAAGACGCATTCAAATGTCGTTGCAAAAAGAAAAAAAACCACGTGAATTTAATTGTGTATAATGTGTTTTAAACCAACTAAAAATCAAACGAAATAAAGGAAACAACCATTTATATAGAGTGATTACATGGTTGAATGAGTATGGTGCGCGTACACACAGCTCCACATTGCTCCCTTCAATTGTACGCTTACTTATGTGTTGATTTTTCGCTGTTGCGTGAAAACCAAATATCAAATTCGCATTCGAAAGAGAGAAAAAAAAAACAATAACAACAACAGAATAAAATTGTGTGTGTGCAATGCAACGAGATGAATTTACAGTACGCATTCATCAATGTCCATTCAGTTTGCAATTTTTAAATATAAAAGCGTGTTTTTTTTAAATTGTTAAGTTTTTAAATTCAAACAACTTGAACAAAATGAAATCAAAATAAAAGTATATACTTTCAGCAGGACTTTTTAAATATACATTTCTTACCTTTTTCGATATTCATCAAATTTTAAACACACAAATCTACGGCGCAATGACCAATGGCCAAAAAGAATAGGGTCGAAACTGAATGAATAGCAGAAAAATTGTAAAATAAAAAATCATTCACCATTTAAATGGTTGAAAGCGTCCACTTCACTTTAAAAACGACGAGTGAGATAGAGCTCAATCTCGAATATAATGCAATCGGCGATAGTAAGCATTTTGCACATGAGCAAAAAAGACACACACACACAGAGAGAGAGAGAGAGAGAGAGAGAGCGAGGGTAACTAAAAAAAGAATGAGGAAGCGAGAAAGAGATATATAGAGAGAGACGCAAAGAGAAAATGACATTAAAATAAAAACAAACTATTGAATGTTGAATTTCCCATTCAATTTCGGCGATTTCAATTGGTTTCGCAAAATACAAAAATTATACCAATTATTTTAATCGTTTACCAAAATGAAATTTTTGTGTTTCCGAAAAATAGTTGGCTCTCTCTTTTTGGCCGTCATTTTTTTATTATCCCATTAAAAGTCGATTTTTGTTTAAATGATTCCATCGACGATTTATCTATTTTTTCGTATTTTTGGGGGAAATTAAATTCGATGTTGTTATGCAGTGTTACAATGAAATTGGTTATATCGAACTAATTATAATCGTTTATTTAATTAATTGGTCAATGTAATAAACTGATGACCGAAGTGGTGAAAAAAAATGCACGAGCGAATTGAATCTGACATAAATGAATAATATAAAATTTAATGAAAAAGTTTCAGTTGTAAATGTGATTTTTGCATTAAGATATTTCTTTTTTTTATACATTTATCGATATACTATGATCGACCCCAATCATAGCACGATGCCCAGCATCTGATTCATTTCATTTTAATTGTTCATTTATATTAATTCAAACTTCACACAAATGTACGCGCGATAATTATCAGAATTGCTGTGAGAGAGAGAGAGAGAGAGAGAGAGAGAGAGAGAGAGAGAGAGAGAGAGAGA
>NW_022197768.1:4373731-4519162 GCF_009176525.2 Contarinia nasturtii
AGAGAGAGAGAGAGAGAGAGAGAGAGAGAGAGAGAGAGAGAGAGAGATGAGTGTGGCGTGTGCGTTAATGCCAATAAATTATGGTTTGATGTTGTTATTGGGGCGAATAAGTATATTATTCACACGATACACTTTGATACACGCAGCATTAAAAAGAGCACCATTACCCATGTCCTAAGAAAAAGGAAAACAACTCATTCCCCCTATTGGCTTTTGCATGCGAGTGTCTTGAACACAATGAATGTTATTTGACGTTCGAACCGCACATTTTTTTTATCTTGAAAGCATTGAACATTACATCGCATTTTATTACAAGGATGCAATTGGTTAAAATAACCTCTTATTATTATATATTTCTATTCTGCGTAGCCACTCGCCAGTTCCTTTTTTCCTCAAGTCTGTAGACGATTGTGCTGCATGAAAAAAATAATAATAATATAAATCTGCAAGTGGTACCTTTTCATGTGCCATCGTAGGAATAAGCAAATCTATGGACTAAGCTGAATAGAGATGGTCAAAATCGAAGGAACAACAAATCACTTAAAATTGAACGATTGTACAGTTGATATTCGTATGCACACGTTTTGAGATAATGATGATAATTTTGTGGTGAGCAAAAATGGTTGGTTTTTTATGTTGAATAGAATTTGTGGCTTCTGAACATATAGAATCAAATACATCCACTTGAAGAGATACTTCACCGAATTGTTGATCTTCGTTCTCCCTCACAATTACCGTTTAAAAAAACAAAATAGGTGAAAAACACACACCGGCAGCAAACAAGGAGAACATCAAAATGAATCGTGTCAAATTTGGTTCGGCATCTCTCCCCAAAATACGGTTCTCCCCAGATTTTCTTCTCGTTGAGTCAATTTAATGGGTATCAGTTTGATTGAAAATGAAAGCATTTTTCTAGTGCTTCACTCAATTAATTCAATGCAATCGGATACAAACGGGCAAACGAGAGTTCACAATTGAAAGGAGATGTGCATCGAATCGGTTTAAGCAAATAACAACATAATGAGCTACTGAACTGAAATGGAATGAAACGATAATCGATTGGATTTCATGTAATCAAGATATGAAAAGTACAAATCAAATTACAAAATCAAAAGAAGTATCCTGATCAATCTCATGAAAATCCATTAAAAAAAAAACGAAGAAAAAGAATGGAATAAAAAGGCAAAAAATCACTCATGCGAAACGGCTACAATATAATTAGATACATTTGAATTGTCCTGAAAACCACTTGAGAGCATGAAAGCAAACAACAACATGTCTGTGTTATTTTAAGCAGTTTGAAGAAGGAAGAATATAAAAATGAAACGTTCACTATCCATTATGGTGCATCGTCGTCGTAGGCGCGCAAACAGAATCTCAGCTACCTACGCTATTTTTTTTACAGATACTGCACCACTGCAAGCTTGCAACCAACTCGATTGTTTATTCGTTACAATTTCTTCTTTCGCTTTGTTTTTCATCGAACCAGCGTTCTTCTCACATTTGAAATCGAATACTTTTGTGAATGAATTTGAACAAGACGAAGAATAAAACGTATTCTCAATCAAATTGATTGAGTCTTCTGCGAATGCACATATTATCTCAATTTTGTTGGATTGCTTTGGTTTTGTTGCGTTCAAAGTAGCTGTTGTATAAATTGTAATGTCATATTTTTAGTTTATTTATTTAGTCGAGGGAAGTGCCATAGGCCATCGAGTTTTTTGTTGTTGTCGAGTTTTAAATCGATCTCATGCGTGGGAATGTTTTCGTATTTCTTCTCTTGTGTAATATTATGCCAAAAGTTATGACCTGATCCATATTTCTTCGGGTGAAATCACACATGTCATTGGATTTTTTGTTTGTTTTTGATTCCCTAATGAATGAAACACATCGGTGGTTGTGTTTGTGTCGCCGCATATATATATATTTTTTTATTTACATGAAATCAAAGCCAATGTTTATATTTGAAGTTGAATTGATGTCACTATAGAAGGCGCTTATTTTTTTTTTGAAACAAATATTACCGAAAGATGCGGTGACATCAATGGACCACACAAAATACCACCACATGATGCACTGTCGTATGGCATGACCCATATGTGAATTTTCGCCGATAGTGAAAAGTCATGAATGATTTAATGCAACATTGAGTAAAAGTTAAAATTGTTGAGCCTAAAATAATTGAAATATTTAAGAGCCATTTCAAGTATATCGATGAAAAATACTTTTTTTTCGGTAATTGTTGTGTCAATACTTCAGGTATATTTAATTTTATTTTAAATAAAATGACAAAACATCAATGAACAATAAAAATCAGAGTGAAACGTTCACATATCCTTATTGTAATACTTAATTTACAAAACTAGTTCAACATTTGTAATAGTTTAATCGATCGATTTTCTCCATTTTATTCTCTTGGGCAAGGATTCCTTTCTGTCTATTATCCATGCATGTATTTGCGTGCGATCGAAAATTGAGGATAAAAGATTCGTAATTTCCAGACCATTCCACACAATGATCGTTTGTTTGTCAAATCAAACGTACCAGAAGATACTTGTTGCTCAAATGAAATGTAAACACACATACACGTATCCAGTATTCATTGTCATCTGTCACAATGTCTTAAGAGCTAAAAACACCAGAAAGTACTCACAATTTCTTGCGGTGACAAAAAAAACCTTTCAAATTGGCATCGATGATTTTTTTTTTGTATGTTTTTTTTTCTTCTTGAATTCATCATCATCGATTTGAAAAATCTTTGTAAATATTTACAAATTGTGACACTTATTGTTGCTGTGCTCCGTCTGACTTTGGTTGATATTTTGTGGCCTTTGTTTTTCTTCTCATGATTACGCATGCAAACTGGGTGAATGTAGTTAGGTAATATCAATGAGATTTTATGTGACGATTGAAAGACACATACTAAAAACTAGATCTTGATATTTACTTAGCGTTTTCTCTAAAAAATCAACGTAAACACTTGGAATGGATGTGTGCTGGCGTTTTTTTTCCTCTCTGTTTTAAGGGCATATTTTTTGTTCAAAATTTGTTTTATTTGTTTCAATGGGAGAAAAAGGTGCTCTTTATTTTCTATTGATTTTGATTTATTTCCATTTACATACATGAACCATTGAGTAAATGAACCGACTACAATTCGGGGCCTTACGATATTGGAGACAGATAAACCAATTCAAATAAAAGAAATCAATTCAATTTTTATACTGTATAGCAATGTGTATGTTGCGGTATGTGAACATCGAAACCAAGGCTCAAAATTAACAAACAATAAAACAAAAAATCTGGTGGCTATGTCAACAGAAAGAGATTTCAAGTGATTTTCACTTCATCATGTAAACAAAGGAGAATCAAATTGTTAAAAAAAAGTGTATTTTCCGTAGTTAAAGTGATCGCTCGTTTTGAATAAATTCTAGTTCATTACTGTATCAAATTTCAAGCGCGAAACGGAAATGATTGCATTTTGAAGTGTGAGCTATGTTTTTTATTAAGTCAACAACACAACAATTTATGTAAATTGTTGTATGAGCGCTGGTCCGCGCAAAATGTTGTGTGTAGGCGTCGTCATCGTTAAAATACCTAATTGAAGACACTGTTGCACTTGTACAGGAACAAAATTCATCCAAGCACTATTCTAGAGAGATATACAAACGAAATACACACAAAAAAGTGGTACATTCCATTACGTGAATTTGGCCCACAAGCGAAGGTAACGATATGAATTATACATCTGAAGTGTTGTGCGCACTTCGAAAGAGTGGCTGCTGTATGATTCAGCAGCAATAATGATAAATATATATTTCACAGCCCAAATATGAGTCCATTTGCTAAAGAGATGCGATGTACACAATGTGACCACTGCTACTTACCATATTATAAATATGTTTTTTTTTTCTGTACGTATTTGGATAGTAATTTCAATGTGTATTTCCTATTGTCAATGAGTCCTTCTTATGTTGTATTCCACGATCCATTGCTGAGAATACCGAAAACGTGCTCAAATGTGGTTGCTGTTGTGTTTGCGTGTGTGTGTGTGTGTGTCAACAACGTTATTAACTGTTTCTGCTAAGCATTTCGATATTTTTTTAAAGCACACTTCACTTCTAATATTAGTCTTTACACTTTGCACGGGCATTTGAATTTATTCAAATGTGCTTATCGGCGTGTTGACTTTCAATTCTCCGCCTCAATTTTTTTTCTCAATCTTTCTCTCCCTCTCTCTCTCTTAGAGTCATTGATGTCGTTATTTCTATTGTCGTTTTTTTCGGCTCTTCAATTTGACTCTCCAGCAAACCTTTCGAAATGTGTCCAAATGCTGCACTGTGACAAAATCCTTCGAACAACAAAGAAAAGCGAAACAACGTCAAACATTCCAAATAAAAGATATAAAAGTGCTCACAACAGCACACAAACACGTAGAATTACTACAAAGTGTCATAAAAGTGGCACACAATATTTTGGGCTTTTTTCCCGTTGTTTGCTTCGATGTTTTTTTCTGCTTGTGTCTTTGGATCATGAAACGCCTATCAAACTTCAACAGAGACGATAGCGATGCGCTCAAAGCAGAGCATATGAAACAGAGATAAATAGCACAAAAAAAGAAATACATTAATTTTTGTACTGTCGGAAACACTAAAAATTCAAATTTATGATAATTAAACTTTTCTTTAGTTCGAGAGCATCGTAATAGTATAAATAATAAAAGAATAATTTGTGCCATTTGAAGATAAATGAGAGAAGAAGAAAAAAAAAACGGCGGCGAATACATACAATTCGAAGCGAAAACAATGTGAAAACTTTTATTTTTATGTGCCAACTGTAATTTTTTATCTCCATTCCAATTTTCCCTCGTATCGCACACGCACAATCAATGAATGAACCGAAAAAAATGATATGAACGAACGGAAAATTGTGGAACACACAGTTTGGAAAGAAGAGGAAGAAAAAAGTTATAAAACGGTCATTTAAAAGATATAATTTTTTGAAATAGAGATTTAATAAAGAGGAAATAAGCATCCAATAACTTCCCCCTTTTTTATCGCTTTCGAGACTGTGTGTGTGTGTGTATGCAAAGCCAAAGAGCAACACAGAAAAAAAAACAACTATACACAATATGAAATCGTAATTTAAATTACAGCTGCAGATGTTTTAATAAAATATCTCTTTTGATAATAATTCAATGAATGTGGTACAGACATGCCATGAATACAATTAATACAAATACACACAGTGGCAAATTCATGTTCGCATTCTCGTTGCTGGGCATCGTCAGGAGCGTATTTAAAGCGAAAGCGAGACACATACTTGTATTCAATTGAATCAAATAAAACGATGAGGCGAACGAAGCATACATTCAACAACAACAACAACCAAAAAAAACCCTTACGTACGAGCACAAAACTCAATTTCATTTTTCGGTCCAGCACCAAACACCCGAACCGAAACATTGGCATTTTTCATACACACAATAAATGCAAAATTCTCGACAAGATGAACAATTTCATGTTTTTGATTCTCGATCTGAAACAACGTCACCACAACTATGTCGCATTGTCATTTTATTGTACAAAAGCTAAACTGTAGTAGCTTTCACATCGAAATGAGGGAAACGGAGGGAAAGAACGAATGAACGAATGAATGCAATTTAGAATTGAACGTTAAACCAATAATAGAGAGATGGATACAAACAATTTGTAATAAAACGACGCAAATGTAATAAACCATCCAATACCAATGGAATAAACTCCACATTGATTGAGATAGAGTGGAGCGGAACCGAAACTAAATTCACTCTACACACATTTATGACAATCGTGTGCATTGTGGGTTTATGTTTCGACCGCAGAAATTACATTGTACTCGTTTTGATAAATATGATTGAAATGCCAACGACAACAACAACAAAAACAATTCACAAATATACTGTCTATGAACACAGTGTCATATCACAATTTCTAATTCACAATGTGGCTTTGATGGGCCAAGGTTTTTCCACATTTATTGTCTTTATCTATTGCAATGAACATTTATGTACTTATGATGTCACATTCAGAATACTGAATATAATTGAATTAGTTAAAAACAATTTTACCATCACATTCCATCACTTCATTGTACATTTTTTCTTTCATTTTATTCGTACCATTAAGTTGTCATTTGAATTGAATAAAGTTGGCATTGATCATTGAACATTATTTTTTTTTCCTTCCGAAAAATTTGCTATAAAAATAAAATCGAAAATTAAGAAGTTAAAAAATAACAATATGTTAATTGTTTTGTTATTATTCGGCATATGTAGGTACAAAACGTCAACGGATATCGACCGAAACGGATCATGATACTGGTTCAGAATCATCGCCAAGCAGTCCACGTTTGAAAAATACATCGTTTAACATGCCAATAACCAGTTCACCGAATCAAAATGGTCGACCGAGCTCACCCGAGTCCGATTTGGATGTTGATTCGGCACCCGACGAGGCAACACCGGAAAACTTGAGTTTGAAGAAAGACGATTCAACGTCACCGCCAAATACACCAATCGAAAATCCAAATATGATGCGTCACATCCATATGAATGGAGGTCAAAATGCCGGTTTCATGCCATATCATCAAGCGTCACATCAATTTATGGGCGCAATGACTACACAACGATCACCGATCGATGTTTTATTAAGGTAACGCTTCATTTATTTGTTTATTTTTCTTCTTCATATCACAATAGTCAAAGTGATTTCAGTAAACAAAAGAAATGAATGAAACCGAAAGAATGTGCAAGATTTGAATTGGATTTGTTATTTATTTATAGAGTGTTTCCGAATCGACGACGAAGTGAAGTTGAAACTTTATTGCAAAAGTATCGAGGCGATGTAGTTCAAGCAATGGAAGCAATGTTAACCGGTGGTGATGATACAATGCCAATTACAGTACCGGCACCATCACCAACATTTTCCATGAAATCAGCCTTTTCACCTCTTGTTCCGCCCGGCGTATTTAATCCAGCGGCGGCCAATCGATATGCACTGTTTCAACAGCAACACCAACAACAACACACAAAACGTAAGTGTAAATAGTTCAAATTAAATTTAATTTAGTGTTAACCATACTGGACACCATTTGGAATGTATTCAAATAAAACCCCATTAAAGGACATTTAAATTTGTTATCGATAGGTTTTTTGGCTGCACCATACTCAGGTACTGGCTACTTATCGACAATTATCCAATCGGAAAATGATCAAATGGAGGCCAATGGTAATGGTGAACGATGCGGCAGTGCAGGCGAATCACAAGAATGATACGAAAAATTATAGTGATACATACGTTAAACGTTTTAATTGATTGCACTGCACTGGATTTGTTTGTACAACACCTCAACCAATCGTACAACACCTCAACAAGGCACACACACATGTGACAGAAAAAATGAATACTACAATATTTGAAAGAAAATAAGTATTGTAATTTAATTTGTTGTAAGTGAAGCAGATAGCTGAATTCATTTCGTAAGCTGTACACCCAAAAACACAGTCTCAAATTAAATGAGCCAAATCAAATGCAATGCTTAATGTCCACATCGATGATATGTATCATTGGAAGATGAATAACAACAAAACACGTCAAAATGAACAGTGGTTTTTCTTTTGAAAGAGTGAGCAAAAAATTGAATAACATAAAAGTTAAGCGTCAATGATGTACAATTTATACACACAACAAACATATATATATATATACCAAATATGTTAAGCAGTATACTCAATCTCTTTCTTGCTCTTCTCACAATGTCGAAACGTATATAATAATAAACAAATTATAAGAAAGTTATATCGATATAAAATTTTGAAAATTAATCTAAAAACACTATTATACTTTTTAATGCCTCTCATATAAAATGAATAAATTAGAGAGCTTTATCATTAATGATGTGAGGATTAATGTGAACGCATTTAAAGTGAATTTAAAAGAGAAAAAAATTATGTAATTATTTAATTGTCTGTTCAACATTCATTTATTCAGTGTAGCAATGTACCATACACAACTATTCAGATAAGTTTCAGTTCAGGCGACAAGCTCACGCAAAAATGAATTCACAAAGTTCATACAATAGAAATACGAATAAATTTTTGTTTTGTTTTCTTTGTTCTGTCTGCAAAAGGATAAACAACAAGAAATGCAAACACATAAACATACTAAAATATACAAACCTATATTATATGATATGAAATATTTTAGTTGTAGCAAATAAAATAAATGCATACTTCAACGCTAATGACATCCATATGTATACGATTTAATTTTAAATTGAAATAAAAGAAAAATAATTTAATTAAGTGAAAATCGAGTCTTTCAATATAAACAATTTCAATTTTTTTTTTAACAAGTATTACATTTTTTTCAGCATTTCATAAGCTACATTCATACAACAAACAATGAAGCGGAAAAATCCAAATTGATTTTTACTTTTTAATGCATGTTTTTTTCGTGTTTCAAATCCATTCTGTCCCTTCTTCTCTCTCTCTCTCTCTCTCTCTCTCTCTCGGTCTGCATGCTACAAATAAACAAATTCAGACAAAAGTTAAATAATGTAAATTCTTTCAATTTCAACCCTATTTGATTTCCACCCTTCCAAAATAAATCATTCACAGTCACACATTCAATATCTGTGCGCTTCTTTTTTTTCTTCTTTCGTTTCCTCTTCAATCGTCGCATTCAATATGTTCGAAATTAAAAACGAAATTGTAACACAGTGTGTGAATGTGTACAATACAAATAAGCCCTATGAAGTTCAATTCATCTTAAACTTTATCATTGATCCGAGATTATTAAAATTAAATTATAAGTATACAAATATACACCAGCGCATTTCTTGACTCGCATTCGTTTATTTTCATGCACTAAATGTGTTATTACACTGGTGAAATCGTGTGACCCGCCACCCTCTTCTCGATTATAAAATAGCATTCATGACTGTTGTGGTGCGTGAGCGTTGCGTGCGTGTGCGTGTTTATAGCTCAACCGAAATGTAAATATAAAATAATCCTCATGATGATAGCAATATCTAGATTCTAGAACATGACTATAATGTCGCCTTATTGCATTAAACACCACTTACTTCTTATGGTTTGTTAACTTTACAGCAATTTTAAAATAATATGGTCAAATGCAGGACACAACAAAAAACTGATGACGATTTTCAATTTGCAAACGGATTTATATTATTTGTTGACAAATTTATGAATTTTAACCAATTCAGTCCTCATTTATTTCTATTGACAATTTGATGGTGCCAATGATAACAAAAAAATTAACACAATAATACTACCTCTCATTACAGTTCGGTTTTTACGGTGCTATGATCTTGATATTCAAATTTCATTCGATAAATGACTGTAAAAAAAACAAATAGCAAATAGCCCGATTGAGTTTATTTCGTTTGTATTGAGTTATCGATGTAAACGAAATTAGTCGGGGATTAAATTTTCGAAAATGAATCAAAAGAAGAGATTTTTTTTATTGGAGTAGGGTTAATGTTTGTATCGCGGTTCATTGTGTTGAATTGCCGGATCAAAAAATGTTATATTGATTCGCTCACGTTTTTTTTTGGTCTCTCTCTGTGTGTGACTTGAGTTCCGTCTGACATCATTCGCTTTCATTGCAATCCACGCACATGCATAGTCTTACACCCCTTTCCTATTTGCGTATTTGAACGCATTCCGTATTTTACCGCTTTTCGTATATTCAATCAGCTACAAAAATCCGTCTGAAATTCTTGGGCGTGCGCTGACAATGATGATGAGGCAAACATTCGATGAAAAATATCTGTGGGTGACACATTCGACACTATGGAAAATATTTGTGTGCGTGCACATAATTTAAAGCAGGCAAATGATGAAAGCAGTACAGTTACAATATGAATACAATAAAATAAATTTTATAATCTCTGAGATCGCGGGACTCTGAATTCGATTGGTATTTATTGTGACAATTCGGACGTATTCAAATACTGAATTGACTGTGGATTCTTTCAGGTCGTTCAGTAATTTCTTTCTAGGCGCTACTTGATGAATTTTGCCAAGCAATGATGAAATTGGAAAATATTGCATTTGTTTTATTTATTTGAAAATTGACACGACACAATGAATGTTTACATTCGACCGGGTTTTAGTTCAAGTACGTTGTCAGCGTGCAAAGGAGACAAGAAGACGAAGAAGAAGAAGAAGAAAAACAATATCATTCTGCAAAATTCCGAGTCTGATTTCTTATAGAATGTGCATTTATAAAATTGAATGAAAACGAAGCTTTGTGTTGGCTGATGGGTGATGGAGATGCGTGAAAGAAACACGGTTATTCCATTCCACCCTGTAGAGTTACGTCTATTGTACTTGATTAGCATTCGAATTCAAACAATAGAGATGCATTTAATAAAGTATTTTATTCGTAGAAAAGTCCAAAACTGAAATATTTATGAACTTTTAATCCGTTTATTATTAATTTGAAAGTGGCGGCTTTTGAAATATCGTCGACTGCTGTTAAAGTAACCATTCCAATTCGTTCGACTAATGACTGACTGACTGAATGATTAAATGCAATGGTTTTATTGTATGTGCATATTCTGGACTGCTCTGCTCCCATATCCCAGATATCTCTCGTATGTTTATATGTATTTATTGGTTTGTCATATGCGTTTGTGTTTTTGTTGCCATGCACGCGTTTGTTCGTTCGTTCGTTCGGTGGATTTTCATTTCGTTTGGTATTTTCAAATCCATGACAATCGCACTTGAGCAACGTGCACAACAATGGCCAGATTAATCTTTTGGGCGAGCTTAATTTGATGTTTTGAATTATAGAACGAACGCAATTGGCAACAATAACTCCGATTGCAGTCGAATGTCGATGTTATTATGTGTCTCGATCTCTATTTATGTCTCTCTTTCTCTCCCTGTGTGCTATAGCATTTCTATTTGGTTCTTCATCCGCAAAATTTCCGCATGTTAAATGATTTATCGTTTTATAAAGTCAAAGGACGTCGCATTTCAGTTTCAGAGGTCGTCGCACACATACAACACATTCTCAGAATTCAATTAAAATCATGATTGTGAATATGATATTTTGTATTCGCCAAACAATGGTCATAAATTTCATTTAAATGCCAATAATAATTTTCCATTCATTTTCCGGTATTCATTGTCTTGTTGCAAAAACCGAAAATTAATTCGCATCCTCATAAGCCAAAATCCACAATTTTAATGTATCCAATTGTTTTCAATATTTACCGCATGCACATCTAACGATGTAAAATTTGGTACACCCAATTATCGAGCCGACTTAATTAATTGAAATATAATTGTGCATGGATAATTTTGTGAAAGTAGCTTTTCGTATCTGTTGGCATTCAACGAAGAACCCTAATTGATAAATTCATTCAGACGATGTTCTTAGACAATCAAGTGTAAAAAAATGTCTCGCACAATGGACGAGACATTTGGAGAGCATCTTGAAATTTGGCATCCTTTTCACAACTACATATATAGATCAACGAAGACATCGTTTGGCTCTATGCTGATTCATACTTAATTTCTCAGGTATTTAAATTCAATTAATTCGATTTAATGGTTTTTACTGCCGTTAGCCCGGCCCACATTCTTCATGGTTGTCGGTTTTAATGCAACCTTTTATGTCATTTCAACCTTCTTCTCTCTTTCTATCCCATTTTTTTTTAATAAACATACAGTTTAAACTCTATACACTCTAGAGCTTCACTTAAAAACTTTGTACAATAGTTTGTATAATAGTGAATTCAATTCAGAGGTATGTACTATGGTTAAATAATATTATTACACAAAGAAACAATGGGGACTCAGGAACAAAACATTCATCATTCAACCATAAAAAGGATTGACAAACAATATACATATGTGCCATTTTTTTAAATACGAAAAAAAAAGGAACTTATATATGTAGAATTATGGCCATAGCAGACATGCCACAAATAGATCATGCTGAACAATGGTGCATGCATTATGAATAATGTATAATATTTACAATTGGACAACAATGCCAAAGAGAGGCAAAAATTGAGATATAGAACGATAGTTCAAATGAAAAGTCGCCATTTTATTCATCAACGGTTCTTTATAGATTTATTTAAATCTTATTAATTTAATTGTGACTATTTGCAAATGGTATGCTGCACGTTTGCTTTAAATGTGACGGCTTGTTTTTTAATCATTACATTCATTTTAATGGCATGATTTTTGAATATGATCAACATTGAACTGAACCTATGCTGTGATCGGTTAGGGTGAGATAAGGAACAACAATAATGAACGCAAAACCAGTAGACACACACTTACTGATAAATGATCTAATTGTGTCTTTGTTTTTCTAACTCAAAATACTTCGTTTCAAAAAAAAAAACAAGATCTCATCACATTTATGTTCTTTTAAATCAAACAATTCACATGGTAGTTGAAAGGGAGTGTTTTTTTCTGTTGCTTCGAAATTTTCACTGATAATCTTTGATTCCACGACTTATTATCTTTTGTGAAATTTTCATGTTTTTTTTATTCGGACAATTTTCCTGGGAATGAATTTTATTCGTGGAATCGTTTTTCCAATGAAAACATTATCAATTTGAGTTGCCAACGATGTAAAACTGTAGACATGAAACTAACATAGCACTTACAACAATTGCACAACTAAAAATGAATTCATTGGAAAACACTTCAATCAATTGAATAAAATTCTGATGTAATAATAATTTTCTTTTTCGTTGATTAATTTTTAACAATTGGATTGAGTGTAACCGTTCCAAAAATGAAGCATGCCTTTTTGGAAATATCCACTTACTCCATTCGAGTGTGTGCGTGTGCTATTGTTTCGCATATTGTAAGGAATAAGTGAAATGAAACAAACATTCGAAATGGAAAGAAAAGCGATGCATGAAATTCACATTTGAAAATGATCGAAACTATTACATCAATTGATTTTCTAACGTTTCGCAAAAAAATGCCATTGAGTCCTTTTTTCAATATTTTTTGTCAGATAAAATGCGTCGTTGTTTACTGTCTAATGGCTAATTTTAAACTATTACTAAAATAATAGATTTTTTTTAAAACTTCAAATGAATTTTGAGATGACAAAAATCCATTACACCAAAAATGATTAAATTTGCATTGCATTGTATGAAAAAAAAAATAACGGTCACTTTCAAATCATATAATATGAATATAATGACGAAAAAAAAATTCATTTCCAAATCTTCAAAAAATATTTCCGCTCTGTTTGAATGATCTAAGGCATAAATAGTAGGAAATGCATCCTCCTTCACACAGCGGTCTTCAGTTCACTAGAAATAACTGTAATAATAAAAGCCCGGATCAATAATCATGCAATAAAATTAAATTGTTTTGCTCATTTTCGTTGTCGTTTCACTCTCCGTCTCTCTATCTTGATTTCAAGCGGTCGGGATCAGTGTGTGATCGTTATGATATTTGAATTGAAAACGCTTTGCAAATACAATCCGTTGATTGGTTTAAAGAATTTTACTGTTTTGTCGCTGTTTCGATAAAATGGGTATTGTTGTGATGATTTCAATGGTGTATAATTTGTAGTTGTTTTCATTATTATAATAGCAGTTCTTTCCCTCTTTCTACCTTTTTGCCTCTCTGTCTGTCTCTCTTGGCCTCTCTTTCTATCCCATACACTCTTTCTCTTCAAACATAACACTAAATAGTACATAATTGAGATTCGATTGGAAGAAACAATGAAACCGCATACATACAATTACAATGAGAACAAAAAACCGAAAAACTACGTACAATAATAATTATAAATAAATAAAAGTTGCACGCGCTGTAACAATGGAGCAACAAAGGTGGAGTGTACTTCGATAGACAGACACATACATTTATACATGGGCCATACACACAAATACGGACATGCAAACACCCAAATCGACGCAATGCCTCAACAAAACGAGAAAATGATATGAGAGTTGCAGAGAGAGAGAAGCAAGAGAAAAAAAAACTATAAATAAATTTAGATGCATGGTAACGTACAGGCAACTGTGTTATTGTTCGCAAATTCACTAGAACAATGAGTTCGATGAAGAGAAAGAAAGAAAAATAAAACCGTAGAGAAAAATTTATATCATGATGGGTCGGTTAATATTCAACTTGAATTGAATTTGTTTCACAAAAATACAATAGTTTCGTTCCAAATGTGTGCTTTACAACGTGTGTGTGTGTACAGTTTTTTTTTTACTTTCATTTTGATTATGAAAAACGAAAAATGTTTGTGGCGAATTCGACAAACAAGCGCTCGTCGCTTGCCATTGTATATGTGTGATTGATTTGATTTGAATACGATGTGTATTTCGAACAATGGCATATACAGGAGGCTCATATCACTGTGTTTTACGTTCGAAATGTTGAATTAAGTTCGTTCATTTTCAATTGGATGCTGTAAACTTATACTTTGTCTCATTGAAATTCTACCGCTGATTTCATTGTGTGTGAGTGTGTACTATTTTTGCCATGGCATTCGCACTATTCGCAGTATTCATAGTATAACCAGCAAGGGGGTGGGAATCAAGAGAATTTCATTTACATTAAATGGATTCATGCAGAGCCTTTTTCCACGATTATTTTTGAATTTCATTTTTTTTTTTTTTGAATTCGTCTTCGTCTGTCATTTTTTTTCCATTTTAAGAATGCTGGGGTACACTCTAGAAATTCCTAGAATAGGTACAGATATATTCAAACAATAGCCTTGACCATTTAGTTCAATAATGTGATAAAATTAACGCCATCACACCTAAACTCGCCGATAACAATATTTTATCAGGATAAATAATCATAGCCGTAGTAATATATTGTAACATAAAGCCCGGTTTTTTTTTCTTTGAAAAAGTTGAACGCAATAATAGGGGCAAGCCAAACAGTGGCTTTATTTGATGTCTAAAATGGGAGATTATGTGTGCTTGTACTCTTTCCTTTATTTAACAGATAAAACTAATTGATAAAGTTATTGTTTTTCGAACAAAATTCCGAAAAAGCCAGTACGACCTTCAGTCACTGAAAATGTATTTATCTTTTTCCATTGAAATCATGTTCAGTTTCAACGTTTTGGTTTTGATATACATCGAACATTTGGTGAACAGGTTAAGCAATTTTGCACCATGTAAATCTGTATTGACAGTGACGACTTGTTGGATTTTAGCCAAATGGCCAATACTATTATAAGTCTACCTTTAATAAATTTTATGTTGTTGATCAATTTTCAATTTGTTGGTGTTTGAAATGTGTTAAGCTGGTTAAAATGTTCAAAATTATTTACAACGCAGTAAAAATATGCTGAACAAAGATGTGAATAACTGATTTTAACATATAACACATTTGCAGGTCAATATGGTGCTGTATGGTCAATATACGCAAAATATGATCAATACATGTTTCAATAAATTTCGATAGTCTTTCGTAAAGTGGCACGTTACATAGCTCGCCCTAGAAATCCGTTTGCAACACAATTGGATTCTCTTCAGAGCATATCATGTTCAGAGTTATTGGGTATATTGATTCGTAAACGATCTCTATTGCCACATAATAAAAGAGAGAGAGGCGAGAGTAAGTTTTTTCTTTTAAATACTAAATGTAAGTATATGATGAAGTTTGTGAGGGGAAATGTGGAAGGTTTAGAACAATGTTCTCTGGTTTAATTTGTTTATTGAGCAACGACGTCTGTTCGACAATAAATCTATTATTATATCGTTTCCAAATCATCGGCCAAATAAATATGTATTCAATTTATCGATGAGGGCGAGTGAAAGAGTCAGTGGAATCATGTGTATGTTGTTAATACAAAATTCGATTTCAATCGGGTATATTATTTGATGCATCATTTATATCATATCCTATGGGTTACGCGTGTCTATTTGAATGTCCATTTTCCTATTGTGCCGCATCCATCTTATGGCTATTTATCAAACAAATCGACAAACAAACCGGTACATTGGCATTTGATATCAACCAGAGGCACTTGCACACTTGAAAAGCATCGCTGCCACAATGAACACGGTTGCATTAGTAGTTCCACTTACAAAATCTGTTGGTGAACAGCAACAACAACGGTAACAAAAAAAAAAAATAAATAAAAAAAAACTATCCGACTCTCAAGTCAGATTCTCTTGTTCTATCTTATCACCATCTTTTTGTTCATTTCGGCTTTTCTCTGCTCTCCCTCGTTCAATCGCTTCAATAATATTCAATGGCAGCAGATCATTTATTGGTTGTGCTTGTTTGGTGTCAATACCATTTGTCAATATCGGTTATTATTCTCATTATATTAGATACTTAATCGAACACAAAAATTATAATTCACCAATTCAATTCTTTATGAGTTTTATTCGGTGTGTTTTTGTTCAGCGTTGGCTGCCCCAAAACTCAACGCATTTACCGTTTATCGAAACCGATTTCCGACCGATTTATGCGACACCGGGGGTGGAATTGTTTTCTTGTGTTTCTGGTTTGGGCAGGTCTCTGGCCAATACAATATGCACTTTATATTGGCTAGAAAATCACCTTCACCATTTTGAAAGACACTTCCATATTCCTTACACTATGGTAAAACCGTTAAAGTTTCCGTACGGAAAATTTTATGATTATTATTATTGAATCGTCGTCGCCGTCATCACCATCCACATTGTTGTTGTTGATATATTTCGGAACATTATCGACACAAAATGAGAATGACACATACAAAACCATAGAATTATTATAGTATTACATACTTACTTACTGGTTAGTAGTATGTGGCATTGGTAAAAGCAATTCGAAATGAGAAAGAAAAAATCCAGTTGCTTCAGCATGAAAGGATTCTAAAGAAGCGAGCATGTGTATAATTTTTATTTCGGTCTTTATGTTGAATTCGTTTTATTTTATTTCATTTTTTTCTTTGCTCTGTATTTGCTTCTTGTTTGTTTCCGATAACGATTCGTTGCATATGGGGCTTTTTTTTTTGTAGAGAGCGTAAAAAATAGCACATTGGTTGATTCTTTCTTCTTCCGAATTCTGATTCAGTTTCGGCTCACATTCGATCCTTTTATGTCTTTGGCATAATTTTCATTGTTAAAGCACAGGAAAAAAATGTAGTAAACAAAGTATGAAGTACCCATACGGTAGCGAGTGAATGAGAAGAGAAAAAAAAAACACCAAATATAAAGTGGGAACAAAGAATTTGGACGGGAGAGTATAGTGAAGTATAATTTTTTTTTAAAACGTTAAATATCGTGCTGAACAAGATGTTGATCTTTTGAAAATAATTGTTTGCGCTCGTTAAGCTCGTGTGCTCAAGTGTAGGAGTTGCTAACTCATTTCTTCAACATATAAGTTGCATGTATGCGTTTTTTCTATGTGTGATTTTGCGGTGGATTTTATTTCCCCCCGAATCTTTATTCAAATAAATAAATATTATTCGAGTTGAATGGAAAATTGTGAAAAGAGCAAAAGAGCAATTTGGTTACATGGCAAATAATGGTGAATCATTTCAGATGACTACCTACGATTTAGTTGTATTTTTTTCTCTTCTCATTTGAGATTGGTCTACGGCGTTTCAGACAATCGAAAGAAGAATTTTCTTACCCTTGGCATTTTTATTTTTTTACATTTGGACACGAGAGAGAGAAGAAAAAAAGTGGATCGTTATTGAACTTGGCATTCGTAACGACGTTGCATCCACTTATGGATAATAATCGTTTTTAAATAACAAAACGCATTATCAAAAATTCGATTATAATTTTTTTCTGGTTTTAAACGATTTCAAATAAAAAGTATCGCTCATCGTATCTAATGACATACACCTTTTAGGTGTTATTAAGCTCTGGCCTTCGAAAATACTGCTTCACAGTCGTCAACCATCGGCGGTAAAGTCGAATACTCACAAAATCATACTAATGAAAGAGTTTTCGTGCATAATATGGAATGCCCCATTTTGACCTTTTTCCATTCTTTCAATTAACACCGAAGAATTTTGCCATTCAAACAATTTTTTTCTTCTTCTATCTTTCAATCGGCCCATTCACACCTAGTTTTATATTATTATGTAGAATAAGATGGGATAGTATGCGAGTTAATATGAATTTGCTTGCAAAAAGAAAAGTCGCAAATAATCTGTCCGCTTTTGCTTTAGTCCAAAGCATGAACTCCATACTGATCAAATATCAAGAAAAGTGTCATCGGGTGACAGAAAAAGAATTATATGGATATGGAAACAATCGCAATGCCGGCACACATTGAACGCCGCTCACCAGTAAAGATAGAGCCGGAGAAAAAGTGAGTAAGAAGGGCTCATATTAAAAATATCTTATGCACAATTTGACACCTTGTTTTTATTTTACTTTGTTTTTTTTTTTCTCTCTCTCCTCTCGCTCGAAACAAGAGAGAGAGTATGATCTGACAGACTATTGTTAGACATTCGGGTGTCTTATAACCAATGATTGTCGAAGAAAAAGTTCAAAGATATTTTTTTTATCTTTCACTTCACACCAACAAACAGAAGAAGAAAAAAATGTATACAAAGTTTCCTAAAAGCAAACGAGACAATTTTTACTACTGTATACTTTCTACTTTCGTTTCAGTGTCTCTCGTTTTTTTCCACCTCTCATGTCTCTCTTCAGTGTTTTTTTTAGCTTTGATTCGCCAGAGTTTATTGTTTCGTTTAAATTTTCGTTGACTGTTGTTGATATTTGTCGGATATTAATCCACTTTTGAGCACCATTGACAATGTGGTGTTGTTTTTTTTTCCTCATTCTGTTTTGCTTCTGCAATTTGTTCCCCAATTCCGTTGCCTTGTTATTGTTGCCTATTTCGCATGTGCGGCGCTATTGTTTGGTAATTTTACACCTATTAAACGAAACATAAGTTTCGAATGGATATAACAATTTTTCAATTTACTTGTGAATGTCAAAATCGGAAACCGATGAAACTAATTCTTGCCGCGTTGCCGAGAGCATGAAGTTCGCTCTTGTGTTTTGTTGTTCTTGCCGTTTTCTCTTTCACTTTTGTTGCGTGCATTTTATTTGTAACACAAACCCATTATAAATGTTATTAATAGCATGTATTTGATACAAGCTGTTGATATTATATTTTGTTACAATGCAATACAAGCTACTTGAATTCATGTTCGAAGCAGAGGTGTTATATTTCAAATCGAAAAAGAGAGGAGATTCTTTTAAATTCGGTTAAATTCCATGAAACAGGCAGTTCATACACAAATAACAATTAGACGTAAAATTGTGCGATAAAAATAGGTGCAAAATACGGGTGCATACAAAACTCTGGCATAAAATGCTGCTGCTGTTGTTATTGTTGTGATGAAAAACTGTACATCGAACACTTTTCTCTGTTAAACGTACCTACTCTATTAAACAAGAATCGATATTGGTAATTTAAATTCCCTCTCTCTTTCGTGTGTTTTTTTTTTCTTTCACATTTTGATTTGTTTATTGTGTAACAAAGTAATAAGCATATTACGAGTGTGAAGTGTTTAGTTTACCGATCGTAATCGTAATTCGACAATAATAGGTTTTGTTGTTTGCTGCTCTTCGAACGTTATTTTGTTTCCATTTTTAGACGGATAAAAATACGCATACACACGGTACACAGAGCTCGTCTGTCAAACAAACACGCCGCAAAATAAATTAGTTTATTGTGTTTGCCAAATCACGCCTATCACGTGCTCATAACAATGAATTAATAGTTTTGCGACACAGTTGAATTTAATATACTGCATATCTCATTATAAATTCATGAACGTTGAATGGTTGAAATGGGCAGAGTGCAGTTTTTATATCAACATTATTATTATTATTATTATTTTGGAGAATAAAAAATTCAATTAATTTTCATTCCAATTGCGTCTAATTAAATGTCATTCAAAATCAGTGCCGATGATCCATTTTGTTGCATACAATTTTCTATGTAATTTAATGAAGTCACATGACAATTAATGAGCTATTTTGTGTGCACAACAATTTATGAATGACGCATTGACCGAACGACAACATTGTGTCACGAATTCAACCGATTAATTATTATTATTAGAAAATGACCATTTTTCCCATAATCATTATGGTTTAATAGATGCCTGAACATAGTTTACGTGCAAAAATGCATAAAATTCATTTGGGTTCGCGCATCGAATCACCACCATCACTGTCACCACCTCATCCATTGATTACGTTGTTGTTGAGAACGAGAGAGGTGAGTGGGCAGTCGGCTTGATCTTTTAACATTTTATTATGACGTTGTTGTTGTCGATGATGATGATGATGATGACAATAATGTTGTGTGGTCTTTGGGTTTCAGTTATTAAATAGATGGCAAATTCGATGATACAGCGTAAGAAGTAAATTGTATGACGATGCGATAAAATATCCATATAAAAAGAAATACGTATTTCTTTTTCTGTCACTATCAAATGGCCCATAATGCGCAGAGCAAGTTGCACGTATCTAATGGAACATTAAAAACACCACTAAATAGCAATTCACAACCATTTTCGTTCACATAAAACAAATTTCTTCTTTTTTTTTGTTATCGAAACCCGTTCTTCATGCATTGCACAAAACAATAGTGGCCAAACCGATAAAAAGACATCGCCTGAATCATTTTGACAAATATCATGCACACGCACTTATTTATGTGACCAATACAAATGGAAAGCGTAAAAAATTAAGTAATATTGATATCAATTTATAACTATCTGAATGGGTCATTTTCATCGAAGATGTGGAAAAATGATGCAGAGAACATTTTTATCAATATCGTCGACCATTTGAACATCAATCTATTTTATTACAAATTTCAAATATTTGCAAACCATAAAAAAAGAGTTATTCTTCTTTCTCTATCTAGTTTTTCTTCCTCTCGAGAGCATTTCATTTAATATTAATAAATCTTGGCGATTTATGTTTATGAATGCTTTGGAAACCATTTAAATTTCGAAACTTCACCGCATATACTTCCAAGTCACACATATTTCATTGTCAGTTTTTCTCGGAATAGTACCTTCGATGTAAAAAAAGAACCGAATTTTCTTCAATATGTGAAGTAATAAAATGCTCGATTGGCAAAAGCGTTGTGTGTGTGTATTCGTTGGGTCATACATCAAAATAATTCGATTGAGATACATTTAGGCATCTTGGCTGTACAACTAACGACTTCGTGAACAAAAAAAATATGTTTATTGAATGCTAACGACAATTTATTTTATTTTTTTTTGGTCAGGCCGGTACTTCAAGTGTGTACTTAATTTCATATGGCGTATCGACCCCTTTTTTAACTGCTCAAGCCATACTTGTGGCTGCCAAAAGACGTTTGATTTTGTTGTTTGATTTTTTTTTCGTCAATACCTTAATCATATCATGTATTTTTTCTATAAAAATGGACAAACTTCACCTATTTTAAATCGATATTTGATCATATCTTTTGTGGTGATGTGCAACTTACAATACAGATAAGTAGAAATATTTTTACATATTCCGTTTTTAACACATACGGATGTTGTCATGGACCTCGAGTATTTAGCATATTTGAATAGTTTGAACAAAAAATCACTTCTGTAATAACAGTAACAGACATATATAATACGTGTTTAAAAAATCACAATGCGACGAAATAATATGTTTCTGTTGTGTGTACCATTTCACGTACGATGTTTTTGCCTGTTGTTCGGAGCAATGTTCATACCGATAATAAAAACAATTTGCTGCAAGCGATCTGTTTCTAATGTGACCTGTAATGTATTCACAACAGAATTGATGAAGAGTTAGTGGTTGGTACAAGAAATAAAGGAATATATGTTGCATACCACCATTATCATTTTTATAATTCAAGTTAACTGAAACAGTTTTTTGGACACTTAAGTTCAAATTCAAAACAGATATTCCATTTTCATGAAGGTAATGTCATATACTTTGCATTTTATTTTTTTCTCAATGTTCGATTCAATTAAAATTCAATGAAATTGTTTTTTTTTACGGTGTACAAACGATGTATCAAATCGGTTCAAGTTTCTGTATACAGAAAAAAATTCATCTCGTTTTTCTCGTACATTTAATTGCAATGCAGGTTAAAACAATCGGATGGCAAAAAAATAAAATAAAGAGAGATATCGAGAGAAAGAATGAAAGGAAAAGCTACGAGTAAAAGAAATAAATGTTAAGTGGGTGTAAATTTAATTCTCATCAAATTCAAATATTATAAACGTATAAATCGTTGCACATGTCAGCCATAGCATGGCTTTGGTTTGATATAAATTTATCCAAATTTCTATATATATATATGTGTGGATAGAAATTCAAACAAAGAAAAGATAATATTTGCTTGGGGTATAAAGACCTGAAATGTATATGTAAACAAATAAATCATTTTCGAAATGAGTTTATGTGGGAACTTTTCGACAGTAAGGATTCTCTGATGATTGCAAAGTTTTGTTTTAAATTAAAGTAAATTATTTCTATGATTGCTGCTCTTTGCACTCTCTTTCGTACGATTTAATATACCAAAAACATCGATTTCTAGTATTCTCTTCTTCTTCTTCATAAAACTCTCCCATTTAGCTTAACTGGCTCAAAAAAAAAAGAGAAACAATTTTAAAACGGAAAACACAACAACAAAATCGAAATGCATGTAAATCCCCTCAAGAGTCACTTGTAACGTATTGTACATATTCGCTCTTGTTTCCATGTAGTTTGGCTGTGCCGATGAGCGAATGTAGAGTAAAAACTCTATCGCACACACACATTATAATCTTTCGAGGCAGATCATCAAAACAATGAATACCAGTCAGTTGGTGAAAGGGATGGGATTTCATTGTTAGAAAATACCAAAAATATTTTATTGTTTTGTTGATTATCTGTTTTAACTGTTTTGTGTGGCATCGTCGACCAGTGACGACGATAATTGCTGATGCATGAACGACTGTTTCCCGTCATTTCATATTGTACATCCTTTTTTGGTGTCTCAAACGCCATTCAAATTGAAACAAATTGTGATTTTTTCTTCTCTTCATGAAATCAAGGTCATTTTACATCTTATTTGCTAAAATCCATTGAGAAAGAAAAAACAATTGCAAAAATCATTTAATCGTTCACTTTTGCTTTCAATGTGATTTTTTTTTTAAAATCCATAATAACAATGAATAACACAATGATATTGATGTTAATGAATATAAGAAACCAAACAAATCGAGAGATACTCGCACCGAGAAATGGTTGTAGAAATCAAATCGACCGAAAATAATGAAGGCTCAACTCAATTTAGCTGGGAAAACATTTTCTTTATTGTTGTTGTATTTCATTAGCTTCTTTTTTTTTAAATCCAACGAATATGAAGAATTGTGTGATAGTCTTTTTTTAAATGTGGTTGTTTTTTAACAACCACAATGTGGCTACTTCTCCTACTCCTAATATGGTTCGAATTCTTTTCTTCTGTTGCTTGTTTTTCTACTTTCTTTCTCATTCTTCCCTCTTTTTTCAAGTATTTTTTATTTGAAATGTATTTGGCTTCTTTCATCGTAAGTAAATGTATCATCAAGAAATTGCTTTTGTTTATCTTTCGAAGAAATTAATTTTTTATTTTTTCAATTCTCTCTGGTGAAGAAGAAAAAAACCAACCAAATAATATTTACTTTATCATTCATCTCTTCGATGCCATCGCGTTGTGTTTACCTCCATAAATAGTTTTTCATGTAATTGAGATAAGAGATAAATTTGTATATGTACGGCAGAAGGAGTTCGCCGCAAGATGCTCATTGATTACAATTGCGTATCAATACAGTTTCATGTTGAAAAGGTGTGCTTGTGAATGTTTTCGTTGTGATTACCTATCGGTATCTATAGACAACCACTGAAACGTACGTTAATTAAATATCAAATATTTACGTTTCGATATAAACGACTGAAATTGTATAACATTGAATTTTATTTAATTTTTCAATTGAGTTTTGAACCAGCTGAACATGGAACCCATCGCAAAGATTACCAATCGAATGGAATGAAAAACTGATGAGCGCGTCGCGTCGTTCACATTTTCAGTTGACGCTTTAAATGTGTTTTTATATTTTGTATTTCTTCAAATGTTTAACTGATGCAAATTGATTTGATTGAGACCAAGGACGGAAAAACCAAACACGTGATCGAAACGATATTGTTGTGGATTTATTATTTCCATCCAAAATTTCTATGTGATAATCTCTAATTTTAATTCGAAGTCTATTTGGTGCGTGTGCTTGTGTGGAATGACCGCAACGGGGTTTGTTTATTACATATTTATTGTGTTAATACCAAACAGACGTATCATCGCATTCAATCGCGCATCCCCCTCATCACATTTTATTTGCTTGACTTTCCCGATCGCTTTTGAAATAAATAAATAAATAATAAACGTTACACTTGGTCTTGAATTTACCATAATGTGTGCGCTCGCGCACTCTTGCAATCAAAAGTTGTGAAGTGTGTGTGTGCCTGTGCCTACAACAAGAGCCAATACAATGGCACAAAGAGAAAAGAAGACGAAAAAACAACCGTGCCACATAATGTTTTAACAGTATTTTAAAATGCATGATTTAGTTAATATATTGCACGCGTTAACTGTCAACCTCAGGCCATGACATTTTAACATAAAGCTGTAACAGACGGTGTTGATTTCGTGCCGTTTGTTGTTGTATGCGCTTTGGTCGCATCTCCTTCACTTTCTCACTCGCTCACTTACTGAAATGAACATGCCATACCGTTTTTTTTTTAAAGCCACACACCAAATGCCCAAACAAATTTGAATGTAGAAAATACGGAACGCGACCACATTCGACACAATCAATTGAATATTATCATGCGAAATGCGGGAAAAAAGCTGCACTTATTTTGCCGTACACGTAAAATTCGTTTACCCTTATTTCTTATCTTTATTGTTCGTATTAATAAATACATCAAATAAAATTCAATTGCTTCAAATGTGTTTGGGGGTCTTGTTGACACATAGTGCGACAAACTGCATTAATGCCAACGAGTGAGTAGTTAACTATCTCATTCGCTCTTTTTGCACAACGCGCAATCGCTCGACAGTTTTTCTACTCTTTTTTATATTCATTTTAAAAGTGACGCTAAATGATTTTTAATTGATGTGTTCCGTTTTCGCATTAACGTCCTTGCGTACAAATATGTACACGCAATTTTTTTTCTTTGTTGCATTCAATTTCAATTTTCAATGCTGTCGTTCTCATCGTTTTGAATTTAGATTTGAAGAGGCGTGTGCGACCGAAATTGCATTCATATCAGTGAAGGGCTGTAGAGTATTTAAAATTCAATTAGGTGCAGAGATGATTTGGAATTTAAAGAGAAGTATGATTGATATATACATGATTACATGGGATGTACAAAAATAAAATAAAAAACAAACAAGGGACATTTTTGAGGTCACACCAACAATCGGGAATAACAATATTGAAACAACAAAAGCCGACACAGTTAAGATCATTTTCTTCTATCATCAAACAAACATACATACTTCCTGCGGCTGAAGCTTAATTTCCTGCTAATTTCAATTTGTATAAATGTACACAAGCACATTGCGTATTCGAAGAACACACAAGAACACGCAGTGCGTTTTGTTTACATTTCACTCCATGGATCAAGATGATGATTTGTTGTTTTCGCTTAGTTGGATTTTTCTTATCAGTAGAAGTATGTGTGTATGCGAGAGAGAGAGAGAGAGAGAGAGAGAGAGAGAGAGAGCAAGGACATCTTTGTGCCAAATTAAAAAACCAACAGAAACAGATTCTTGAAAGATCTGTGTGATTTTAGAACAGTGTTAAAGAAAACCGAAAATGTAATTTCACGCTGTCTTGGACACGGAAAACTGTTTTTCGTCAACTCTGATTTTTTACGCTTTTTTGAGCACATACACACACGCACGCACGAACTCAAACAAAAGACAACCAACCAACGAGCAAATGAGAGCAAAGAATGAATTTGGCAAAATATTCGGATGAAATGAGCAGAACTGTGGCTATTTCGATTTTCTGATAATATACTGACTGCGTTCGAATTTATCGTTTTACCAGCTACTGTGAAATGTCTTTGCTAAATATACAGTCAGCCTCATTCACTAAATGCGACACACATATCTGAACATACAGGCGCACAGTACCGAAAAAAAACCTCTTTACAACCTGAAGAGACAAGCCCAGAATGCCATTCATAGCGCACAAAGTTCAAAAGAACCGAATTACACATGCACACATCCTATGCGAAACATCCGTTCGTTCGTTCTTACTTTTAATGTTTCTTTGTTAAGTTTTCCCAATTTTTCGGGCGGTTTCATTTCAATTCCGTTACAAGAAATCAACAAATTGAATAAGATATTCACTTTACTGTGTCTTTTTCGCTTGACAATTTCGATAACAAACTGTTGAGTTTGTATATTCGGTTTTGAACATAACAGAAAATCCAACAATTCTAACCATTATCCAAAAGGTTAAAACTCAAATTAAATTACGAAAGATCATTGGCGCATAGAATGTAGATAAATTATATAATTAAAACCAGATAATAAGAAGGATAATTGAAATAAAATGACGAAATTTTAAACTGCCGTCATCTTTAAGAAATTTTAAAGAATTTTTTTTTTGAATTGTTCGTTTTTCGAGAGATTCACCTCTTACGTTTCATTTATTGACACAATAACTCATTTGAATGGTAAATAGGCATGCATATTCGTGACACACTCACACATTCTCTCTCTCTATCTCGCATCTCATTGTCAGCGTAATTGTAAATTCCGAAATAAAGTTGACATGGTTTTAACTAAACGATATATATATATATATTCAAAAGCCCATCAAAAAATATTTGAAGACCGCTTGTGCTATAACTTCAAAATAGCTGAAATACTTTTGTCAACCACAGGTATGCTCGGATGATGACGATGGTGATGGTAGTATTTTAAATGCGTGCGAGCACATATTGCTACACCAAATTATTCATTTTGTCAATGTGTTTGTCGCTTTTCAATATTCATGATGTGTGTGCAGTGTTTGAATATTTTCTAATTTCGCAATACACAATGCGTCAACTAAGAAAGAAGTTATTTACGTTTTCCAATGTCTTCGAGACAATTTATATTCATCGTCCCGAATAACCATCATCTATGTTGAATTCGAATGGTGTGACTAACAAAGCGATACTAACCAATATTGAAAAAGGTTAAAACAATGTGGTTCGAAGAAAGAATGTTGTTCCTTCAAAGCATCAATACCGTATTCTGCATATGTTAACACACACCCCTGCGTCCTACACCATTCCACAAACCATACATCGATAAGAGTGGAAAAACTTTTCGACTTTGTTTTTGCTTTCAATTCACATTGAAAATGGTGTGCCATAGACGAAGGTGACACGCATTTCATATTCAATAATACTGATAGAATTATGTTGCCGTCTCATAATCGGATAGTTTAGTTTTTAAATTAAATCAATGATATTAGATAACTTTATTGTTTTGGATTTTTTCAATTTTTTTCGAATTTTTTTGTAATTTTTGTGAAAAATGATATAAAAAAAGCTCAAAAAGACACGTGACATCCAATAAAATGAAAATTATCTTAAGCTCACTGGAAAAGGTCAAAGAATGCCAACAATTGTATATTAATAGTGTCGCCTCGATGAAGAAAAATACGGAATATTCGAAATAAAGTTTATCGGATGTGATCGAATGAGTTAATTGTTGGGATGCAATAAATGCGACAAAATCAATTGAATTGCCATATAATAACTCAGGTTTCATGCGTCTCAATCGCATCAAAATATAATTTAAATTTCAATCGGAATGCGTCCAAAGCAAAACAATGAAGCATACACCGGCATCGAGACAAAAGATATGACATTTTTTTATTATTCGGCCTTAAGGCGAAAATGTACATACGAATGACGGCAAGAAAAAGAGGAGTCTATCAGGTGTGAGAAAATGCCAACGACGCCACCAGAATGAAATTATATTTTATCATTTTCCGTTTTTCTCTCATCGAATCAACCAACATCTTACTTTTCACCTTTTTTTTCCTCATCTAATCCCTGGAGGACGGGAAAACGAAAGAAAACCAGCAAGGAAGAAAGAGATAGAGAGGGAAAGTGTGTGCAAGTTTTTGTCTGCAAAATGAACGTGCCATATGACATCGATCTGGATACCTAGGCAAAATGCTGCTCACAAATTAAAATATATTCAATTGAAGAATGTTTCAACGATTTTCTGTGCAACGACTATGAATTTAATGGCAGATTAAATGAGAGATGGAACAAAACAAAGAGATAGATTGGAAAAAGATGGAAAATGAGCGAGAGTAGCGTACCGTTTCATACCGAAAAATTTAACATGACATCAAACTGAAATTGTGTGTGTGTGTGTGTGTGTTTGAAAATTGGAATAGTAATTATCGGCATATTGACTTTAAATTGGAATTGTTTTCACCGAAGTTCAAAAAGACATGGAAGAATGCCTCGATGTTATTGTACAATTTTCACTTGGCAATTTCTTTTTATGGCATACAAACCAAGTACACAATGGAACACTTGCTGTGGATTTTCATCGCCTTTGTTTGCATGCCCGATAATGTTGGCCCCGATATTTTGTGAAATGTTTTTTGGCTCATTTGATTCATCTGTGCGGAGTATGTGTGTGTGTGTGTGTTTATGCTTTTTGGTGGCTTCTTCAAGCCATCCATATCGCATTGAAATTCATCGCTCTTTCACTATCTATTTGCAATCACAATTGCGACCGATGTCTTTTTTTCTCTCACCATTCTCTCTGTCTCCTTCTCTCTCTCTCTCTCTCTCTCGTTCTATCTCTCTTTGTCTCTGTGTTGTCGCATCGCTTAATTATTTTCATTTTATGTGTTTGGGATTGTCAAAAAAGAAGATGCTAATGCTGAACCGACCGATGTAAATTTTCTGCCAAGTGTCGATAATAAACAATAGATCAGGTACCTTCGTTGTACGAATGTGAACGGCACTCAAAAGATATATGAGCTCCATAGTGTGAAAAATTACTGTGAATGCTTTCAGTCAAAAAATGAACGAACTCAAACAAAAAATTACATCTCAGCCTTTTGCTGTATTCAAACCACACACAAATCTAATCAAACACACCTCATGCGTCCTCATCGTGCTTCTCTTTTATTGTACAATTTTTGGTTGCAAAAAAAAATTCCGTCGCCTTTCAAACCAGATAGCCCCTTATATAACAGTTTATAATATTGGATGCTTTTTTTTCGATCAGCCATTTGAATAATGCTGGCGACTAGACGTTTGCAATGTCTGAATCAATTTTTGTAAATTTATATGTGTGTAATATCAATATTTATTACACAGTATTGACCGGACAATAGGGATATCGACAGAGTTTGCGATTTAAGTTCCATTTTTTAATGGTCATTTCGCCGTTCTTCCTTGATCGATTGAATGTGGCCAAACCTTTATTTGGTCATTCGTTTAATGTACGATTGTTTTGGTGGCTACCCTTTGTTGTTTTCTCACATTTTTTCGTTGATATTGTTGTTGTTGCTGCTATTGGAAGTATAGTCAATTTTGTAGAAATTTATTTCCGATTCGTCTGTTTGAGACAGCTTTATTCTTTGCAACCATTTGTTTTCTTACCAATTTATTTCGTTTTTTTCTCATCTGGACTCATTTCAAAAAAAAAAAATCATACTGCTTACAAATGCAAAGTTTGTGCTGTTGTTTATTACAATTTCAAAACTTTTGCATTGTCATTTCGATTCGGAGAATCTATCTTCAAAATAAAATTCGGTTCAATGTTTTTAGTTAGTTACCATTAAATTTATTCGCAATTGCCGCACCTCCTTCAAAACCATATCGAAATCTATGTGAAACAGTGTCTCACTCTCTATCTCGTTCGCCGTTCATTCTATCCCATGCGCCGTCACATCATTCGCGCGATTCTATACACAAGCAGATATATATGTAGCCAATCCACTTCTAATGTAACATTTGTTGTTACACTCTACTGTTGTTTCGACCGTTTTGTAATACTTTTCGAACGGCATAGCACTGTATCGTTGTCGTTTTCAAGAGGCGGAGCTGAATGCGCGCATTGAACATCGTTTGTTTTCGATTCCATATAGCCAAACGGGAGAAACAGAGAGATCGTAGAATACGCAACATCGTGTTATGTATGTGTTGTGGTCTTTGTTTCATTGTGTCAACGTCATTGGGTCTCACAGATTTGGTTGAATGTAAACTAATCATCGGTCGGAATGGCTGTTCTCTCTCATCTCTTATGTATATTATAAATTTAAAAAAATCCCGTTCAAAATGGTTATCGAACATCTTTAAACCTCTTTTGACATTGTCGTCGTTGTAAAAAAGGAAAAATAAAAACACCGTGGAGCAAATGAAATAAATTCGAAGAGTAGCAAAGAGGAAATGTTTGAAATCTCGATGGGTTTATGTAATCAAACTTAATTTTTTTCTTCTTCTGTTTAATTGGTTTGTCTACTTTAAGATATCCCTTCGGAAGAACGATGAAGGAAAGCAAATTTGAAAGAATAAAAAAAAACTGTCATCTTATCCGTGATTTTTCAATTTGCCGATATGAGTTTGAGCATTGTCAATTTTTATTGAACCAAATGAATGAAAGAGAGAAATTTTTCTTCTGATTTCGAATGGTTCTTTTTTACTACCCCTCCCTTCGTGCGTTGATTTTCTCGCGCATTTTTTGTTGTTGTTGTTGTTGTTCATCATTATTCAGTTCATCAGTACAATATTGTGTTCAATTCATTCATTTTTCGTGGTTGACACAAAACCAAACGATCAACCAAACAAACGACAAAGTGATATCAACAAATTGGGGAAAAAAGTAAACAAACAAACAAAATAAATAACAGAGATGCTATTTTCTGTGTTGCGCGGGTTTCAATTATATTTTTAAGAGTACATGTCAAAGACAGATACTATCTCTCATTCTGTCGACGTTGTGCCGAACAACAAAGATTTCGGTACGAAGAGAAAAAAATATATATAGAATAATTTTTTTAAAGAAACGAAATAAACACAAATTCTCACACAGCGACATGATTTTTTGTCGCCATTTTAAAAGACGGCAAGCAAGCACACACGTATTTAAAAAAACGGATAAAAATCACAACGATGCATTATTAAAATTTAAATTAGAAATATTCCATTTGGAGCAATGGCAAATGTGAACAAGCGTATTCGTTCATATCGTTCGATCTCTCTCTCTCTCCGTATCACTGGAGAGACGCAAACTTGAACTAAAAAAATCTATTTATTTTCTGTTTCTCTTGGATAATATTTATTTGTTTGTGATTCGGTTTCACGCGAGTCTGCACATACAAATTCCCGATTGCATTGTTTATTCTTCATTTGGTTGCCTTTCCACTGCGCTTCCTCTCCATCTATCATTTACCTCGTCATTGGTTGCTGTGTAATCGCGGCGCGCACTTTTCAATGTGATCATCGGTTTGGGTACAATATTATTCTGTAATATTTTTTTCCACAAACACTTGAAAAACATAACTTGAGTAAATTGGTTTTTTTCACTCCCTATCTCTCTCTCTCTCTCTCTCTTCTTCATTGAATCGCCGTTGGTATTGCTATTACACTCAGTTGATTTGTTGATATTTTAATGAAAAATGCAACCGGTATTCATTCATGCTCATCGACTGTGTTTTCCACCATTTCTGTTCACTTTTTTGTGTATCACGAACACTCGAAATTTAATTGAATATTGAATGACAAATTGTATGCATAAAAAGAAAGAAAAAAAGGTTCATCGCATTCGGCATCACTCTATTCATCTGTGTCGCCTCGCAGTGCGTCCAGTGGATTGTTTTTTTTTTTCAATTCGTTCACCATTTTCAATGTGTCCGCGCGATTTGTTGCTATCTCCTATTTAGAAATTAGCGATTCTCGAAAACTTTATTTGCAATTGAGAATTTCTCTCTCTCTCTCTCTCTCTCTCTCTCTCTGTTTTGGACAAAAAAACGCTATGATTTTTTTTTTCATTCAAAATGAGAACGAGATTTTTTGCGATTTCCAGAGGCGGATTTACAATTTCCTTCGTTAAATTAAACACACAAAACAGGATGCATTTAATCATTTGACATCTTTGTAATTTTCTCAGTTTGACCTATTTCTTTCTAAAAAAAAATTTCTGTGTACGTTGATCTAATAAAGTATACTGCACGAGATAGATGAATGCGAAAGGTTTTGACAGCAGGAAAAAGGATTGTTTCGTTCTATTCTGTGGATTACCGTCTGACAGAAGTTAAAGTGTTACTTTCTCATGGATATTTGTTTTCTTTATTCCGAATTGCACATAAAATGTATAATTCTAAGCTAACTAAATTTCCTTCATTTGGTAAAAAAGGCCTAAAATCAATGAAAATAAAAACCGCACACACACAAAATAGTAATGATTGAAATAAATGCAATCCAAGACAAGGCTCGAGGCATACACAATAAAAGAAGTTCTTTTTTTTTTGTTTTTCTTCTATCCAAATTTTTTGTTCTTCTCTTCTCTTGATTGAATGGTAAAAAAACCACGGCAAACAATAAAATATTTAAACCACAAAATGAACAATGAGGCAACAAAGATATCTTCTGCAAAACGTATCACACGATTCTAGCGAAATTTACATTGTTGTTTTTTTCTCTCTGTGTGTGTTTCTTCATCTTTTCTTCTGATACGGCAAAGTAGTTGTTAGTAGCGCTTTACTTGGCAGTTTTACATTCAATCCTCATTGCGTCGTGCCTATTTAAACAATTTCATCACGAAAATAATATTTCTTTTGACATTGTCGTTAAGCAAATAATAAAGAAATGAAATCAAACAAAATGAAAAGAAACAAAGACGAAGAAGTAAAAGAGCACAAAAACAACAACAAAAACGTCTAAAACAACGCACCACACAATGATGATGCGAGAGCGCATGCAATCGAGCCCACTCATTCGTTTTTCATTCGCTCTGTCTCACTCTCATCTTTCAAAACTATCGAATTTCTAAATGCAACGTATAGTTTGTGCGCTTGAGACAGTTGATTTCGATTTGAATTGAAATTACCAGCAAAACGCTGGAACAATGAACACATCATACAAATGATTTAGAAAAAAAACGGCAAAATTTACATGGAACTTGTTATACAAAAAAAAAACAGTGTAAAATAATCTACTGATGAAATATCAAAAAAAAAATGGAATCATACGTTGAAACAGACAAAACCGAATTAAAAAAAATTAATCGTGTTGCGTAAATGTAGTACAATAAAATTTTAAACAATGAATATATGGATTTTTTTCTTACGTGTGCGCACCACATGAAATGTCGTCCTTTGATTTGTCTTGAGTAAAACTGTTATTGAAATAGAATTTTTTTTGTTGTTCCTGTTAAATGATGACCGATGTATGTACGCTTTGTTTGTCAATTATCTTGATTAATTGCTTGAAATCGCAATTTGTAATCTAGCAATGTGTGGGCAAACGAAAATAAATATTAAGTTTCGATTTAATTGTATTGTCGATATTTTATATGGATGTCAATCGCACTCAATTCACACATATATACAGACAAGGCAATTTTCTGCGAAACGAAATGCATCCCAAAAACGAAAGCGAAAAAAAAAGAAGTTGAAATCGATACACATAACATATAAACAAAGTTCATTTTGAATGACCAAAAAACAAATTCGAAAAATTCGTACAACAATAAAACAATCTGTTAATTTCATTAAAATACAATGAAATTCAATTGACTAAATCGATGAAAGGAATACATTTGATTTATACTTCCCAATACAATAATTGTACGATACAGACGAAAGACAGAAAAAAAAAAAGCATACTGTAAATATTATATTTCCATTCATTCGATTTGTGATTTTTGTTTGTTTGCGAAAAAAAAAGAAACGTTTTGAAATCGTTCAATTAAAGTAATCAAATTTCGGAATTTATCGTAAAATGTATTTCCTGTTTTCAAATCTCAAAGATGCTGTCTTTGAGACGAAATTGTAAGAGTTTTCGCTAAACTTGCTTTCGTTTATTTGGTGGTGTTAAACAAATCACCATACGGCCTCAAGCAATTTGAAACAGCAATTTGCCATTGAATGCGATAGGAATGTCTTAATCAACAATAATTTGGGTCGTTTTCTTTTACAGAAATTGCTTTTCCATTGTTATTGAATGTGGACAGAAAAGTGAAAATCGGAAGTCACATGTGTAGTTTTTTTGTCAACAACTTAAGCGTAAAACTTGTTTTTTGAGACCCAAAGTTTTGGCCTCGAGAACATTGTTTTGTGTTTATCTGTTTTTTTTTTCTTTCTGGGCAACAGTTGACATCTCTTCACATTCAATGGAATCTTCATGAATGAGTGCAAGTTCCGATATGCGACAAGCCATCTCATTGAATCGATGAAATCGATATATGGTACCGATGTGATTGCAGTGTGAGATCCTTAACGTGATATTATTTGTTGCAAATCTCTATCTCTCTCTCTCTCTCCTCTTTCTAATACAAATGTTTAGCAATCGGTTTAATGTACCTGCTTGAAATAATACATGTGCTGAAAATCAATACATGTTTTTTGTGCGTGTGTCCGTTTGCTTATATTTCTCGTTCTCACTTTTTGACCCGCAAATCAAAGCGACATATGGATGAGTTGAGTGCGTTTTGTGTGTGTGGCTTTTGGTAACAAAATCGCATTGTGTTCACATATTTTTTGCACTCTTGAACCACAAATTCGGTAAATAAATTGCATCCATTGATGGATAACGAGAAAACGAACAAGGAAAAATTGGACTCTCTCTCTCATTTTTTTTTTGATTGAGTACTATCAGTGGAAACGATTCCATTTATTATTCAAACTGAAGTGCGTACTCGACAGATTTTTATATGTGACCGTAAGCATCTCTTTCCATTTTTATATTTTCAATGCTCGAAAGAGTTTAATGGTTTCTTTCATCTGTTATTGTATAAAAATGTTGGAACCGATGACAAGAATGAAATTTGAAAAAAATATTATATGTTGCATGAATGTGGAAATAATGAAGAATGAAAAAGGACCAAACATATAGTCTGTGTGGATTCAGAATGAAAGTTCAACTGTTTTGAGTGTTGAAATGATTATGCTGCCACAGTTCAGGTAAGTATTTTCCCGCATTTTATCTATTACTTGGATCGTTCCCCATTTTCATTTCATTTAATCGTTTTGATAATCCACATTTTCATATTCATGCAAATATCTTCTTCTGCAACTGAAACCAATTAAATTTCACTTCAGAAGTGCTTAGAGTTTTTTTTCGACAAATCAATTGCGGTGTATATTCGTTGTTGCAATGACTAAAAGGCTAGGCTTTACCATTTTTTTCTTCATAGATTCGAATCCATTCGATGTGAGCAGCTAATATACACACACACTCACACACACACACACGACGTTGATTTAAAAATGGAATAGAGCGAGAGAGAAAAAAATGAATTTGCTTTATCCACAAATCGAATCGAAATCAATAACACACATTTACTCATGCGAAAATTGTATGTGCTCTTCAGGCATACCGATTTTGAAACAACAGCAAATGCACATAGCTATTTCACTACTTGAACACATATGATTTCGGTTTTTTTTTCGCATTCGAATGAAAGCGAAAAACAGAGAAAAATGAATAAATAAACGGTTTCGTACGAAAGAAATGATGCCATCACGTTGGCACATACAAAACCGTAAAACGTATTATGTGCGATATTGTTGCGAGAAAAAATCAAATCGAATCGAAATCAACGGGAAAAATGGTAACAGACGTTGATACTTGAATCGTTCTAAAGATGATTCGCTCGAATGCGTTTGCATACGAATTATATATATATATGAGAAATAAAACGCATATGCACATAAACAATGTACAGTACACACATGTCTCGTAGGTGTTGTTGTCATGCAATTGCTCAAATCGCTGTTGCCACTGCCTTTTTTTCGTTGGGTGTAAGAAAAACTTTCATATCAATGAGTGCGTAAAACGCTCATTTGTGCACCTTCAGTCGCCTCATTTTTGACGCCCGTGCAGAAAACAAGACGCAAAGAAATTCAACCGACAATCGTGCTGATTTAGCCGATAAAAGTCAACAATCGCTTGTTGTTTTTTTGCAAGGGAAAACGTCTCGAATTTTTATTGTTGTTTTTTTTAAACACTTGCTCTTGCATGGCAGCCCATTGCATAACAACATATGCTACTTGTATATTCAACACTTCACCAAATCATTCTAAACAAAATCGAGCGTGTATTCGCATTTTTTTTGTTAAAATGGGAAAAACGTTTGTGCAATGTGCACAATACCGAAATGCTGGATTTCTTTTTGAAGTGCAACTTTTTATTTAATAAAACAAAACTGAATCGATCCAAAATGAATGATTTCGAACACTTTTTACATAATTTGCCATTTGGTTTTCGGAAATAAATCGTTGCGGTCTTTTTAAAATAGCATTCTATTAATTCAGTTTTGAAATAAAATAAAATGCAAAATGTAAGGTGAAATCATATAGGTACAACGCGACTATTCAATAACACTAACCAATGGGCAAATGAGGAACAGTGGATTATTTTCTATATTTTATGATTTTCTACGTTAAAATAGCAAATGTTTTTAATGTTATTTTGACGAAACCTCGAATGTGCTGCTATTAAAAAAAATTATATATTCCACTACGCCCAAGAGGGCCAAAAAAATATGGTTTGAATCACTATTTAAGGAAATAAAATTCGCACAATCAATCAAATGAACAAAAAACGTTGTGGCTCATGTGTCTCATACTTCTATTGACTCAACAGCAGTAGTATGTATTAGTAACATCTAAACAGTAGCCGTTTGAGATTAATATCTTTAGTTGAATTCACTTTTTTGGTGTGTCAATAACCGAACACGCATTCGTTTAAGTAAGAAAATTGTTAAAATCTACGTAAAAATGCTAATTGACATTTCGACGAACTTCAATGTTCGTTTAATTCGTTTTAAATTTTACTAACCTGTCCTCATTGAGGCGGTTAAGCTTATGAAAATGAAATAACCAAATCTATTCAGTAATAGATGTCGTTTCTCGGTCTTTCTTTTCTCTCTATTCTGTAGCTATTTGTATGATGCGAGATTCAGCATGCGCAGCGTCAATTGTCACCGCGACTGTCAAACGATAATGAAATTCAATGTAAAGTGAAGTGAAACGAGAAGAAAGTTAGAAAATGTATACATAGACATAAAAAAAACTCTTTTTTTTTCAATATCGGTTAAATTTAATTTGATTTAATCCCGTACCGTAGTCAATAATTCCACAATATTTGAAGCAACGATTCTAGACATACACAAATAATAAACAAACACTCAGCGGCCAATTTATCGAATAAACAAAAATAAAATCGAGTTTCATCTGTAAAGAGCGACACACGCATAAAAACCAAAATAAACAAAAACAATAGATGAACTTTAGTTGATTAGTATAGAACATGCAAAAATACGAAAAATTGGAAAAAATTGGCGAAGGTTTGTTTGAATGCAATTGATTTTGAATTTTTGTTTTGTCTCATTTTGTATATTTATTTTCAGGTACTTATGGAACCGTTTTCAAAGGAAAGAATCGTGATACATTGGAAATTGTGGCACTGAAGCGTGTTCGCCTCGATGAAGATGAAGAAGGTGTACCGTCGTCAGCACTCAGGGAAATTTGCTTGCTAAAAGTAAATGTTTAAATTTTGGAAAATCTTCATACATATTTATTATTCATTATTTCTATTATAGGAACTGAAGCATAAAAATATCGTACGACTTTATGATGTGTTGCATTCAGATAAAAAATTGACACTTGTTTTCGAGCATTGTGACCAAGATCTCAAAAAGTACTTTGACAGTTTGAACGGTGAAATCGATTTGGATGTGGTGAAAAGTTTTATGTATCAATTATTACGTGGTTTGCAATTTTGTCACAGTCATAATGTTTTGCATCGCGACTTAAAACCACAAAATTTGCTAATCAATAAAAATGGCGAATTGAAATTGGCCGATTTTGGTTTGGCACGAGCATTTGGCATCCCAGTAAAATGCTATTCAGCCGAAGTGGTTACACTATGGTATCGACCACCGGACGTTTTGTTTGGTGCCAAATTATATACAACGAGCATTGATATGTGGTCGGCTGGTTGTATATTTGCCGAATTGGCAAATGCAGGACGACCGCTATTTCCTGGTTCCGATGTTGATGATCAATTGAAACGTATATTCAAATTGCTCGGCACACCGACGGAAGACACATGGCCAGGCGTTAGTCAATTAGCCGATTTTAAACCGTTCCCATGTAAGTCAACGTATGAAAAAATCGTATTATCTATTGCCAGTTCATTCAAATTTTGTTTGTGCTTGATTTTCAGTGTACCATCCGACAACATCGTGGAGTCAAGTGGTTCCACGACTAAATTCCAAAGGTCGTGATCTACTACAAAAACTATTGGTGTGTGTGCCAAAAATGCGAATCAATGCTGAACAGGCGATGGCACATCCATATTTTACTGATAACTGAGACGAACCACACTTAATCCCTTGTCATCCGACTGATTTTATTTCGAAACAACAAAAAAAAAACAACCGACACAAAAATTAAACTTTAGAACATCATTCAACGATTGAATCGAAACCAATTTTTTGTCAAACACATGAAAATTTTGCAATTTTACGCAAATTATGCGTAAGATGTAATTCGAATAGTGGCCATTCCGATCCCATGTTTCCTTCGAAAACGAAACGCAATGATAATACAACTTAATTTATTACGATTGTATAAGCCAATTAATGAATTTCTTGATGAAATAAAATGAAAAACTATTTTAATTTTACACGAAAAAAATTCTTTTCGTTGTATCGGAATTCTCTTTTCGCATTTTTATAAATCAAAAGATAACGAAATGACATAACAGAAATATCCCCCGATAGAAAACAAAAAGTCGAAAATTAAAAGATTTTAAAAATGATGTTTTTCGTGAATCTGGTTTGTTTGATGAATAATAGGTGTCGCCATCTATATGAACCGATTGTCATTGTTCGCTGTCAAAAATAATAAGACGGACGCAAATTCTTAATCGGCGACTCAAAACAGAAATGTTTATTTTGGTTTTGTGTTGTTAATTCTCGGCAAAATTTCGGTGTGATTGATCGCCCTCAAAGTGATAAACATAACAAAATACAAAATGTCAAAACAGTGTCGATTGTGTGCAAAATTCACCGAAAGTTCTATTGATTTATTTCTTCAACATGAAACTACATTGCTGACAAAAATAAATAGTATCTTACCAATAAATGTAAATATTTACTGAATATGACCGTATCGACAAAACAATTTACCATTCATATTATGTATCATTTAGATAACAAAGGATAAAGTATTACCGTCGAAGATTTGCTGCAAATGCGTTGAACGGGCAAATGCAACACACTGTTTCATTCAAGAAATTCTTCTGGCTCAAGAAGTATTCGGTATATCGTCATCTGCTTCAGAAAAGATAGAACCAACGAATAGGTATGCGTCCACATGCCATATGATTAAATTGAATACATTTACAATGAGCATTGTTTTTCTTTCATTTAGTGTAAAATATGGCGATGTAACAATAAGCTCGATGAATCAAACAGCGATACATGTGCCATCGCCAAAATTGCGAAAACACAAGAAAATACAAAATGTATCGGAGACACTGAAAAAATTGAAGAAAATGCAAACGGGTATGACAATATCAAAAACAATCGTACAAGGACCAAAACCAATGCGAAAGTGTAAAACGAAGCCGAAATCATATCAAGAAGAATTCAATGGGGAAGACGAATTTATCAGTATCGATGACGATGATATCTACACTGAACCGGATCGTATGAGCAGCGATTCAGATGACTATGGCAACGACATGGACGATGACGATGACTACACACCATTGAGCAAACTATGTAAAACCAGAAACAAAACGACCAAACCAAATAAACAACTCGACAATTCCAACTCAAATTCAACGGATACATCATCAAAATTTAAGGCCATTAAAATAAATGCACCGCCAGTGTTTCTCTGTATGAAATGCAAAAATCGATTTGAAACACTTCAGGCTCTCAAACAGCACGTGTTTCAAAAAAATGAATGCACAATTGCACAGCTCACGTGTAAAGTGTGCAATAAGACGTTCGATAATAAGAAACGAATGTCACAACACATGAAAACTCACGAAGAAAGAGTGAAATTTATATGTGATAAATGCGGTCACCAATATGCAAATCAATTTAATTTAGAGAATCATAAATCGGCGATGCACGGTGAATATGTGGACGAATTTGAAAATATATACAAATGTCGTTTATGCAATGAAAAATATACAAATCGAACCGATTTATATAGTCACATGAAAACTCATACAAATGATACACAGCGTCAAATCTGCGAAACTTGCGGAAAATGTTTTAACAATACGCATAATTTAAAGTCACATGTGCGTAGTGTCCATCTTGATATACGGCCACATGAATGTCCGCATAATTTATGCAATAAACGATTTCGTACTCGTCTTTTGCTTCGCCAGCATTTACATGTGCACACCGGAATCAAAGAGTTTCAATGCACGGCATGCGCACAATCATTTGCCAAACAGGATTCACTACGAATTCATATGCGAAAACGTCATCCGGATTATCAGCCAAACATCGAACCACCGACCAACAAACCGCCAACCAACGAACCGCCCACAGAACCTGAAAATCAAGCAGTCCCGCAAATCACCACAAACACTAGTACCGAAAATCAACCACCAATTGATGTTGAAAAACAGCTAAAAATTGAAAAAATTGAAAAATTTGAAAAAATGGATGAATCAAATTAATTATACCTTTCTTGTGTTAGTCAAATACAATCAATGGAGTTTTCCATTTAAAAAAAAAATGATTGTTAAATAAAAGCTATGCTAAATGAAATAAAACAGTGGTCAATAATAATTTTATTTGAAATTTTTACTTTATTTTTGTTCCATTTCCTGGCTTTATGATTAATTTCCATTTTTTTTTCATTTGGTTTAATTTCAACTCTCATTACATTGTTATAAATTTCTTTCTTTTTTCTTTTATTTTGATCAATAGAGAACTTTTCTGTGTCCCTGAACCGAATCTGAAACGCTTTCATCGAAATTTTCGGAATGTTTTGGTTCTTTGTCCATAACACTCGCCAATAGCTTATCACCGACGCACGTATGGGATCTTTGAATTTTAGTGGGGCGTCAAAAGATGGTTAGGCAGCATTTCCGCACAATAAAAATTTAACGATGTAACCGCTTTAGATGCCAGGTTTTCTTAAGTTATTAAATTATTATTAACTGAATGTTTTTGTTAATATTTCTCTGATGCCATGTGTATATGTGTGTTTGTGTGAATGTGAATGGGGGTGTTTTGTGTGTCTTTGTGTGCGATGAATTCTTCTTTTTTTTGTTTATTTTTATTTATTTTTTATCTCTCAAATTTGCGATAGTGTTGATCTTTGATGGCCTTATGAATGATTTTTATGAGCCATCATTCTTCATTCTTCAGCGGCACACAATGAACATTCACATTCCATTGGTTGAAATCACGATTAAAATCCGAAAAGGATCTCTTGACTTTGCTACTTAATCAATAAAGAACTGTTGAACGAATATGCTAATCGGATAGCACCTTTTTTTTGCATATGAATGGTTGACAGTAAAAACTCAATTTAACATTCCTTTGGGGGGATGGGGAGCAAGTGTAGAGATGCGAATTCAATTGAGTTTTTATTCACATCCATTCATTTGTATTTTAATAATATAATCATATTCAACAGTGCATGGCAATTATGCGAATGCATTTGGACCAGTAACTGATTGAGAAAATATATCAGGAATCTCATCAAATGAATGCATTTTGGTTTTTCTTCTAAATGTGAACTTTGTGTAGATGTTGTAGTTGCTTGGTGAATATTTGACGAAAACTAACTTAGATTGTTTGTTTCTTCATTTTCTTTGTATTCTCTTAATATTAATTATATAGTTTCGGTATCTTTTTTGTTTTATTGAGGATTAAAAAAATCTCCAATAGCGGTATGGTAGTTGTGTCATTGGTTTTTTTTTTTCAAATATTCTTATCACAAATGAAAGTTGTCGGCGAAGTTGGTCATCAATGGACAAACTCACTATACCGCTAAAGAATGAAAATTCCCCAATGATCTTTCTTACTTTTTCTTTTAACTACATTTATTATATAAATCAATGACTAGTATCTATTACATTTTCATTTCATCTTTAAATGTCGAGTGATTGATCGGTTTGGTATTTGTATTTATTTTTAAAACACCATTTTTGCAAATAGTTATTCAAATTGGTTTTGTTATTGTGTCTTTTTTTAAATATTTTTATAGCTGCGTGCACAAATGTCGTATTTTTTTGGAAATATTGCATTGTTCTTGTGTCTTGTTACGTGTTGAGTGAGAAATGGTGAGAATTATTTAAAAAATAAATGATAATTATGCAAGCTAAATGTTTTTGGTTTAGATTCATATGAATGCGAGTGTACAGCGACACAAAATTGTCAATACTGAACAATTGAAATTGAATTCAATTGATCAAACAAAAAAATATATAGTTAGAATTTTTATTTTCATTTTTTCCCCTTCATTTTTTTTTCATTTAGATATGATGACAAACGGTGTGTTTTGTAAATTATATAAACCGTTGTCAGAGATGGTCAATGCGATCAAATATATATAAATATATGACGATGACTTAGCGGCGAATTTTCTCTTCTGCATGTAATATATATGTATTTGTGAACTGTGTGAGTGAATAATGAATACCCTAAGTGTTTTTTTTTGTCGAAAAACGCGCCTCGAACATAAATTTTAGAAAACAAAGAGAGAGAGAGTTGATTTGTATTATTCCACAGAAATGTAAATCTCTGTGTACACAAACAGATTCATTAATTGTAAATTATTCGCTTAAATTATGAACACGTCATCGTCATCGCTCAACTAAAGTTGATAATTTGTTTCATTTTTTTTTCGTTTAAATTTGTAGTATGGGGGTGAAGGAGAGTCTGAGGTGGGATTCGGGGTCAAGAAATAAAAATAAATTATAAAATTACATACGTGAATGCGTTGAATATATGTGTATTTGAATCCTGGAAAACTAACAACGAGAATTAACGCCATAAAACCATTTCAATGTTCACAAAATTTTGTCAATCCATCAAATTAATTAATTTGAAAATAAACTTCGTTGACTACAACCAACGCTAAATTATGCGGTTTTTTTTCTTTATTACTCATTTTTCATTTTATTTGAATAATTTTTTTTTATATTTTAAATACAATTTTTCTACATGAATTTTAATCATTTTTGTTGTTTTGAAGTTACTCTTTTCATTATGGAGTTTGGAGAGTCGCCATATAGTTTTTGAATCGTAAATTTGATGGTTTTTATCCAATTTTATGTTCTATTAAAATAGCTATTGTGAATTCGAACGATACGTTATTGCATATGAAAATACCATATATATTTTTTTGGATGAGGGAGTATGTTCTCTGGCCAAAGCCTCACTTGATATCAAAGAGCAACGAAATGAGCAACGAAAATCATGTTAAATCTCCCGACAAAATAGAAACAAATATAATTCGTTCAAAAAAACATCATTAGCAGTTAGTCGTTTAGCATGCATCCATTTCACATAGAATAAATTGTTCAATTAAATTACTTCTAGGCTATAATGTTCACAATTCATCTTCATTTTAAATTAAATTTAATAAGTATTTTTTTTATGCATTTGGTTACCTCACCATCACTTTAACTTTCTATCGATAGCTCTCTCTCTTTCTATCCCTCTTTAGATATTTCGCATGATCTCATTTTTAATAAATTTATTGTTTTTTGTTTTGTATTTAATTATTGTTTTGTTGAAAAAATAGATTGAGACAGACGAAAAAACAATTAATAAACCATTTTTTTTACTCAAATGTGACGGTATACGATATGAAAAGGGAGTAAGGGGATGGAGAGTGGGGTTGAATTGTGTGTATTGTGAGAAAGACAGAGCTATTTCTAACGTTTGATTTATTTGAATTTCTCCTCTAACTTTTTCAATTTTCATTTCCTCTCTAAATATTATTTTATCGCGAATTTAGTTGCCATAGGCACAAAATTAAATGCAAATTACGTTACGCTCTGTTATCATCATCAGAGAGGGAATCAGAATATGTTTGGCTTCTGTTATTATTATTATTATTTTTTTGTTGTTGACCATCTTTGTCCACATTTTCATTTTTCTTCTCAAGTATCTATGTTAAATTACAGAAATTGTACAAAAAATGCAAGTTTCTATTATAATAAATTAGTAATTTTTATTTTATTGATTTGTTGATGTTGTTTGGTTTTTTTTTTGTATGTTGTTGTTTGTGTGTATTTGTTCACTAACACTTGTCTATGCGGTTTTTGTTTCTCGTTCGGTCTATGTCGTCCGAATATTAACACAACCGTTCCTGACTGACTGATTTATATCGGCTGCATCCTGCTGTTTGCATTCATATTATACTAATTTCTTTTTTTAAATGTATTTGAATTAGTGAGTGTAAAAAGGTAGGCGTGCGTTTTCGTTCCATTTTTTGTAAATGTCGTGATCGTTTTTTTTTCTCTGTTCGTCAAAATTTTAGTGAAGATTTCACTCATTCATTGTAAAAAAAACGACAGTCGATACCAGCTTTATATAAATATAAATGGATGGTTGTCATTTTTTGGTGATTCAAAACGGATTTCACAAAAATGTTCGTAGAAAGGAAAATGAAAACGACTTAGGATCTGACACGAACAGGTGAATACGAGAAAAAAAGAAATAAGATCATTTTTTTTATTGGTATTCACCTTCTGTGCCGATACTTTTGGTTTGAAATATGTTATCCTCAATCGCTCACTTTTTGTCTATGTTCTTTTTTTCCTCATTTGATTCTTGTCAATATTTGTTAATTCATCATTTTTTTCTAGATTATGCTGAAATGCAAATTTTTTTTTTTAACTTATCGTCAGAACGATTTCATTTTAGTATTATTTTAAATTTTCTTTAATTTTTATAAATAAATTTTAAACACTCAATATCAATATACTGACATAATTGTACGTAATCATCGATACCTAGCATAATCATTTCTTGTCCTTGAAATTTCATTTCCCATTTTTTTTTTCATTATTTTTTTTTCATGATGATGATGACTTCAATTTAATTCTAGTACCAATTATGTGGCATTTTCTTTTCACTTTACTTTTTTTTTTGGTATTTGACTATTTGTTTGAAATCAACATTGATTTGTGAAGTGTGTAATCTCTTGTTTGTATAATAAATATTGTGCATAACAAAAACCATACAATTTGGTTTCTGATGAATGCACTTTATTGTGCCTAACGTCTAAGATCAAAGTCAAAAACGCAGATGATGCTTGTGCTCCTTCACGCGATTCAATTACACATTTCTTTCATATATATTTTTTTTGGCATTCAGCTTATTTAGTGTTGTTTCTGTGAGTGTGAGTGTGCTTTGCATTTTTTTTTTTTGAAATTGATTTTATGATGACTTTTTTGTTCGTTTTGTGTATATTATGCGTTTTCATTTGTTGAGTGTTTGTGTGTGTTTGTGTTTTTGTGGTACATGTATTTCTCTTACTCTTTGGTCTCATTGGTTTACAAATTGTTTCACTTGATTTTTTTTGTTATTATTTTTCTTATTATCGTTATTACTATTTAAATTGCATTATAAATTTTTAAATCATCTATCAGTTTAATATAAATTACCATCTAACATATGAAAAGCCAATGGGCGCAAATATTTTGCGAATTTTGTTTGTTTGTTCATTTTTTTGGTTTTTGTGTGTGTTTTCATCTCACTTTTGACGACATTGAATTTCCGCTCGGCTTTCATTATTGCTTAACAAACATTTGACATCGAATAAGAAAGTAACAATTTAAAATAGAGTATGTTGTTTTTAAATTGATGACTAGGACATGACACTCCCAAATGGGTGACTCAATTTTGACTAATAACACCTATTTGTAATGGTTACTGGTGTGTATGGCCGCCATTATAAGAAAACAAAAAATTAAACTAACGCAAAAGATATAAACAAGAAAAAAAAACAATTGCCGACAATTTACTCATTTGCTTGATTTGTACATTATTTTGGCAGTGTGCAACAAATAGAAAGGGAGAAATGAAAATTTGAGAGTTGTGGTGTGTTTTTTGGGAAATGGAAATTGCTCGTAGTATTGTTTTTTCTTCTTTCTCTTTTTTGTTTTTGCTAAAATTATGATTTTATGAATGTCAAATAATGGGCCAAGGGAGAAAACGATTTTACAAACTATGTTTATGCGATATCATTCAACGTCGCAAAATATCGGCCACTTGGCATTACTTTCATATTAACAAAATACATTAGTTAATCTAAGCATGTAAATTTATAATATTCTTTGTTTGTTTGTTGTCATATTGTTATGTTTTCCATTTGAATGTCTCTCAAATCATTTTTTTGTTGTTTTATTTTGTTTATTATACACGAATGGCAAACGATGCTCTCTATTTCGTTCAATTCATTTTATGATTTTTGAAAAAAGAATGTGATTTTGTCTGGGTTTTTTTCATCATCATCATCAACTTTTTTTTTATCGTTAGTGTTGAGAGTGTGTTTTTGCAAACTTTGTTTTTTTTTCTTTTGGTTTTGTGTCATTGTGTGTGCGCCCGTGTATTTAAATTTGCAACGTGATGCTTTATCAATTATGTCTAACTTTTGTAGATAAATTATTTAATCACTATGTTTGTTTTGTAATTTCATTTTGTTTGTTATTAGCAGTTCTTTGTGTATGAGCTTTTGTGTTTTTCGCTCAAAAATGGTAACCGTTTTTTTAAAAAACCGGAAAATAGGAAAAAAACAATACACTCTTAGGAAATGTGCCAGTTTTTTTGTTTTTTAGCTTTTTCACATTGAATTTGGTTATCAGTGTGCTCTATTCGTCGAGGTTCTATAAATATGAAAGAAAATAAATGAACAAAATGCAATTTGAAATGTTTTAGCCAATCGAGTTGATGTTTTACTGTTGATATTCTCGTAAAATGAAATGTATGGCGTTCAAATGAATCTGAGATAAAGGACAAATATTTAATCAGCCACTGTCACAAAAAAGTTTTTTTAACCAATTTACGTAGAAAAATATCAGAAAATTCTCTGTAAATCACATTGCAAAGTGGGCAAAAAGTCGTTCAGAATGGGCAAAATGTAGGTTTTTATGAATGTGCGAGCTGAAATGAACGCGGAAATATGATATACATTTTGGTAAACTTGGTACAGTTACACGCTTTCACATCTCTGCCAAATTGATTGATAATTGTCATTGAAAAGTTTAAAACGTGAACTTCATAACGAAAGAAACACAACTTTTGAAAACACAATTATAAAGTGAGTTTAAAAAAAACATAAATCAGTCAGCAAACTTTATTCCCTTTCCCGTTTATCCTCAAGGATATTAGGAGCCATACTGTAGATAAGCTGCGTGGAAAAATCAGAGCGTTTTATACTCTTAATGAATGTCATGTGAGAACGATGGTTTATGGTCTTTTATTGGATCACATTTTTTTAAATTATCAACAAATTGGTCGTTCGCTGGCTTCATTTTTCCTGTGTGTGTGTGTGTATGAGATAGGCTCATTTTCGTGCTATCATAAGTTGGAAATGCCCATTTACGGATGGTATTGTTTATTTATTTTTTGCTCGCTTCAAAATGATTGAATTTTCTAAGTTTTGATTCAGTTGCAGATTATTTGTAGATTAGTAGCTGAATAGCTTATAAAGTACAAAATATTGGCACAAGTTTAATTTTGTAAACTGTTTTTCTTTTCTTTCCTCCATCATGCATCCATTCGAAAATATGAATGTGACTGAATTTTAATATTGAATTCTAAAATTCCATTTACATTGTTGCTACTTCAAATGGATTTTCTGTTCATTACTTTCTTAGATATTGCAATTGTTCCATCTACTATTTTCATTTTGAATTAAAAAAAAAAAGAATATGCGACCACCACTGTAAGGTGTGCAGGAAATTGCAGGAACGCATTGTGATTTGTTTTTGTCTCTCTTTCAAATCAAGATTGCCTCTCGCACTGTTCACATTGTTTATTTTTTTCGTCCACATCCAGATTCAATCAATGACGTAAAACATTTTGTAACAGAAACACTTGGCATGCGGATTCGGTGAGAAAACTAAATTGAAAGACACACACAAATCGAAGGAATGTTCTATAAATATTTATAATAAATAGCATATTGGTTTATTGTTTTGACTTGTTAAATGCATGAATTATTTAGCTTGAGATGCTCAATGGCACTGTACAAATAGTTGGATGATGCAACAGCAAAACTAATTCATTCCGAATGTCAGCCAGTCGGTTTATGCGAATATATGAACAAAAAAAAACAACAAATAATTGAGTTTTTTGCACATACATATTCTGTTCATCCGAATACGCACAACGAAATCTGACCGACTATTGCTATTGTAATTCATGAATGCGTATTATGGCTTTTGTTTGGTATTTCTGTTGCGAATCATTTCCATTTGTTTGCTCCTATAACATATCGATTCAGCATTATATTTCGTTTGCATTTCATCACTCTGCAAAATATAGTGGTTTTGCATCATCATTATTATTATTATTGTTTATGTATGTGTGCGATTTCAGTAAAATGCTATTTTTCTCCGGCATATATAGATTATGATGATAACAAACAAAACAATTACATACTTTTTCTCTTATATGAATTTAAAAAAAATAGGTAATAGAAGTTTTGCGCGTTCTTTGCATTTGAACTCTTTGTCACTTAGCGTTGTGTTGTGCATTCGCATGCCAAAAAAAATCTTCAAAAAGAAAAAAAACTTAATAAACAAAATGACCCAAGTTACGTGATGGTTTCAATAGGTAAAGATAAACTCAATTATTTTGTTTTTATCACGATATGATGATGACGAATGTTTACGATCGATTTTTGCTGATTTCTGAATAGATTTTGTTTTTGTTTTTTGTTCTCAGGTGATTTTCTGTTTGTTATCCGTTTTTAGATGGCATCAGATTTTTTTTTTTCGTGATTGGCGTTCATTAATTATGTACATTTATGGTATTGGTGAACGTGTTTTTTAATTTGGCGTGGTGTCAATGTGTAAAGAGTGTTTATGTGTGTGTGGAGCGCATTGCTTGGTGACTCACAGATGGTTCAAAATAATATTTAATTCTAGAACCATGTTGCATCCTATGGCCTATCATTTGTTTTGGTTGCTTCTTTTGACATTCGTCAGAGATATTCTTTTTTCATTTTTATTTTGTTGCCATTAAATATAATAATCAAATAAGATTTCTGGTGTACTCAAGCTACAAGTATGAGTACACGTTATAAGATAGGTACATTCTCTTAAGATTATAGAAAAGTCACAATTTTTTTGTTCATTTTTTTCAAATTTTTTTTTTTGGTTTGTTTTTTTAGACATTTTTTTCTCATATTTTTTTCCTTTGATTGGATGTTGCGAAAACTTTACATTTATATTTTTTTATATATAAATTTTTTTTTATTGAATAAATGGAAACCAAAACAGACGCCCAAGAGAAAAAAAATATATTAAATGAAAGAAAATATATGTAGAGAGTGTGTGTGCAAATTTTCTTTGCATTTTCAATCGATTTATAGTCCTCACAAATATTATTGAAGTTTTTTATGGGCTGTATGATGAATTTTATTTGTTTTTTTTTTAGTTTTTGTTTCAAATTTCTTTCGTCGGATCTTATACGTAATATATAGAATAGCTAATGAAGTAACGTTTCCCTCTTTTCGACTGATTTTGTTTGTGTGTGTTAATCATTTTTGTTTGCGTATGAATTTAATATTATTTCATTATGTAAACATGAAAGCTTTGCTTTTGTAATTTGAAGAATATTTCTGTTCTTCTGAATTCGTTCTGGACGTACGTACCGGGTGGTAAGTTGACAATTATTCGGAACTATAGAAAATCCGATATCCAGATGGTATCGATTTGTGTGTCTGATCAATGGTGCACCGTGGCATGTTGGCACACACACACAGAGAGAGAGTGACAGACACATCAACGATTACCGTAACACAAATGTCAAAGTACCGAATATTTTCAAATCACATTCACTCAGCAGAGCATCCCATGGAAATTAAACAACGACTTTTGGTGATATAAATATAAAATATGTTATAATACATAAATATGCAATTATAATACATAATGGCTTCATGTTTCATTATAATTATTTTAGTTCTTTTCCATTTCATCTGCATTTTTGTTTTTTGAAATAAATGATTTTGCTCCTCATTGACGTGTTGGAACTGATTTTTTGTTGTTGTTGTTCAAAGTGTATATGTTTCATTGGTATGTGGATATTTTTGTTCACTTTGGATTTTCTTAATGCTTGTGTTGTTTTTGGTTTGCTTTGCTTTAGTTTCGTTTTTAATTTCTTGTTTGTTGTTGGTTTGTTCTTATTTTTTTTTTTGTTTTAGTTGTTTTATGTGTGTCTAAATAGGGTTAATTTGTAACATCTTTTTTTTTTTGTTTTGTTCTCTTCATTTTTGTAATTTTGTATGTTGCTTTAGTAAAGACCACAGCCTCGAAGGTTATTTGCTATGATAACATCGGTGACCGCATCAAATACAAACTGAATATTATTGGTATCGGTTGCACAAGTCATGTGACAATAGATTTCTTTTGAGGTGGATTTATTTTTAGCTTCGAATTGAGCTTGTATGTAGGCAGCCGCTTCGCCGTATTCTTGACCGCCTTCATTTCCGGTATGCATCACATACGAATGTCCAATTCGTGAAATGAGAAAATTGAGCGATAGAACGAGCGCGCGCGCACAAACACATACATTGATAAATTCCGGAGAAAACAGGAACGAGAGCGCACATAGAAACATAATCGATACACCAAGTATACGGGAATATGAAGCGAAACACGATTTGAAATAGAAAGAGAAGAAGAAAAAAATAACAAATTAAGAAACCAATTAGAATGTTGAATCATTTTAGATAAATATCGGATGATGTAGCTACAATTGAAATGCAGCACTTACCTGTGTATTCAGGGAAACAAATTGTCAGTGGGCTCTTACGGATTTTTTCTTCGAAAAGATCTTTCTTATTTAAAAATAGGATAATTGATGTATCCGTAAACCATTTGTTATTGCAAATAGAATCGAATAATTTGAGGGACTCTTGCATTCGGTTCTGTAAATGTGAGAAGAGGAAAAAAACCGTACAATTTACATGAAGTCGAATAAATTAATTTACAAATACGAAAAAAAAAAAAACAAAATGTAGAAAATCTACTGCAACAAAATAAACATAAACGAGTAGCATGAAATGATTGCTAGTCTTTGCAATGAAGTAGACTAGAAATTGGCCTTATTTACATGCTATATGTGAACATATGTAAGCAAATGCGCATAAATAATAAAATGATTGCAATACAAACCGTAGTTTCATCCTCATGTAATACTTGATCGTATTCAGACATTGCAACACAGAAGATGATTGCGGTAACATCTTCGAAGCAATGAATCCATTTCTTTCTCTCAGATCGCTGGCCACCAACATCGAATAATCTGCAAAACGTAAATAATTCGTTAAAAACAATCCAACAAATTCCATTCAATAAACATGTGCTGCGTGCCTGAATGAACTTACTTAAAGTTTAGATTCTTAAATGAAAAGTGTACTTCAACTATTCCAGTAGTTTTCACTCTTGTTCGTAAGATATCTTGTTCGGTCGGTTGATAATCTTTAGCTCCTAATCGATCTAAATCGTCCAAGAAACTGTAAATAAAAACGAATGGAAACAATATGGATGGGTTTAGAAGTGTTGCATACGGTTGCATATAAATAAAAATAAAAATAAAAAATTAAATTAGTTCAAATTCAAGTTGGGTCAACCATTTTAGTTCAAATCATATTGGTCAAAGGTTAAGCTCTATTAGAGTCTATGAAATGTCGAGCGTATTTTCATTCGCAACATGCGGTCTGCTTATTGATTTTATGTGTACGTATTTAACCACGCCTATGGCATGACTCGTATGCGGTGCTCCAAACGTACATGCACACATTTTTTATTCTGGCCATAAAATATTGTCGTTCATATTCAAAATGCTATTTGTTCTCTTTTTATCCATGACAAAAACCATTTGCTGCTTCAGAACTTTTTTTGTTCTGTTGAACTTAGAAAGAGAACGAGAGAGATAGAATTGTACATAAAAGTGAGTGTTGTCAATGTTGAAATCAACTGACACTCTCACAATTCAATTCGTAACAAATGCAAATTACGTCAATATCATTTGTGAGAAGCGATACTAAAACTTACTATACGAGAAATCAAAACTTCAAGTCAAATTGAAAATCCATGTTAATCGATTGAAATTTATAATTGGCATCACGAACGGAAATGGAATTCAGAGCAAGAGTACGAAATAAATATGAAACTCATATGAAAAGGATGATGGAAACGACGAAAATCACAATCATTATTCCAATAATAATAAGTTGTCATTGCTTGAATTTCTAATTGGATTGTAAACATAAGGAGCACCAACTGCTTTGCACACGTGAACATGCCCAAAAGGATTCGGATGCATTTGAATCACCGGCACGCTTGAGCGAGGAAGAGAGGCAGTCACACACACACAGAGAGAGAGAGAGAGAGAGAGAGAGAGAGAGAGAGAGATAGATAGAGAGAGAGATAGATAGAGGAGAAAAAGGAAACCATAAACAGTGCACAGTTACATAAAAACCACAGCCATTTAATTGATGTGACGTGAAAACTTTGACATATATTTGTTGAATCGAAATTTGTAATTGGGAAATTGCACTTAGCTAATTGAAATTGGTGCTACATTCGGATAGTTGATAATATTGACACATTTTGTTAAGCAGATGTTTATAATTGGTAACAATTGAAATCAACCTCAACATCACAGAAAAAAAAACAAATTCACCCGATCGGCAACCAGCTGAAGCAACCAAACCAGACAATCATTCACAATGACATTCAATTAGTGGAACGTGTGAGCATGTGAACAATTTACGCACGTCCACTAACACAACAACAACAAAAATGTGAATGCGATACGCACACAAAACGCGAATGTGATAAGTGGAAATAGGTGTGAACAAAACAACAACGACAGAATATAACCGTTACAACAACTACAATAAGAGTCCTTTTCGAATAAATGAAGCACCTTATTATATCAACAAATATCCATTGTGAACATATGCATGAACAGCAAACCAAAAAAAATCAGAATTTTGCCATTTCAACAATCAAGTCAGAATTATGTAGTAAGCATAAAATTACGCATCTAGCCCAAAGTCAGGCCAGCCAATTAATGCATATATCGACATACAATTAATAAAAAGCACGCACTTACTCTCTCTCTCTCTCTCTCTCTCTCTCTCTCTCTCTCTCTGTCTCTCTCTCTCTTGGGTGCATACTCGATTTACACACATTCAGTGCACTGATTACACACTGGCGCAACAAAATATGGAACATGATATTTTATTGATGGCAAATACAGTTACTCTGCATTGCTTTAAATTAACAATGCACGTTATGTTAATCGAAGAGTTTCCGTTTTGCGAGGGCTTTTTTTTCTATTCATTGAAGAACCTTTTTTGTTTCGATATATGTACACATATAGATTTATTTCATATTTTCAGTGTGTATTTGAAAGAGTCATATGAAGATTGCATGGCAAATAATATAAGTTGTTGTACGATTGTGGAAAATGGCGCCATTGGTGCAATCATGTTGCAGACAATGTTCCTTTATATTCAAGTGTCGCCAAATCACATTGGTTAGCTTATGCATTCGAATTTATAATTTAATATCAAAAGATTTTATGCTCACGACTCGGTATTTTGTATGTTGCGCGCCATATGTGTGCTGCGTATCGATACAATCTCTCTTCCCACATTTTCAAATGGGACAAAAAGTTTCCTTATTATTTTTGAATTTTCCTCTCTTATTCGCTTGTGGCATTATCATAACTAGGTTATATTATAATGTAATCATTTTTAATTTCTTTTTTGTTTCTCTCTAGAAAATTATTGGTAAATAGAGAAATTACGTGAACTCCATCATCGGCGCACAAAAGAGCCTTACAAAGGAATGGCGTAATTGATTTACACATTGAGACGAAACAACAAGGGGAACTAAATCGCCGTCTGAAATAATTGCCTATTCAAGATATGAAGTTGAAGCGAACAAAAAAGCATAAATGGCACGAAATAAGAATGTCGAAGTACACGTAACATTTCAATGGTAATTAGTTTTGGCGTCAAATCGCCGCTACTGAGCAGTCGCAATCGCTTTGGCTACAATAGTAGAATTTTTAATTGAATTTTGAATTGGTTCGAATGATTTCAAAATTTCAAAATGTGAGCAAAAACACACACACACAAACAAACAAAATGGAAAAAAACCGAAACGGGTAAATGGGCATTTGTTGTTTTTCAACCCGAAACCGGCTGGACTAACCGTCATTGCCGAAATGCACAAAATGATGACAGAGAGAGAGAGAGAAGGAGAGAGAGGAAAAAACAGCTACAAGAAAAACCACATCAAAGTCAATGCTTTTATAAAATAAAATCGGTTGCTTCTTCATTTTTCCAGTGGTATAATCGGTAAATCTACAAAACTCAAACAGAACAAAGCGGAATTGGACAGCAAATGTAATGCCCCGAGATATAATCGGCATGATATTTTATTTCTCTTTTTTTTCAACTTGTTTCTTGTAGCTGTTTTTTTTTCTGCATTGTTTGTGGTTGCTTTCGACTTTCAATCAGTCAACCGATCAAAGACTAGATTAAGTAAAAATTCTTTTCACTTTTTTTTTCGTGCGCTATTAAACTCATCGCACGGGCATGGATTACTTTTGTTTTTCCATTGCATGGTGGCATATTCCAAACGATTACATAATCGGAACTGTGAACAAGAAAACCGAATGAACTACAAGACGAAAAAGCATGAACACAATGTGAAACAATCGCACAGCGAACAAGCACGATTACGTAGTACTCATCGCAAATATATACATGCAAAAGCGCACGTTCATTCAAACTTCAAATACCGATTCATAAAGCGAATTAAACAGGCCAAATGTAGTGTATGTGCGCACATATTTGCTGGCCGATTAATTCAGTACCAAACGTCTTGTGCGCCACTACAATATAATGATCGATGCCCAATTCCCATTCATAATGATCTGACAAAATAAATGGCAATTAATTTATCACACAAAAGTTGCGTAAAAGTTCATCACACACGCACACAAAAGCTAAATAAATAAATTAAAGCGTCCGATGTGAAAATGAAATTGAAAATGTGATTTTCGTCGTGCCAAGTTTTGTGGGTCAGTAGAATATTTTGTGTGGCTTTGTTGTTTGCCATTCCCATTATGACTAATGTGTCTATCTGGGCGATGAATTGTGCAAAAGAAAAGGCGCCAAAATACAAATAAAACAAAAATCCAATCTCGAAGTTTAGTCAGTCGAGAGCAGTTTTGACAATCAAGACAAATCACTGTTGTTATTGTATATCTATCGCATGGCTGACTTGAAAATCCATTCAACTCAAATTTGATTTTTTTTTTGTTTGTTCATTATTCTTTTTCTTTGTTATTGTTATTGCTACTTATTGAAGTTGGTTGGCAATTGTGAGTGCGCTTTTGACATTATGTCGATTTTTTGTTGTGTGTGTGTGTTTTACAGTCAGTATTTTCTATTCATGCCCGATTGCGCTAGCAATTCATTCTAGTGGCAGATCCGTGATAGGCTTCATCGTGTTGGATGTCATATGTGTGTTTTTCCCGTCTTTCTTTATGATTGGAATACGATTTTTGCGAAATAGAACAAAAACCTAATCAAATGTTCACTTTCATGTAACGATTCATTTGCTTTTCGACCTGCATTTGCAATTCTCACTTGTTTCGTTTTTGTTCGATTTCATGTATTGTGTTTATTTTCATTTTTATTTCGGGCGGGTAGATTCTGAATTTGCACATAAAATTGTATGTTGTGTGCTTGTTTACAGTCGATATGCTTGTTGCAAATATTAATGTGAGTGCACGGAACAGAAACAAAAAAAAACAACAACAACATCAACAACACATTTTTTAAGGAAAAAAAGAAGTCTTACATAACCTTCAATGCGTTATCGCATTCGAGTTTTCTTTGAATAATATAGCTTTTCTTTTGGTTTTAGCCGTTTTTTTTTTGTTATGCGATCGTTAACTAGACAGTTTACAATTTCAAATTGAATGCGTGCATTATTCGCGGTCAGTATTCGCAGAGATTCGCCAGAGCATGTGCCGAATGTAATTGAATATGTAATCCATACGCATTGATAGTGTCCGTTGTGTGGTATCGTCACGGTTTTCTATGCTTCGTTTTTTATTTTCATGTGTGTGTGTGTGTGTGTGCGCGTTTGTTGTGGTTTTTTCTTGCTTCTTTTTTCTTCAGTTTTTGCCGCTGCTGTTGCTTCTTCTTTTTCTCTTCTTCTTCAATCATATCGCTCTTGTTTTTATGCAGTGATTTGATGATTTTGTAATGGGAATTGCAAAACCCAAGACGAAAAGAAGAAACAACGGTGAGCAAAAGAAAAGCACGTTTGTTTACAAGTGAACGCACTGCGAAATGTTTATACATATATGCACAAACGCTCAATAGAATTCATATTTATGGTTTGCAATTGTATTTATATTGCGAATCGATTGCAATTTGATTCGTTACATTAATCGTCTTATAGTTGTTAGTTCGTATACATCTTTTTTTAAGCGATTGCATTTGGCTGTGTTGTGACGCACGCGTCCGTTTGCTTGCTCGGCCAATGCAACCGTCAAATTATTTTCAAGATGTTTGTGTGTGTGCTTCGACGACCAACGCAATGTCGATACATCTTATACAAGGTAAAATTAAAATGAATTTTGCTGTTGTTATTTTATTTATTACATTTTTTTTTTCTTCTTCTTGTTCGTCGTCATTACGTGAACTAATATATACGAACGATTCGATGTTGCATGAAGATTGGAAGTAATTCAAGAATCCACCTCCTCCTGATTACACGTTCGCTTATTTTTATTTTGTATCTATGTTACGTGACATTCGCTGACCAATTGAGACGATTCGACTCATTAAATACGTTATAATAGATTGCACAATTCCACCGACAGATTCTGATTTGAAATACGGAAATGAAGCGCTAAACAGCCATTCATTTCATTTTGTTTTTTGGTGACATAAGTAACGTTCACCATCAAAACTAAGATTGTTCATTTGTCGAGCGCACGCGCATTACGAATCTTTATTGGATGCGACTCGGTTGTTGCAAAAATCCGTGAATTACCTTTCAAATGTTATTTTATCGAGATTACTGTTGTGTAAGAAAAAAAAAACCCTTTTTATTTGCATATGTCCGCTGAAACATTACCCACAAATAGTCGTTCAACATATAAATGAGAAAGAAATGTATTACGAGAGAATGCGAAATGATTATGTTATTCATATTCTTGTGAGAAGGTTCTTGTGCCACTTTTTTATAAATAGCAAAGGATAAGAGAGAAAAAAAACAACACAAACTTGTTTGAATTATAAGTACTTAAGGTTGGCGTTAAATTGGAACCAAAAGTTATGCATATTTATTATTTAAATAGGTTCAGGACAAAATAAGAAGTATATTATGTGTGTTTTGTGCACGCGGAGACCATTTTCTTCGTAATGCTCTTGTTTGCTAAACGATTATTAAACACATACACACAATTTTCTGCTTTTTCTTTCGCATTTGTTATACTAATTCTGCGCTTATCGACTTGTTGTGAATGCACGATATGACTATCATATTTTGATTTTTCGTTCGTGATGTTTTAAAATGTGTCGTTGTTTTGCTCTTTTTCTGAGGTTTTACAAGGATTCTCTTATTTTATACCATCGTTCGGTTTGGCTTTTGGCACCATTTATATATGTGTGTGTGTACAAACATCAGCACGCACTGTTGATAATTCACAGGATTTGTGGCTCATACACACTCACATACATAAAAAAAATACGTTTCTTGTTGTTATAAGTATATTAAATTTTGTCGCGGTTTGATATGCATTGCCTCTTTGCTCTATAGTATCATTTTGTACACTCTCCCTCTTTGTACTGTTGAGTCATTGCGAGAATATTTGGCGTCTAAATGGGAAGTACGATTAACTATTTATGACTATGACTTCGGTATATGACTCTCCGTGAATTGAATTGCATACACACATTATAATATCCACCATGCACAAACATATTTATGTAAATGAGCTCGTAGGTGATGTTTATCGTGTGTATAAAAGAATAAATATCACTAGACATGAAAGCAACATTATTTTATTTTTTTCTTTTGCGAGCAAATCATTTCATTAAATGAAAGGAAAAGAGCGCCAGCGCTTAAACGCACATATACAGAAACTAGTTATGCGTCCGTTTTGCTTTCATAATTCGGAAAAATGTGCGCGGCATCGATCGATAAAATATACGCCGCCTTTACTCGCGAGCTTTTCGTGCGTTGATATATTGTCTTCAAAAATTGATAATAGCTTGAATTGGGCTATTTTATGAAAAAAAGAAGAAGAAGAAGAAAGAAACACACGAAGAACTGTATGCGCCTTCATGTAGTTCGGTCGATTAGTTGAACAGTTTCGAACCGATTTCAAATGTGTATGCCATGGATTAGATTGAATTATTAACAATAAACGACAATAATAATCGTAATACAAACTCATCTGATTTGCACATAGATAAAAATGATGCAGGAAATGTGTGTGTGTGTATAACCGAAATTATATGATACAACAGAGATTTTGTGTCGAATCCGAATGCTACCGAACGCAGAAAAAAAATCAACAACATTGGTTTGTTTTAAATTCTTCGCTAGTTTTGTGCGTCGAGTTAAATGTTGATATGATTGAATTTGTGGTGCGTGTATTTATGTGGTCGGTTTTTGTTGTCTGGTGACCGTATTTTGTCATTGTCGTCGGACAATTTTATTTCTACGCTTCTCACACTCACTTTTTTTTTTGCTGAATTGAGATATTTCAAATCTCAACGAATTGTTTGTTGCGGGCACAAAATAACGAGCATACACAATATCAGCTTCCCCATTGTCAATGATGACAATACTAACCAACAATGTTCAATTTTCGTTGATGGTCGCGTCTGCTGTTTTATTCTCTGCGTTGATTATTCAACATACGAGACACATCGTTGTATATTGCCTCGTTGTCGGTACTTTAAATTCAGTCCGATCAGATCGGCCGACACTGATAACCAACAAGAGAAAAACCAACAACACACCAAACAACAAATAAGCGAACGAATTCGTTGGCGCGATATTTTTTTCTTCTTCCATTGCTGATCTTTTTGTAGTTCCGAAAATTAAATTACAACCAATAAATGAATTCCCTCGTTTATTGTTCCATCGCATTTTGCTGTTGCGTTTAGATATTGTTTCATCTTTTTTTTATTGTATTCACCGTCTCTATCATTTTTTTTTCTACGATGAAAATTGTGCTGTGTCGAAACACTTAAACATATATCTATCCAAATATACATAATTGTAGCAGTCCAGCAACACAAAATGTATGATATAATGCGTGAAGATTAACATAAGACCGTGATTTTCATTAGCAACAAATTGTGTGTTTGACACACATATACATACGAAAAAGGAACCGTTCAATAATCAGTTTAACGTGTGAAATTTAATTATCAGACAATGGCGTTGAAACGATTGTTTAAAGAGCTAGGATGGCAAACAAAGAGATATATATATAGAGAGAGAAGCAACCACCGATATACACATAGAGAAAGAGAATTTCCGAATAATTTCGCATATTGCATGTGATTTGATTATTATAAGTTGCCGTTGGCTATATGTCGGTTCGATCGGAGATAACGTGCTGATCCATTGCTCAATATGCACTCGAATTTCAAATGAAAATAACGCGTGTCACATAAAAACTATAGATTTGAAAAAAATGTTGCTTAGTTCCGAATTGCAGCCGATTGAATTACATAATACCCGATGGGAAAATTCACGTTTTGTATTCGCGGCAAGTACACACACGAAAAATGACACGAGGAAACGCACAAAAAAAAAACAACAACCATACAGAAGCATATATGATGATAGTAAATCATTTTGTATAACGCCAACCTGACACACGAAATTGCTTGTAAAACTATTATCGATGAATTATGATTCGGTTGAATTTAGCTTGTGTTGGTTATTTATTTAGTTTTGTTGCATTCTCTTCTTCTTATTATTTTTTTCTTGGCATATTTGTCCCGTACGGTTTCCGCAAGAGTAATTTATAAAATGATGGAAGCAATTAAACAAATCTGTACCTGAGATTTCATGACATCTGCTCCACGACACATAATCATTATCATTTTCAAATTGAATAAGAGATCAGATAAATGTTTGTGTCAGTACCCATATAATTCATTTGCGGAGTAATTTTGACGGTGGCGGGACTGTGCGGAGTTTGGCGGAGATGACATACAAACTCTGTGTGTACGAGGGTAACAGCACTTCTATGTGCATCATTCTTACGCAGATGATTAGTAACTTAGTTGTGTGTACGGCTACTAAGATGTTCGTTTGGAGAAAATAAATCTATGAACAGCAAAGAATGCTGTTGCACTCGTACACACAGCATTTGCATGCTATCTCCGCCGAACTCCGCACAGTCCCGTCATCGACAAAATTACTCCGCAAATGAGTTATATGGGTAGGCCGTTTCATTTGGCCGATGAAATTAAACGGGTTTATTTTTTTCGTTATCGCTTAAATACCTTCTCAATTACTTTAAATGACAAGAAATCGATCTTAACAAGTGTATATCTTTCATTTAATTAGTACAGCATCAGCTGTAGCAGCAGGGCGTTTATCAGTCATTATGTCACAATTTGAAGCATTTTGCTAATCGAACATCGATAATTAATGACTTTCGCATTTTTAACGATAGAAAAACCAAGTGTTTATTTGAATTGGAGGCAGAGAAGCAATATGTGGCAAATACGGCAGAAAACCTCTCTAATTTATCGAAATTCATCGATATTTGCGAACCGGAAATAATATGCATGTATAGAGTGCATTTGATCTTGTTAAAAAAATGAAACCCATTCTGGGTACATACTTTTACTTTTTTTCAACTCACTTTAAATAGAACTGACAATGTTGATGTCACGTAGCTACTCCACGATTATATAATTTTTTTATTAGCGTTAAGAACCTTTTTTGCATAACGTGTTCTAAACCGAGCTATAGAATATCCAATATTCAATTCGATTTTTTTATAATTATGAAAACACCGAACCAGACACTTTCTGTTTCCTTTGATTTTATTGACTTATATCCACACATTTGTAGCAAAATAGAAAGGTTTCTCGTCTATCTTCTTCAATTATTCTTCTGCGAATGAGACTTTTATAAATAAATAAACCGGTTTCAAGACAGTCTGATGATCATCTATCTGATCTTATGTCTTTCGATTTCAATTTGAACTGTGTGTCATTTAGAATTGATTTTTAATTTATTCAAATGAGTCGGCATTTTGTAAATGTTAGATTTTACTTTGCTAAAAATAGAAATTAAGTAAAAGCATTCATTGTTCGTCTAAAATCAAACAGAAGACAAACCATGATAAAAAAAATTACTTCAATGCGTGTACTTTTCGCTCTTATACTTCTTTTCGCCATTGGTTTATTGTCATTCCGATGAAATGAAGTTGGTATTTTAATGAAGAATCTTGATAATGAAAATTATTTCGTTCGAATGTTAAGTTCATGTAAATACCATGGATTCCAAATTGACATAAAAAACAACAAACACGTAATAAAATAAAAATCCATCCGAAGTTTTGTCAATACGGTTATGGTAGTGTGCGCACTGTCGTAATACCATAGACGACGGTGACTTAAATATTCATACATAATGTGTACTGAAGCATTTGAAGAAATTTATGGACAACATATTAATCAAGAATCGCACGAGTTATGCAGAACAAGAGAATGTGTTTTCTTTTCTGTTTCTTTTTTTTTTCGTTGCGCGAAAACTGGATTGGGAATTTTGCCAATTTAAATATTTGCGCTCATATCATCTGATGACACATAATATATGTGAATGAACGTGTCTTGAAAAAAATGTGTCTCTTACTCTTGTTTCTAAAAATTTCCGGAGGACCTGAGATTTTGTTGAGACATTTCTAATCCATGCATATCATCAATAACGCCATATATATGCTGGAATATTGTTGACACTTTGATTCCTTACTTTCTTTTTCATTTTCGATGAAAAATATGAAATAAAAATGGTATATGTCGATGGTGTACAGTGTACAGACCATCGACGAGGTATGTATTGAAGGGAAACGAATATCAAATTAAATTGTAATCGTTCATTAAATCTGTCTAGTCGCTTTTATCACTTTAACAGCCATACTAATTTGTAATTAATTATGAATCGCTGCATGGAAATTGCTCATATACCTGTAAACGGTTTAGTTCTATATGCCTTTACAATCGAAAAGAAAGAGGAAAAGGGTAATAAAACAACAACGAAAAAACGAAAAATTAAAATGTTCATTCAATTTGCAAATGAAAATAGCCTCGTAAATAATGAAGCTCTGCATCAAACTCAAAAAATTTTCTATTTCATGATTCACGCTTATTCGCATCGCGTATTTTCGCTTTACTTATCGATTATGTAAGCGTCAGCAAAGCCAAACAACTATGCATCCGTATGAGTCGCATAAATACACATTGCACAGTGCGACCAACATTTTGCTATCAAAACATATGAAATATCCGATTCATAGAGATTTGAACAAACCAACGTTGCTATTATTATGGTAACGGGCAAATTGCAGTCGACAAAACGGTTTTGTGGTTTAACTGAATAAAACCGTTTTTTTTTTTTCACGGAAGATGGTTTGTTGATGTACTTTTGTATGGCATTTGTGCCTACGTGCACAAACGAGTAATTACAAAAGAATTAACTTTGATGTCGTTTTTATTTGTTGCTTTAAAAAAGCCGCATTAACGTTATTGAATTAATATGAAGGAAAAAATATGGCAAAAAAATTAATTACCCTCAGAACCACATTTTCTGATGGTTGCCACAACATCTATTGTGTGACAGACCAAAATAATAAAAAAAACAACCACAACATGAAAAGGAGCAGAAAAAATGTGTTTTGTTTTCCATGTAATAATGTGCTTTTCTTTTTTCCAACTGTCTTAATACGTGCCCATTGATCAGTAAACAAATCGATATAGGTCGTACTGATTATTCATTTTTAAAATATTCAACAAATAGATAAACCAACAAAAACGGCCAGCTACTTCGAATTTGACCCGAATCGATGACACATGATTGATCAAATATTTGTATGCGACAATAACAACAAAAATTGAAACGACAAATTTACCAAGCCAAAAATGTATTCATTCTATTTTCATTGAACAAATAAAGAGCTGACGATAAAATCGTTTTCAAATTCATAAGAAATGACCATTCTCTATTTCAATACGCATGGATGTTATTGGTGGCAATGGTGGCTAAAATTATCAATTATAATATTGGCCAATTGGTATATCGGAAACTGCTTAACCTCTTATCTCTTCACCGAAACGCATTCATATATTTATCAAGCGTTAATAAATTGAGGAAAAACGAATTTTTCAGCAATGTTGTGCGCAAGTTACATTTTTGGCTCCCTTTCTCTCTCTCTTTTTTCGTCACTTTGTGTGACGGAATGGAAAATGTGCTGGAAAACCGTATGGAAAAATTGGCGATGATTCAAAATGTGTGAATTCCATTTCCAATGTTTGGATAATTGAATTTCCTGACAGCAAAGTGCGCGAACAAAAAGCAAATAGTTTTGTTCCCACAGACGCATTCGGGATCGTCATCGTCAACGACGTCATTACCGACAATGTTTGTAGAGAAGAGAAGTGCTTCAAGCACTTATTCAAATACAATGTTATATAATAGCCGCTTTTTTCTCTGTCTCTCTTTCTCTGGTTTGTCGTTTACCAATTTCGGTTTCGTCTTCAAATTTTTTTGGCCACAAACAGTAACAATAATGCTGTTATTTTTTTCTTCTCTTCTATTCAGACGCGTCCATTTGCTAATGACATTGAAAATCATGCTGAAGGTGTTCAATGATAAAAGAAATCACATCGATTTCGTGTATATGTATGTAACGAGTATGGTTTGCCATAAATATTTATTAAAGCACAAATAAATAGCCAATTTTAGCATGAAAATGTGCAGAATACACAAACATTCGAAATGTACACACGATTTTATTTGCATTGGGTGACAATATGATGCGGGAGAAGAAAAAAAAAGAATTCCAGTGAATATTCTATACGACTAATATCAATTGATACACAAACACAAAAAAAACTGTAATAAATTTAGAAAATTTCTCATGGGTATTGAATGCCAATTACATCATTTGATGTGGTCGATCGATCGCATTGAAGATGGAGACACGAAAGACAGAGAGAATTGGTGCGAAACTGTGCAGCATCAATTATGATGGCGGGCGTAATTTCTGGTTGGTCGCGCAAAGAAGAGAGTAAAAAACGACATCGTCGAATGACAATAATTGTAAATCAAATTCGATTAGTGACAGTGGGTCTGTTGAGCTTGTGTCACACAAACACCCATTCGCCTGAGTAATGTGTCGTACTCTTCTTCATCATTTCAATTGACTATGCATGCTTTCTGTGCGGCGATCATTTCTTTTTCTTCTCATTTCTTTGCGTTGCTTCATTGAAAAATCACACACAAGGCACATTACATAATCGAATGTGAAACAAACAAGTGAATTATTGGCTTAAAGGTGACAATGTAAAAAATAAATATATTCGAAAATCATGCGATTTTTCGTTCGCATTTATCATATGTTATTGTTTCGATTATTCTTTTATTTTGTTGTACATCGAATCGTGGTGGATTTGCTTTCGATCATTTACTATGCTTCAAATAACTTGATGGCATTTTATTACAACGGAAGATGATAGAAAAACACCAAGTCAAATCATCAACAGCACACATGCTGCAGCATCGACGAATAGCAAATAACATTCACTTGTCACACCAATGAAAGATTAGGAGTGCACATTTTATTGTCATTTAATGCACTTTACCTATATATGTGCCACGAATGAATAATGTCTCGTCAATTTTTCAATGCGCAACTTGGCTACAAATTCGATAAGAACAATCACAAACATTTTTTTTTGCATGAAAGCGAACACGACTATGCAACTCGAACATTTGTTAACATTTTTGAATACGATATTAGATTTTATGGCAGAGAAATTGCATCACACCGAATGGCAAATCGAATACAATTTACAATTTAATAAACACCACATTTGTTAGATCATCAAATGGATGGATTGTGCATGAATCGTGCATTTTTAGTAATAGAATGCAAAATTAAGAAACACACATAAACGCTACCCATTTCGCATAAATGACAGAGAATGTGGCATCCATTTAATACAACTTATGGCATATCATCACAATTATCGGCCATGTCTACATTAATGCAATCGTCTTTTATCACATATATGTACATTTTGTTTTGTGTTTGTACAAAAGATATACACCCTGAATGAGCGAACATGTGCACGCTTTTTGTGTTCATCGATACAACAACAACAACAATGACGAAAAAACACAAAAAATTTAAATATCTTTGCGCAAACAAAAGGTATAAAAACCGATTCGAATTGCATCGAAGTGTATAGATTGAAATTAAGTTGAAGGCAAAAAGTGATGTACGAATCCAATGTCTTCGTTTGCATTGTTGCATTGCAATCCAATGGATAATCAAAGAGTAGGTTTATATGTCATGAACTGAGCAAATAAACATGCAATGACAGTGAGTTTAACTCACTTTGTTTACCCGTTTCATTCTCTCTTTCTCTTTTTATTCATATCGCCTTCACTTGAGATGCTACAATGCTTAAGAGCGCCCGCCACCTGATCAGAATCATGAGCGGCATAACCCATAGTTGACATAATAAGTAAGATAAATTTCTTCAGCAAGATTTCGACATTCTCCAAGTGCACACTTCTCTCAGTTCGCTACGTTTGCAATATCTTTGTAATGTATGTAATATATGCATTCAAGCACATGAGATTTCTTACACATTCTATAAAAAACTTCATTTTCATTCAAATTTTTTTGGATGATTTGTGCTGCTGCTGCTGCTGTCACCGGCCACTTGCACAGCCCCGACATTGCGATGCTCAAATATTTTACCAAATGTGATACATGATTTAACGATGAAATCAACTGCATACATTCAATGTGCACGCGATGAAATGCTGTGCGACATACAACTGCTTAGCAAATAAATACATTGTGCTGTAGGCTGTTGAGATTTCTTATTGCTTCTTCTTCATGTTTGTTGGATGAGTTATTTTTTTCGAATCTTTTTTTGTGTTCATTTTTGCTTCTTATTTTCATAACTGATTTTTTTTTCTTTTCTTTTTCGTTGTTCATACAATTTTCATCTTCTCCATTTTTTGTTGGTGTTTATTGTAAAATTGCGTATATCGCACTTTAAATCTTGATGTGCGCTTCTTTTTTGATATTTAAGCTATATTTTCATTTTTATTTGCGCTTTTTTTCACGTTTTGCTGTTATTTTTATTTGGGTTGGTATCGGTTGTGTGCTCGTGCGCGTTTTCATTCGCACAAGCGCATTATGTTTTTTTTTTAATGTCGCTCATCATGTCGTTTCTTGTTCGCTTGTATTTGCTTGAGTGCCGATGTATGTTGAGAAAGAGAAAAGTTATGAAAACACTTGAGGCTGTCTCATTTCACTTGTGACAATAAGCCAGACCCCAGTCCAGACGCACACGCTGTGCATGCCATACCGATCAAAGTAGTTCACATTATACATCAATCTGCTTTTCTTGTAATGTTAAGTTCAAATTTTCAGTTTTGGCCACAGTCGCAAGTCAACAGAGAATAAAATACATACATTTCAGGCTGGTGATGCGTAATATGTACGACTTTTATATTGAATTAAAATGGAAATAAGAAATATACACAAATGCCGTACATCACATCATAGAATACACTTAGTCATGATGGCCGGGCGTGTGTGATGTGATGTGCGCGCTCGAGCACGATCATCAAAATGTACCGAGAAAGCACCATGTATAAATGCGATAGAGTGAGATAATGATGCACACACGACGTCACAAACAAACGAATGAACTAACTAAAGAAAACAACAACGCTTGAAAACCGAAGTGAACTGAAGAAGTGTGTTTTTTTTGTACCAATTTCTTCAGCAATTACTTTCACTTGTTGTTGGGCCCTGCGCGCCAACTCTACTGCATTTTATAACCACAATAATACACACAACAAGATAGACAAAGTCAACGAGTGTCATTAGTTTGTCTAATGGCTTTTTCCCACAACCATTTTGCTGCTTACTTGCAGTTTTATGTGCAATGTGTGCTCCATGCGCTCGATAGCGTGAGCGCGCGCTTGCATTCGCACTTTTGTTCTGATACTGAAAATGTGTTGCATGGAATTTGGTATGCTTTATGAAATAATCTATATATTTATGTAATTTTTGGCAATTTGTTCCAGAATGTGTCACATGGTTCATTTTAAAATGATTTACAATGTGCTATGGAATGAAATGGAAAGCGAACTGCCGTTGGCTCGGTTCCATCTGCCCAGCATTTTTTTAATGAGGAACTTTGTATTTGGACAGATCGACTATACTTCCGAGCAGACGGCCGAAATACTCTCTCACACACACACACATACACACACTCACCCAAACACAAATCATGTGTATTTTCGTCATTTGTGTATGTAAGTGGATCTAACTATATGTGTGTTAAACTCATGATGGTATAGATTTTAACATTAAACAAACTTTACTAGTTGTACAAATAGTTTTGTGTATGTTGAAAAATTGTTTTGCTTGAAATGATCGTAAATGAACGAAAAATCGACGATTGTGTGTGCGTATTATGGAACATAACTAATAATTTGAAAATGTATGGGAGTTTGTTTTCTATAACAATCGATTTCAAATCGACAGACACAGAGAGCAAAAGACATACAGCATGCAAGTATGTATGCGTGTGTTTGCTGGTTATTTCTGCACTCAATGGATTGAGTTGCCGAGTACGATGGGAAATGGCAAAGTTGTTTGATTGAAAATGTATTTTTCTTACGTTACATCCATAGCGCGCATGGGACCACAGACGTGAAACAAATTCAAAGGAAGAAAAAAAAACGAAAATACGAAATAAAAAGCGAACCTAAGAGAACGCACCGAGTACACTCAACATATATATAAATGAAATATTGAAGTTGGCACTCTTTATAGTTTGTTATTTTGTTTTTCGTCTTGCTTTGGCGGGGTATAAATTTACTCAAATTTATTTTTCGCTGTTTAGTCGGTTTTCGTAGATCGCGTTGTTCGCATACCGTGTATAGACAAGAAGTTACAAACAAACAAAAAACGCACATCTATTCTTTACCTGACTAGTTGCGCGAATACAGTTTTTTTTTCTTTATTTCGTTTTGTGTTTATGCGCTCGTTGCTCTACCAGTTCAATTGTGGTTAGTATTTTAGAGTTTGATAGATCTCTCAATGTGAGATTGCAATTCGTTTTTGCTGTTTTGTTTCTCAGTTTTTGATCTTGTTTGACAATGTCGACCTCAGGTGTTTGGCTCTGTTATGCGCATAAAAGGTGCACTCTGTTGGTTGTATCGACAGTTTGCATGCACTGCAAGTGATTTATTTTCCATAGCCAGTGTGCATGTGATACTATTTTTTTTCTAACAGCTTTTTTTAAAGTCACGCATTGGAATGTTGAATGTATGCTATATGTGTTTAAAAAAAACCATGTGAATCGCTAACATTTGACACCGAAATGATGAAGAGAAAAAAATATATGCAACAACAAATCTTGAATGGAATAATTAAACTTGAAATACGGTGTTTTCAGCACCGATTCAAATTCAATCCATGGCTATCTGGCGGTGGTTTTTAAATCTGTGTGGTGTCGTGGTCAATGTGTTGATTCAATTGCAATTCGTAGTGCAATTTGTTCACATATTTTTCTTCAAATTAAACAAGTTAAACTAGTGCACATTGAAATGAAAGAAGTAAAGCGACAGAGTTTATAATATATATATATTTTTTTTTCATCTCTTGACAAGTGAAAACAAAGCTTTTTTTACGAGCAAAATTGAACGATTGTGTGCAACAGGCGTGTATAAAAGACGAACCAACCAAGTGTGTGTGTGTGCGCGTTTGTGCGCATATTCGTGAATGCAGTTATTTTCCATTTGTGTCATTTAATTTTCATTTGATTTCTAAAATTGTCATTCATTTCGCTTGCATTTTACTCGAAAAAAATCAAACGCTTACGATTTTCAAATTTGTGTAATATCGTGGATGGTTGACTTGTCTTTGATGATTGAAATTCGGTGTGTGATCGGTTTTGTCGAAAATGTCACAGCATCTGCTATGGCTACATTTAAAATATTGTGTTTGGAAAAATAAATGGTCGTGTTGAAATTGTTCGATTCGAATGGTCAACAAACCAAAGTGGAAAATGCAGTCGTCTAAATATGGACATTATAACAATTGCTTTAAGTGCTCTTTGCCAAACAACAGAAAAAGACACAATGCTTCGCAATTCGATTGCGTTACGGCCATTTTTAGTTTTCTGTTTGTCGACTATCTACTGCAGTAACCAGCAATAGTCATTTTTTTTTGCTCTCGAGACAAGGACAGAAATAGGCACATTAAGCCATTTGCCATCAAACATTCAAAACAATCGAGCGAATGGTTGAGTTTTAGTTGATTGTTACAATTGGTGTTTCAAAGTCATGGTACAATAATTCGTTGCAATAGTATTCCTCTGTTATTTTGATTGTTTCATCAAAAAACTTTTTTCACATTTGATATTTGTGGGGTTTTTGTTGTTGTTGTCTACTGAGGTAAAAGTGAAACATTTTTGAAAACAATAATGGCAACAGTGTCGCCCCACAATTCGAAGGAGCGTAAACAAAAACTATAAGCGAATTGACAAATAATTTTCACTCCGATTCCGGTCACGATATTAATTCATTGTCCATACAGTTGTTTGTATAATAAAGGATCGAATAAAAAGATAAACAAGAGCTAATAATCAAACTAATGAAAAACAAGCGCTATCGATATCACGTCATTTGATCTCTCTACTTATAATTTCCTGCTTATCATCATTCATCCATAAAAAACAAAATCCAAAAATCTTAACTATGCTCGTATTACATCAACTGATTAGATAATAACAGTAGCGCATCTGTGTTTCAAGTAAACGAGTACTCAATATCGAATTCAGTTCATACACCGATGCGATGAGATTGTGCATTCTTAGCTGTAAAAGCCATTTACTAGTTTAACTTGTTTTTAGTTGCTATGGGTCAATTCAAATGACTTTTCGTCGTTTACAATCAATACGATCTCTTCGGTTTGTTTCACATTCACAAGAGATATATTAGAAACAGCATCAACGAAAGATTTCGATTTTATAGCCATATTCACATCACTTAGAGTGTCAAATATTTTCTTTCACAATAATGAAAAATCATAAAATATACATTTACGTACATATACATTTGCGTGCGTGCGTTTTTTTTGTTGTAAATCTTAACTCTCAGCATCCACACCTTAAACATGTGAATTTCGTTATTGTATATTTTGTATAATTGAGATGTTTATGTAAACAGCGTAAACGTGCTAATACAATTGCAAAAGAAACAAATCTTTTCCAAGTACAAATCAGTGAATTTACGCATAAAAATTGGTGTTCGCCAATGTCTTCACTTTTGGAAATGGTGCCATCTTCACTTGTTACATTGTATTGAATACACTTGTTTAAATCGTTTTGTTCAATGATGATATTCACTTGAAAATCAGGTTTAAATAAAGGCATTGATTGGCCTTGAAGCCGAACCAGCTGAATGTAATAAGAATATATTGTCATTTTGCATGAAGAGTCTTTAACAAGAAAGTGTTAATCAAGTAAGTGTGAAAGGAAATGAACCGGTTGTATTTACGCTTATAATTTTATAATCCATTCTTTGTTCATCTTCAAGAACGCAATTGAAATGCACAAAAGAAAACAACCACATACACACACTACAACAAACCAAATATAATTTAAAACCGGCTTTTCATTTTCCGAAGTGCATGATTTGCACATTTTTCTGAATAATTCATTGAATGTTCAATTGAATGGCGCAACGCATGTGAAGCAGTTCATTATCAAATTTGAAGGCTTTGCCAAGATTTTCTTTCTTCTTCTCATCTCACATAACATTTTTGTATTTGAATGATAAAACAATATCAATACAATAAAAAAAAGCTACTTTATAATTCCTAGTTCAAGGTGAAATGCGTCAAGTTTAGTAATACACAAAAAGCGAAGAAAAAAAACGGTACAAAAATAATCCAGACGATATTTCGATGAACTTGAATTTTAAGAGTAAAAAAGAAAACGAAAGTCCAACGCCTGTTCCGATTTTATTATTCAATTTCTTACATAAAAATGTGCTTTTTGGTATCAAAAGCGATTTGAAATCAATAAAATGGCATGCTCTTCAATCCGGTATATTAAATATACCGTACTATATGTTGGCGAACATTGATTTGTAACCATTTTCACCAATGAAATGTGTTGTTTATTATTATCGCCGCAACAAATCATCTTCCAAACAAATTTGTCATTCATATCCGATGTGATTGAACGTATCAGTTTGATCGAATTCGTGCATTCGGTGTTCATTGCAAAATTCACCGTCTTCATTCATTCTCCACTATGTATATACATTTTCAATGTCTCGGCTACTGCATAAACCACACCGTTGCGACCACGCGCATCCACCGGTTACGGTTTCTCACTTTTTCTATTTTCTCTTTCATTCTTTCTCTTCAATGTAAAAGTATGCAAATCAAGCTCTAATACTCTTGAATAAAAAAAAAAAAAGAAATACATAAATAAATACGATATTGCTATTTTCATTCATAGTAAATTTACGAATACGACAAACAGACGCATATAAAAAATCGAAATACTATCTATCGCAAACGATACATAATTCAGATAAAAGTAGATTAGGTGCACGATTGCGAATCATTGGACGAATATTTTTTCAATCATTCACTATCCAATTTTTTTTCTATATTAAATTTCCAACGTTCGTAAATTGTGTATATTTGCAATTTTCAAGGTCATACTCTCGCTTTGGAAATATTGTCCAAAAAAAATAAAAGCGGACAATTCACATTTCTCTCTAGTTTTATGTTTGCGGAAGTGTTTGTTCATAATAAGAATTTCTTGGCAATATTGTACATACCACATACACCAGCCAAATGTCGTGCTCATCAATCAAATTACCTTTCAAAATATTGGGGAAAATTGTACACAATGTGTAATGTGCCAAGCTCAGTTTCATTTTTGTTCTGGCTGCTGTTTTGGTGGTGTTGTTGTCGTTTTGTTGATATTTTATCATTCTTCTTTTCCATTTCATTCACTTTCTCGCTAACGTAAGTTGACCTTCATAATATGACAATGTGGTAAGCATATAGTGCCATACAGAATACATGTCGCGAATGCTCGAAGAATGTGGTTCATGTAATATGGGTGAAAGACAAAAAACACACAGAGAAACAAAGAGAGAGAAAGAGAAAATTTTCATTTTTTTTTGTTTACATGAACTTGCACAATGTTGCGAAGCCCACTCAATGTTAACATTACGCTGAAAACCGGTTCCTGACATTATTTCATTGCATTGCATTGTTATTTCCATACAAAATTCAATGATCTATTTATAAATCGCTGAATGCGTGTTTTTATACGAATAATTTTTTTTTTATCATCTTGAACATAGGCGGTACCAATTAAGAAGAGAAATTTGTGCGCGTGTGTGTATATGCAGAAGTGTGAATTAAAGAATAACGTTGAGAATGGGCACCCGGACAGCAGCCAATTCACTTGTAAAACGTACAGCATTTTCATCGGCAATTAACATTTTTCCGAATGAAGTGGCATCGGAAATAGTCGCCGAACATGATTCACCGAAAAATGCACAAATTCGACCATATTCGGAGGTTCCCGGACCAAAAGGACTGCCGCTCATCGGAAATTCATGGCGTTTTGCACCACTAATCGGTAAGAAATTTTAATATTTTATTTTAGCGATCATAAAATGGCATTTTTCCTAAATACCAGACATTTAATTTATAATTGTCGAACGAATTTTCTTTTCGATACGCAAATCAACCGGTTTTTATTTTTACAAAGCAATTTTAACGGAAACCCAAAATAACGGGCTACACTTATTTCTGAAGACATATAAAAAAAAGTTCGACAAATTGAAGTAAAATCAGTCGACACTTAATTTACATTATTCATTAAGTGAAGAGAGAGAAAAAGAGTGAGAGAGATATGGAAAGAGAGGGTAATAGTTGTTAAAAAAAACCAGTTCAATGTGAATATAAGGTTCAATATTTTCTGCTCTCACATCTCTTACATAATTCTGGAACGAGTTGTCACTGAGCAAGCAAGCTTCAAATCTAAACGCATCACGTACACTTAAATACTTAAACATCCATTTAATTTATTGATCTTTTTAAGAATTTATTTGGCACCACCAACAACAAAATATTTACTCATTTGAATAGATGCGATGATAGAATTGACACGTTGTCAATTTGCTGTTAAGCTAGAATGGCCTTGGGTCTCTTTAACAAATAGAATTAAGGAATTCTTTTCTAAAGTTAATATATTCAAGTGTTAAGTTCAAAATCGATTCTATCTTCAATTCTTAACTCACATATTTATGGATGGATGTGGATTTTTTTTATTAATATTTCTGAAATTTGTTGAATGTTGTCATTATAATTGAGCAGTATGATTGCGTTTTCACAACATCAACGCCACCAAATTGTTGAAATGTTTTCGAATTTCAGTTTGAATGGAATCCGCCAATAATTGAAGCAATACAATAGAAAAATATATGAAGATTGTTCGAGAACCTTAAATAATCAATGACAATAATTGTATATGTGTGTGTCTTATTTGTCAAATACGTAGGTCAATATCGTATTCAAGATTTGGACAAAGTCATGTATTCGTTGAACAAACAGTATGGAAAAATCGCAAAAGTTGGTGGCCTCATCGGACATCCGGATTTATTGTTCGTATTTGATGGCGATGAAATTCGAAACATTTTCAAAAAAGAAGAAACATTACCACACAGGTGAGTTCGAGGCCATCGAATACTTTTAATCACTTGTTTTTTTCTTCACATATGATGTACAATTTGTTAATGCTTTTTTTCTCTCTCATTTGCTTTAATTGAAAAAACATATATAACATAAAATGTATACAGACCGTCAATGCCATCGTTACATCATTATAAATCGAAGCTGCGAAAGGATTTCTTTGGTGATGACGCTGGTTTGATTGGAGTGTAAGTATTTGTGAACAACAATCATTTACATTGTGCCGCAAAACAATTAGATTGATTGAGTGCTTTCGATTTAACGAAATAAAAAATCGTGCTTTAAAAATTGTAGGCATGGCGAAAAATGGGATAATTTCCGTGCACAAGTTCAACATGTGATGCTGCAACCATCAACAGCTCGCAAATATATTATGCCACTTAATGAAATTGCCAACGATTTCATGGATAGGTATTTGAATTTTTATTCACATTTTCACACATGTACGACATAAAACCGAATACGTAATGACATGCCACCGATTCATTCGCGTATACTGTCGATTGTTTTTTTTGTCATTCTTGTTTTTCTTCTGTTCATCCCCACATACAAATGGGCTTTAATTGAAATCGATCGATTTCGAATTAAGAGAATTAAAAAAAAAAAAAATCATTTCAACTTATTTTACCCAGGGTACACGAGATGCGTGACGAAAATAATGAATTGCCTGGAAACTTCTTGAGTGAATTATACAAGTGGGCGTTAGAATGTGAGTGTTCATTTTCTTTCAATAAATAGCACACAAAAACGATTACAACAATGGAAAATTAGGAAAAAATTGCGAGCTGACAAAACGTTTTTTTTTTTTCGTTTAACTAAATTTTTCCAATTTAGCGGTGGGTCGTGTAGCGCTTGATACTCGTCTCGGATGTGTTAGCAAAGAGGGTAACGAAGAATCAAAACGTATTATCGACGCAATCAATACATTTTTCTGGACAGTTGCTGAAGTCGAGCTACGGATGCCAGTTTGGCGATTTTACGAAACCAAAGCCTACAAAAACTACATCGGAGCTTTAGATAGTTTTACTGAGTAAGTAGCACACTCAATATACGATCGTTTTATTTTATCCATCTCATGACACAATTTTCTTTTAATAAAAATTCAACTCACACCATTATAGACTCTGCATGAAGCACATTAACATTGCAATTGAAAACATGAACAATAGCAAAACAGTCAAAGAGGAGGAGAATCTGTCAATTATTGAGCGTATTATGCAAAAAACCGGAAATCCAAAGATAGCCGCTGTCTTAGCTTTAGACTTATTTTTAGTTGGTGTTGATACGGTAAGCGCATTCGGTAACATTATCATTACATATATAAAACCACTGCGAATCTCATGCAGATGAATTTGTCTTATTTATTTTTATTTCTTTTTTTTATTACTTTCTTCGTTCAACGTTTTGGCTTTTACATGTCACTGTTGTGTGAGTAGACTTCAGTAGCAGCCACATCAACCATTTATCAACTAAGTCAGAATCCCGACAAACAAGAAATACTTTACAAAGAGCTAAAATCAATAATGCCGGACGTACGAGCACCTGTAGATACGAAAACATTGGAACAAATGCCATTTTTACGTGCTTGCATTAAAGAAACACTGAGGTATATCACAAATAACTAAATGTGCCTAGGCAAATACTCTAATTATATTTTATCTTATCAGATTGTACCCCGTTGTCATTGGAAACGGACGAAATCTACAGTCGGATGCAGTCATCGCTGGTTATCATGTACCAAAAGGGGTAAATATCATTTATTTATTTTGTTTCGATATCTCAATTAGTCGAATAAATCCCACATTATTCATTTGATCTCACTTTTTTTCTCTCGCTTTTTTTCATGGTGCATGGACAGACACATGTCATCTTTCCACATTTAGCTGTGTCGAATTCGAATGAATATTTCCCAGAACCAGAACGCTTTTTACCGGAAAGATGGATTAAACGAGGCGAATTGAGTAAGTATTAGAATTATTGGCAAGCATCATTATAGATAGATAGGGTGAGCGAGGGCGACAGAAAGGCAGAGAGACAGAGAGATCAGATACTCATTTGCTAATGAAATGTTATAAAATCTGTAGGTGATGTGTCAGGTTGCCCACATGCTGGTCAAAAAATTCATCCATTTGTTAGTCTACCGTTTGGATATGGGCGTCGCATGTGCATTGGTCGTCGATTCGCTGAAAATGAATTGCATATTTTGGTCGCAAAGGTAATTTATAGAGAGCGAGATTGTGTGTGTTTTTTGTGTATACTAACTCACTAATATTTTTTCTCTCTCCCGTTTTTGTATTTTGCTTATATTTTCTTTTTTTTTTCATATTATTTTACAGTTCTTCCGAAAATACAAAATTGAATACAATTACGGTAAACTCACATACAAAGTGAATCCAACATACATTCCGGAACAACCATTAAAATTTAAATTGACTGAACGACAAAATTGAAGCGACCACAGTGTGCACCAATTGCTTCAATCCATTGTGGCCAAATGCTCTAAATATGTTTTTTTTAGTGTTGTTATTTGTATCCATCAAACTATGCAAAAATGAATAATGGGCGCACCAAACATTTCCCGGTGTGTGTGAGAGAGTTTGTGTGTCTGCTGTAATTTGGCGCAACAATTTGTCAATATTTAATCACCAAAATGTCAAACTGAAGCCAATTAAATAATAAATCACGTTATCTATTTCGAACAGACAATATATTGAATTAACTGGTCAACTGAGCTGACAGTACGTTAGCCAGCTAAATGAATATGAAACAATAGTTAGTTCAATATATTGTCTGATTTCGAATGCTTTTTATTTTCGAGCCAAATTATATATGACCAATTTCCTATCAAACAGTCTTTTCATAAATTAAATGATATCGATTGGATAGAACAGTGATTACATGAATTACCAGAATCTGTAATTTAAAAATAATAAATAATCTATATGTGTTTAAATTAAAAATCAGATCAAACAGCATAAAAGCTGCGAGTTAAAGAGCAAAATTCAATCCATTTTGAATTATTATTTTGGAGTAAGCGCCGGATTTATATGGCCGCAAAACCATACCAACCACAAACATTAACTATTAATTAATAAAACAATTTACCAATTTGTTTAAATATTTGCTTAAAAAATTAATTTCATACCGCATAGGTTTATTCGAATTACAACTTATTTGTATTTGTATATTGCATTGTATTATATATTTGATGTACAACGAAAAAAATTGTAAAAACAAGAACGACAGAGAATAAAATAAAAATTGAACAACATAAAACATGAATACTCACTATTTTGCGGAATCATTAAGTTGATATTCGTTGCTTCGTGAGAAGCATTCTTGAACACCAGAATCCTGCCACAGTCGTTTCATTGCCGCAAGTAGATCCTCGGAAAATGGTTCTGTGTCATGCATTCGCTGACATACATCAAATACCATTTTAGCATCGCTCTGTATGTGTACAATACGAATCCGAAAGAACCGATCGGGTGAAAAAAGAGAAAGAACAAATGTAAATTATCATCTGGTGACTGAGTGCAGTTGTAAAATGTATATCGGTATGATGATGGGAATAGCGAAATGGTCAGAAATTAGCAATGTTCATCAACAACGATCCAAAAGAGAAAAAAAAAAGGCGACAACAATATGAGAGCTATATTTACGAGCCGCTATTCTCCAGTGTACAGAAAATAGGACATAGACAGATAAATATGCAGCAAACAAGAATGTTAGACTAGACTTAGGTTATACTAATAATTGCAAAATGGCCCGCATTACTCTGGAGAATCTGCTGGTGTCAAAGGTTATGCGCATAAATTTTCATATATTTTTCACACACATTCTCCGCATCGTTTACATCCTTCTAACATTCACAGTGCAATTTGCAAGAGACGAACGAAAAAATGAAGCAGAGAGAAATAAAAGCATAGTGTGAACACGGATAGCCCGAAGCCTGCCGTTGTACGTGCACAGTGTACATAATTTCAGTTTAGCATACAATTCGTGAATTTAACGCAATATCCTGTTTCGTTTCGCATCGATCCAGACCAAACCATCAAAGTTTTTTTCAACAAATTATGCTGATTTCGTTATTGTTACGGGCCTAGGAAATGCCAACCATAGCACAATGCTCATTAACACTGGAATGCGGAAAAATTTGGAAAATAAGTTAAAATGTTGCGTTGTCATTACCCCAAAAGCATACATATTAAATTCAGGTTGAGCTCCTTCGCGTCTCTTTTTTGTTTGAAAAATGTGAGAATGATCGTTGTGTTGTTACGTGTACGGACTTGTTTAAATATGCCTGTAAAATACATTCGGTGCAAAAATGCTGCGAGACAAATGATGAATGAAATAAGAGATTCCAAAATATGAATGCAAATCTGTTTTTTTTTTGTTCGTTCGCCAAAAAAAAAGTTTACGAGAATAAAGAAAGCTATGATTGAATTCATTCTTAGTCTGTGCCATTGTAACGAATTGTGAATGCGAATGACGGGAATAATCTCCTTGTGAACACCCATTTATGGGTGCTTATGTGGCGCGTATAAATCTTGGCTACAACATTGTACATTTAATTGTGCGGTTTGAATAAAAATACCACCTCATTATAACATTGTGCTGTCGCACGAAAGACGACGAAAAAAAAACATGGTAGGTAAAGAAAACCGCACGCTAAGCGATATCATTCAGCTGTAAAGTCTTTTTTTTGTTGGATCGTCGCTGGTAAAAGCATTTACCGCTCTCATTCCACGGCTCACTCTATTGAATTACGTTTCCTTCGACAACCCCCCACCCCCATGGGGTTTGAATACCACCACTATAAACAATTAACACTCTCATCCTTGCTATCATCACGATGAATTTCGCGACGACGACGACAGCAACGATAACTTACCTCTCTTTCATTGTTGCCGTATTGAATACTTAGATTAGGCATGGCTCTTAAAATTGCAACTAGTGATTGTATTGTGTTGCTATAAACCACGGGTCGATATTGTTTAAAGTCTTCAGATGTGAAGCCACTTTCGTGAATAATTCTAAAAATAACGAGAGAAAATAAATGAATGAAACCGCACACACAAACACGATTTGTGTGAGTATGTATTAGAAAAATAAATGGTATTCTATTGAAAATTTTATGTAATTCACATGCCATTCATGTTAGAATTACAGAGCATAAACGATTTAACAAATAAAATGGAATCAAATCGATTGAAATATCACAAAAAAATAAAAGAATAAGAAATATGGTAGACTAGAATAAAACGATTTGCATAAACTTACTTCATTTGCTTAACGATTGTACTTTTGCCGGATTCACCTGCACCTGTGAGTCAAACAACAAACATTTGAAAATTAGATTCACTTACATTAAAATTGCAAAATAGACTCGTTTAATAGTAGGCATGAGCTCCATTTTGTCCCATATCGATCGAAAAATGCATCAAACAGCTCATTTAAATATTTTATTTCATCAAAACTACAAAAACAAACGAAATTGACACCGCATTTGGGAAAAGTTTTTTTTTTTTTTTTTTTTTTTCAGAAAAATAACGAAAGTTGAAATGGAACCAAAAACAAACTTCAAGAAAATTCATTCTTGATATTTTAAAATTGGCCATTGCAATACAGATAAATGTATTTTCATAAATTTGTTTGTTGAGTTTCGATTTTGAGTTCGTTTCGTTTTATTTTATTCTATTTTTTTTATGGCAAATGGATGATAAAATTATTTTTATCGATTTTCCAAACGACAAAAAAAAAAGCTAGCCGTCACAAACTTTTATCACTCCATGTATATGCAAAATATGGTGTTTTTGATGTTGGCTTTTTAAACTTCCCGAATTATTTTACGACAATAGATAACTCTGTTATTTCAGTTAATAGGGTTAGTATGTAGCATATTCGATTCAGTATAAGAACACATCAAAAAACTATAGAGAGAAAGACATTTGTCAGAATGCAATCTCATTTATGCATATATTGCCGCAAACTAAGTATTTTCTTTCTCGCTCCCTCTTTTGCTGCGATATATTATCATTTTTTAAATAGAATTCTCATAATTTATCATTCTCCGTATATATTTATTATTTTACTTCGTATTTCGGGTGTTTTGCACTTATGTAATGTTCAAATGTTGGTCATCATAATAAACATGGCCAAATTTCAATTGAAACAGATAACACAGCGTGTAAATTAGATTTGAAGAGACCTAAAAAAATGTGATTACGTTTTATTCTCATTTAATTAAATGGAACCAACACGACGCAGACGTATTTTGAAGTTGAATTAAATTTGAACAAAAAAAAAAAAAGAAAAGAAAAGAGAGAAATATCCAAATGTATTTTCTTTTGTCAATTGCGCTGTGACGATTGACTAGAAATATTTCTTGGTCTAGCATTGTAAATGAAGAAGTTGCGATGTATAAAACGAATACAGCACGCAGACATTGGCAGAAGAAAAGCTCAACTATTTGAAGCGTAACAATGGAAACAAGATGAAAAAGGCTTGTTGAGAAACAATTGATACTCTCAGTGCGAACCGCGCGACATTAACAGTATAATATACAGAATTTTATACCGTATGATGTAAGAGAATCAAATCCTTTTTTCCTAACTCGATATTTCTTTCATTGCTCTTTCGGCCTCACTCCATCCTCTTGGCTTTCATTCGATTCTTTTTCTGTCAATGTGTAGCAATGGTGTTTCGCTTTGTGTGAATGTTTGCGCGTGTTTATATCTATATCAATGTGTTATGTATTTGTAAGTACCATTCCTTGATACGTTTTAATATATGACATGCTTTTGGCAAATGTTTAAGCGTTATGTTGCAAATACAACACGCACACACTTTACGCCCATATCCAATGTCACTTTCAGATATCTCACACACATACACATATATCCAGAGAAATATCGGCCATTGTATCATGAATCCTGGACAAAATGCTGGCATTCGTTAAAAAAGCATAAAAAAACGTGTATGAATCGAATTCATGCGAAAGCACAAAAAAAGAGAAGTGTACACACAGTTATTGTGTATAATTCGTAGATTTACGAGTAAAAGAAAGAGCTAATGCGCGCACGACCAAATGAGATGAAATGACTATAAAAAGCAATTTTTATTATTTGACCCATTTGAATGAGATTTACACAAACTGCCATGTATTCCATGGGTATAGCGACAAATTTACACAGCGAGAACAAAAAAAAAACAGTATCGAGGAAAAAAAGTATCCATAAAATACTGTGAAACATTGTTCGTACATCAGTGCTTGAAGTATGTTATGCTTCGACTTGTATTTCCTTCCATTATATTTTGTTTCTTTTTGTTCTTGTTTTAGTTTCGATACTGTGCAGCAAACAGTTCAAGTAATTGGGTAATTTTCATGTGCTTATGATTTGGACAGTTCTTTTGCGAATGCTTTTTTTATGGCGTGGAAATCATATTCACATTCGTTGCTAAACATTTTCTTGTTCTCTACATGCTCGATTCTATATAAAAAAACAATGACCTGGGTGAGCTGTTTGTGAGTCATTGCAATGTGATCAACAGTGACAATTATGATTACAACAACAACGACAACGAAGAATAAATAGAGAAAATAACAATAAATTTCGATTCGGCCAATTGAGATGTTATTTCTCTGACTGATGGTTATTGCGAAGACGACAAAATTTCAAATGCAGTCGACAAAAAAATAATAATATAGAGCAATTAAAATGAAATGTTCGTCGTGCACACGTGCACATGGCAATTCGATTAGAGGTCTAATTAATCGACTCTCCCGATTGAACTATCCAACACGCACGCTGCACGACACATGAACTGTATCAATGAAACATAAACAATTTCATTCTCTTCGTCTATTCGCTGTAAAATTTTATTCCATTTCGGTCGGTCGTTGTTGCTGAACGGTTTCAGTATTGGCTTTAGTCGATGTATAATTTTGCTCTTTTTTTTCTCGAAAGAACGCTATTTAGTAAGAAATTCACAGTATCGCTTTTTTACAATTGATTAAATGGGCGCAAAAAAACAAACCATTGCGTCTAGCTAATTATTTTTAGATTAAGTATGTAAACAAAATGTGTGGCTCACATACAGCGATAGAATGCATGTTAAAATGCCAGGCGAAAAAAAATGGTTGTTTTTATTGCTCGGCAAAAAACACTCATATATAGAACAAGTCTCTTTCAATTTTCAACTGGAATATGTATACATTTTCAACTGTGTATAATCGAATTTCTGGTTTGTGACTTAGACTCGATTGCGAATTCAGTAATTCACATACAATTGAATGTAATAATTTAACGCTAGTTATTTTGTTTAAATTTCGTTCGTTCGATGTAAATTAAATAGGTTCGAAAATAATACAAATTATGATTTGATTAAAGACGTCATTACTCTATATATACATAATGCGTACGTTGCTTAATTTACTTCACCCTCGAAATGTTTGAAATTTGAAATGGAGTTATGATTTGTGCGGCAAATTACGTCATTTGTCCATGAATAAAACGTTTTTATATACAAACACAACACATTCAATGGGATGGACGTGTGTGTGTGTATGGGCATCAGTATGCAATGAACAGAAAAACGAAATGTCATTATGGCTGAATCAACATTTATTACACTTACCTAATAGCAGTAACTTAATATCTTTAGCTGCTTGAATTCCATCTTCTTTGAGATTTCGTTCAATTAAACGACTACGAGCTGCTGCTGCCCGCTCTTCAGCTGACTGTGCGCAGCCCATCGTGCGAATCGCTTCTACGCAAAACGTTTTGAAAACTTTTTAAATTTCGGCCGTTTATTCCGGCCGAACACAGATACCAGGCGAAAATAAACCAAAAAAATCAACCCAAATTAAACAATAACGCAACAAACTCTTCGTCAGTCGTTTTGGTTCAGAGTTTTCTTCTTTTTGGGACTCCAAATTTTTTTTGTTTTAAATATTTGTTCGTCGACTTTCGATTTCTCACACTGTCTCTCCCTCTTTTTTCCAAATGACTCTCTTTCACATACAACACTCTGTGTCTTCAAGATCAATCCGTTCCTTTTATCGTTTTCTTTATTAACGCATATGTATTTTTGAATAAGTTCACTTTTTGTTCTTTTTATACAGTTCACAGTTCACCACCAACTTAAATTAAGAGCGTTGAGCGTTTATTTGGACTATTTTACTTTTCTAATTTATTCGGCCAATATATCACTGTTGTATTTGAAAATATCATAGATTTAATATAAACAATTAAGAATTAATCTGATTGAATATTTAAATCCGAATGTCATTTCATACGGCATTTTTCTTACACATTTGATTGTTTGCCATTTGATTGCCTACTCGTCAAGCTTTTGGCGATTTAAACATCTATTTTATTTTAGAAAAAGATAATAAGAAACAATTGTTGAAATCTACAGTTTCACGAGGTTCAAATATGTCAGACAATCAAAATTGTATTATCAAATGACCATTATTGGACATCTCAGCTTTAAATTTAATCATTCTATGGTTGTCTAAAATGAGAGAAATATAAACGCGCACTAAATGAGTCTATGATGATTACAAGATCATCGTTGTTTTTCCACCGAACGTAACAAACATTTTTACTCCCAAGAAATGCATTATCTCAATGTTATAGAAACAAATCATTCAATCCATTTTCTGAACAATAAATAATCGAATATTTTAAGTTAATCACATTAAAAAATGTGTTCACAGCAACAAATGTTTCCATATAGTTTATAGAATCACTGAAACATAAAACAAACACACGAAAAATTCATCAATATGGCAACGTACCAAGTCAATTACTTTCAAATTTTCAATTCATCCAAACCGAATGCCATCGACATTGAATCGATTTTCTTGAAAGTGACAAACAAAATCTTTGGTAAAAAAAATTGAATGGACTGTTTTTGCCAGACAAAAATGTAAAATGCCATCAAGCAGAGTTTTAGTGATTCTGAAGTGCATCGGAGGTACTTAAGAGGTAACGTAGTTTGTTTGTTTTTTTTTTTTTTTTTTGTAAATGTTGAGGAATTGTATTGATTCATTTTAATTTCAACTTTATTTTGTCGTTCATTTCATAAATTTGCCACAATAATAGAGCACATAACGGAATCAAATGAAAACCACTCTATGAAATGAAAACATAATGTGTACAAAAAAACTCCTTTAAAAGAGAGAACATTTTTCGTCTGATTATTTTTTAAAAAATCCACTACAAAATTTATGTGGAAATTTAAATTCTGTCTTTTCTATGTTGTACAATGCAGCCAGCTCATTTTTTTATCATCGAATTTGCTCTCAGAACGACAATGAGCCTCAACGACAATTCGGTGGGCGAGTTGAATGGTTTCATTTATATAAAATGAGAACGAATGTAACGTGTAGACTCACTATTATAGAGTAATTAAAAAGTTTTTTTCTCCATCGTTAGTCGCTGTAGTCAGTTACGTTGTGTTTTAGTTGTATTATTCGTTGTTATCGTCACATGAAATATGTTTAAAAAAAGAGAAATAAAATAAAATTTGTCTCTCGTTTTTCACTTTGTCTAAGCAACACGTACATACAGTTCGTGCAAGTGCCCAACCCTTAGTAAACACACACATTGCTGAATAAACGAGAACACTCCATTAAAACCATATTCAACAACGGCAACCGACAGTATGAACAAAAAAGAACGAATAAAACGGCAAAGGAGAGATAGATGCACACGAACCGCACCGTGAAAAACAAACTCATTGTTTCGCTTTGCCTTTCGCCAGCATTTCTATCATTTTCGAGATTGTCAACATAGTCGTGAATATGATAATTTTCCTAATTAGAGCCGATTTTAACTAATATACCAAAATGAAATTCCCGTGTGATTATCATTTGAATATCAAATATATATTGTCAACAAGTGTGGTGTGTAAACACTCGCCCTTTTATATTAATATTCAATAATATTTTTTGCATTCATTTCAAATTCAAAATTTCAATACTAAATCAAATTCATATTTTATTACTGTCGCCAGATCAATCCAGAAAAGCAGAAAAACTTCTTTTTTCCCCTCTTTGAATGTGTTGATTTGTTCGCTTTCGACCAAACTTTCCGAACGGCAGACAATTTAATATATACGTTTGATAGCAAAGAATAGTGATTATGTAGAAATTACAATTGATTGACACAAAAATTTTGGGGTTGTTGACGTGGTTTGAATTAAATCGAAAAAAAAAACGAAATTGGAGGGAAAAAAAACGTGAATGGTAAAATGGTTGGTCATATTCTATAGGAATGTCAAGTATGTGAACTGTACGGTATGAATTTCAATTTTCCGGCTGTGTCAAATTAATCGACTTTGCAAAATTTCAAGAGCCAGAGAAATTCGAGCATCCTAATGTTCCTTTTGACCTACCAATCCCTCCTTAGTAGGCTTGAAATTTCCTTGCGGGCGACAAACACTTGTGAACCGAATCAAACACATACACACATACATATACACACATATATATATATAAATGCACACTAACAGGCGTACATTTTGGTTTGATGTAACGAAAGTATCACAGAAAGGCGGAAAAATCGATAAATTTCTATGACGGGCAATATGTTAATCAGAAATCACTCACATTTGCACGCACACACCGAGGGAGTATTCTTTTGCCACTCAACGCTATCCGTGTGATACCAAAAAGACAACACACAAGCAATCTCTCTACATACATACACACATATATATATATATATATACAGTCATTCACACACACTCTTGCACACTATTATGTATCCACTTCACACAACAGTTTTTCGTTCTATATTCAATTGATTAATTTTTCGTGTAAGATATTTTTTCCTCTTTCATTTCGTTGTATTCGTTCATTCTGCGGTTTTACCGATGAAAACGCTTTTTTTCCCGTTCATTTTTTATGGCTCTTTTCTCTTGTATTTTATTGCCCTTTGACTAGAACATTTTATCACTAAATTACAATGAACACAATTAATGCTCTCTCTCTTTATCTATTGATAACAAGAACAAAAAAAAATTTACATTTTTTTCTCTTGTTTTATGATTTTACAAATAGATTTCGATGGATTTTTTCCATTGGCATTTTATTGAACACATTACACTGACTCATATTGATCATACATTCAATTGATTGTTATAAATTTCGGTTCAAACGATGGAAATTTTGAAATGAAAAACGATGCGAGCTTTTCTGTATTGAACACATCATTCTCGTTGCAAAATTCGGTTGATTCGTATCGAGCGTATTTCTCCTACCAATTTCATTATTTCTTTCTTTCTTTTTTCTAACACTGTGCACACTATAACTGAGCTGATTTCTTTTATTCTCGATAAATCGAAAAACTTGAAATTCTTTGATAAATTAATTCACTTGTTGTTCGATTTGATTTGTAAAAAAATTTCATTTATCAGACTGAAGACTTTGAATGGAAAAACAATTTGTACAAATAGTCCGCCATATTTTCTCTCTCTTTATGTCACACAGAACGTTTGTTAAATGCTCTCGCACACAATTTGACTACGCGATGTTTTCACTTTTCACCCAAAAATCCATTTTTCTCCTTCAGCTGCTTCTGCTTTTTGCTACTGCTGCTGATTTCTCTTCGTCTTGTTCTTGTTCTCTTCATACGAATTTCCGTACGATATTATTTTGTAGCGTATGGTGTTTTCTCTTTTCCAGTATATGCATCCAATATCATCAAATAATCTTTAGCGCAACAATTGCGACTGTCGTTTGCACCGTGTTACCACACTCAAGTGGTGCTCAATGGAAATGGAGTGAAATCGAGATTTTCGTGTTTGTTTGAAAAACAAATTTCGATGAAAAATACAATTTACAACTCAAACCAAAAATAATACTCCAGCGAAAAAAACGATTTTTTTGGTTCTTTTATACAAATTTACTGATAGAAAACTGTATGATAATAGAAGGGCGGAAAAATCGTTGATGTAAATACTTTTCGAATTGTTTGCGTGGAACGCGACGCTCTCCGCATTTGATACGATAGCTTTGGCCAAGTCAATGTGATGTTAGAACGTTTGTTGTCGTTGCCATTGGTAGTGGTGGTGGTAGTGGTAAAGATAGTGGTGGTTTTTTTTATAACAATGTGATGCCCTCTCATTTGACGATGTGTTAGTGTGTTTTGTGCGTGTGTATGCATGTATGACAGTAATAAATTCAGTTTGTTGAATCAGAGTTTATATGCGCGTGTTGGATTGGATGTTCAATTCATTCACGGTTCCCCTACGCATACACATACAAAAATGTATATTATATTTATATTGGGTATGTTGTGGTCCCATCACCGGATTCTATCGTATATTTAATTTCAATTCAATTGCTTTGCGATGCGTGCAAGAACATTTTTCGATAAACTTTTTTTTCGTCATTTTCTTCTTCTTCTTCTTCTAGTATTTTGATAGTCCAATTGAACTGCCAATACATACACAAACTATAGTGTACAATGGAAATTCTTGGAAAAATTATTGCACATATTTACATACAACCACATGTGCACCATGGCACAATTTCCACACTTTGAACAATATACACACAAAGATACACATACACATCGGCAGAGAGACGTGAAATTGAAAAATCTGTAACGAAATTCACATATATTCTAATCTCGATTCATGTCATTTCGCAGAAGACGAAAATGAAAATAGCCTTAAACAACAATTATTCTATGCAATTTTTCCTAAAAAATTTCCTTTGAAACACACCATAACTATCGACATTTTTCCTCACCAAAATCACACTTAAACTAAACCGCGAATTTCTTTTGCTTCGTAAAAATTGCGATATACGTTTGTATATCACACATATATTAGTTATACTTATAAAAAAATTTTTTTTAACGGAGCCGCCCTAAAGCTCATCAACAACAATGAGCGCGTTCAATACAGCCGCATCGAATAAAGAGTTTACATCTATACACAGTTACATACGCATATCGCGCACAACGAATACATATTACATATTGGAGACTAAACATACAATGAATACACCTAATGGATATTCGAATGGAATGGAATCACAGCAACGACGTGTTTGAAAGAGAAGAGGATAAGTATTGGAACATAAAGTGTCATGCAGGATAGAATGAAATAAAAAAAAAAATTATAAATACGAAATACATACACACACAATGACTTTTACAGAAGAAAACATAACAACCACGCCATAAAACCGGGGAGAATTAGCGTGCGCGACAATTGTGAGTAACGGTTGTTCTTTATCAGTAGTAATACTCTTCTCTTTTTCTCGTGTCCAGCTAAACCGTTCGTTACTTGTTTTCATCGCGCCAGACGCTTACGGCTACAGAATAAAATGTTCAAGCATCAGGCCAAGAATGAAAATATGCCCGTTGTTACATACACACACTTATGCCACACTCTTTTTCGGATGAAGAAAAAAGAGGCAAACTTGAAACGGCCAAATGAGCAACCATACTTCATTTCTATTGTAAAATCATATAAAATCGTCGGCTTTGATATTTCTTTCTTCTATCTACCTCTCTCTTTCTCTATCTATTTATTTCTTCTTGCTAAATGAACCATGTGTGAAACATTTCAGAATAAACATTTTCATAAATTCCACATTTCATCTGAAAGCCGATTTCAGCGTTGTACTTTTATTCAGGCATTCAATCTACTGTCATATTTTGTATGCAATTGTATATATCCGTGTACGGTGTTGCATTCTCATATATATATATATATATATATCACACGCGCCGAAAGGAATTTGCCATACGATTTTAAGGTATCTTTCTCTCTCACTCAGCATGACTTTTAAAGTCGATTTGATATTGAATGTATGCATACAAACACTGTGCGCACGACAGAGAGAGAGAGGGAAAGAGAGCTCTTGTTTTCTCTGTATTGATGCCAGTGTATGTATGAATTGCCATATGAATTATGAAAGAGAAGAAAAAAAAAGAATTTCGACGCATGTCGGGTAGTGTACATCTGGACAATTTCACTATGAGCAACACAAACGCACTTGATACTCTGTTATTCATATCGCGTATAGCAGGCAATGCGCTTGCCGTACGATTCAGCCGATATTTCGGAAACGTTATTTTCACTTCATTTTTCCCGAGAGGATGTTATTTGTTCAGGTAGTGATATTAGAATGATATATTCAAGGTGGTTATGTGGCTTGCCAATGATGATGATGGTAATAATGATGAACTAACTAAATAGCTAATACACGAAAAAAAAAAATACTGTGCATAAATATTTATGATAGAAAAGGGCGCTTCTGTTTCATTTTGTTTCGATTTATGTTGCACTATACATATATGTGTGGTATATGCATCATTTACGTTATGACATTTGCGCATCATTTCAGTCAGTTGTAAGAGAACAAGAGAATTCAACGATTGAAATATCACAATTTTTTCTTCTCTTTTCTTCTTCCACAAAATCAATGATGTATTATTATTTACATATACAGCAAGGAAAAAAAAAGCGATCGAAAACGAAACACAGCAGAAAAAATACATAATTCACATTTTCCAAATGAATTGGAGCAAGAGAATAACCAAATGTAAGCAGAGTAAAAAAGAGGAGAGCATAAATGTTCTATGGAAAAATAATAATATCAATTGAGTTTTCAAGCGAAAATTGATCGACGAAACGTAGCAGGTTCAATTGGATTTATTTTTTTTTGTCCTTACTACATGATTCGTTCGCGGATTGACAGTGCTATTTAAACAAAAATGAAAATAAATACAAAGAAAGAAAGTCGCACACATACACAACCAACCAAGATTCTATCGTCAACTTTTCGCTTTTTTTTTTCATTTTCAACCATTTCAATAGATTCCTACAACAATCATCTATCGCCCTTTTTTCCACAAGCAAACAACTGACTTTCAATTCAATCTCTGAACTAACTGACATATTCTTAATAAAAATGTTTTCACTCAATCTGTTTACTTGGCAGGAAATTCGCGTCGAAAATTCAATTTTAATCGCATCGCAAGTGGGATCACATCATTTAATTTGAATATTTTGCTCTCACATTTGACGGCTACATTATACTTTTCGATGTTGCACACTTTTCCGATGTTGCTTCGGTTTTTCTGTCGAAACGATTCAAGATCATACAGATACGCAGTCCATTGAATGGGTTAAGTATTGAAATAATTCCAACCACCAATCAACAATGTATTTAATTTGATGTGTTCGTTCGAGCTATTTGACTTTTACGTCAAATTAAAATGAATCATCGTCTCAATGTATTCAATATATGCATTCGTCATGTTCAATTCCATTTAAGTTTGAATCGGTCAAAGCGTCAAGTTGTGCATACCTCTTAATGGTGTGATTGTGTATACAACATCTTACACCATTTAATTTTAAAAGCATGTTTAAGCACTGTACAGCATCTCCATTCTCTAACATGATATATATACATTGGTTGTGTACACATTTCGGGTAAATTTTCTTTCCCGTGAATTGACTTTTTTCGCTTTTTGAACTATTTGTTCCAGAAATTGACCCGGTTGGAATTTTTCAAATCTGATTATTGATTTAAATTGTAACATATTTTGTACATTTTAATGAGATACAAATTGGTTACATACAATTCCAAAGCAAAATTGCGAAATGTTCGTACCTACTCATGAGAAAAAAATGCGTTTTTTTTCTTCAAAAATTTAACATCGATTGGAATGTGAGTACCCATCCATCTAGAATACCATTTATTTTTTTGTCGTCGTTCATTTTCCATGATTCATTCATTATACACAGCTAATAGTCTCTGTGGCGATCTTCGGAAACGATGATTCTAACACTTTCGTTCAATGATTTAATTGATTCGTCGTGTGACTCGAAATTCAATGCATTTTAAATGCAACGATACACCAGTAATTATATGGTGTGGTCGACATTGTTTGCACATATACAGTAAAGAAGTGTAATTGTTGCTATTCTGTTGCTATTGCTGATTTTTATCCCGCTAATGTTATGCGACACCCTTCATGCACTTATCAGATATATATATATATTTTTTATCGTCATACAATGAATATATTATTGCTCGTTTATGGCACTAAAAATGCACACACGCACACATATACGCATAGCGTACATAATACGAAGTCGTTCGATTATCAGAGAATATCGTATTAAAAAAATTAATTCTCTACCTTTGCATGAATTTAATCAAGACAGACGGCTACAATGTTTTACTTAATTTTAATTTGACGCATATATAAATTCTATTCGATACTGATATGTACTGGTACTAAGTCATAACAATAAAACCGTCCTTTTTACCATATTGAGCTTGAAGGCAATTACCATTTGAAGTTGATTGAATGATATGACCTTAAATGTTCTTTGAGTTGTACAGAGATATAAGGGCTCCTTGACCAAGTTAAGCGCAGATATATAAATTAAAGTTACCTGGGCTTTGTTAAAGTAAACAAAGATTTTCCGGTAAAGCATACAATTGTAGCCAAGAGAATGAACTCTTGTTGCCAATGCTTATGTCATTAAATAGATTGAGGGGCAGTTAGAGAGAGAGTGTGTGTGTGGTTTTATGAAACACTGTTGATTTAAAGCGATCGAATATGGGACGTTGACATCTCAATCAGCTCCACAAATAACAAAATAAATCATTTACTTACCCAATAATAATAGTTTAATATCTTTGGCCGCTTGGATTCCATCTTCTTTCAGGTTTTTCTCTATTAGTTTCGATCGCGCTATAGCCGCACGCTCTTCCGCAGACGATGTGCACCCCATTTTTGGTTTTTTTTTTTATTCAATTCTAGTTAAACGCTTATTCTATTTCCGTTTTTATTTTATTTTTAGTTTTATTGTATTACTAATTCAACACGTACCGTTCTCCTTTTATTTCACTAGAAGGAGAAGAAAACAAAACACACAAAAATTGATTAGACACCATGATTATATTGAACATACACACAGAGACACTATGCAATGTGCACGCACAACTATTGTCATTATTTGTGGTTTTTTTCCCTTGTTTGTTTGTGTGAAACGATTTAGGAAATGATTTCAATTGCCACTTTGTCGATTGGTTTAGCGCCAATGTGCCAAAATGAATGGAGTCGACTCATTTGCACAAAACAATGAACATTTTATGGGGTTGAGTCATTTGATAAGACCGAAAACATGATTTCAATGAGTATCATCGGACTTTTGATGAAATTTCGAAAAGAACCAATAAAAATTGGATTTTTCGCCTATTATCGGGTAATTTATTTTATGCAGATTGAATTTTTTGAGAGAAAACATGTATTCCTTTTAACTACTTTGTACATATTTATTCAGAACGATAATTCCAACAAGAATCAAATACGGAGGAGTGAAAATACGCAAATGGATATATTTGACCACACTTTTTTTTGTTTACCTTTGATAAATCCAGTATTGAATTTCACATTGGCAATTGGGCAATTATTTTGGTCACAAGCGAATCACTCAAATTAATTAGTTGATTAATTATCAAGTTTTGGTTGACAAAAGGATTTCAGTTTTGTATTGAAAATGGTGCAAAACAACCGAAGATTCCAATTGGTTTTCAATTAGCCGGTTTTTGCTACTCCAATTACAATGCATATGTACAACATTTAATTTTATTAAGTGTTCATTGGTTGAATGAGGTGTTTATTTTTCGTTGAATTCAATTCGATCGGGAATTGGTTTGAAAAACTCATTTCGTGAAATTAATTGTCACAACAAAATTGAATATTGTTGCATTTATGTTTGGCGGCTTTTGTATACATATTTTTTTTTTTTTTTGGTTTCAATACACATTTCCAGGTGAAATTCGTAATATTTCTTTAACGATTTTGGCCACAATAAAATTAAATAAAAAAAATTATTTCGCACAGAATAGACACAATTCATCAAATGTTGTTATCAAATCAATACCTTATACTTTGGTTTGACTTGAGTTCAATTGTAAATTATATTGTGCACTGACTGTTTTTGAAACCTCAAACAAAATTTCAGACGACGAACAGCAATATTTTCGGTGTTGTTTATTTATTTTTGTTCCGCTTCTAAAGTCGTTGACTAAACTACATTACTAAATTTTCACTCTTTTTTTTCTCTTTCTCGTTTCGGAAAAGTGGTATTTATCTGTCAGTTGAACTAATCTGTAAAAAAACAAAAATGCTTTTGACTGTGTGCACTCATGATTTCCAGTGATTGTATGGATGTGCGAAAGGGACAAAATAGCATTTAAGTGCTTTTGTGTGTTGAAGTTCTTGACATTTGTACTTAAGCGGTCAATGTATGTTTTAGTTAGACAATTTGGGCGTCATATGTAAGACAATCAACAAAATACATCTGAACGTGCACCATCATCGCATCGAAGGAATTTTCGAAAAAGAAACAGAACATTTGTTTCATCCATAGCCGTTTTAAATGCTGCTTTTCATTAATATAACGAATTTTTGACTGACATGCATTAACATTTACATTAAGTATAATGATGAAATGTTCATAGTAACATTGCAACTTTGTTTTATTTTAAATCTCATTTATTGTTTTCATTTTGAAAATGTGGTGGAATATTGTGCAGAAATGCAAAAATGTCATTTTAAGTACACAAACAATATCGGAACCATTTTAAGTAGGTTTTGAGTACATTTTTGTGTTATTGACATCTGCACTTAACATTGTATATCAATAAGTGATGTATCATTTGAATGTATTTTTCTGTAAAAATAATAATAATAATAATAATAACATGTTAATTTCACGAAAACGGTTTTCATTTTATTAACGAGATATGATACGATATTGAAGAGTACAAATTATGGTTTTGATTTTTTTGGTAATGAACCAAATGCAGATATTACAGTTCCTTTTGTACCAGTTATGCTAGTCGTTATTAAACCAGATGATTTGATAACATTTGCTTGTTGAATTGCCACTGCACTTGGTGCTGGTTGATCCCATTTGGATTTTCTGCAATTGAATATCAACACATTTTTATATCGTTTTTAATGAACATGTTTTCGCTCTTCTCTCTTCTCACTTACCGTTTCTTTGCATCCTCTTCAGCTTTTTTTGTCTTAACATGTACCTAAGGGGAGAATCACAAAAGGAAAGAATAAAATTTAAAATAATCGATAAGTAATCGGAGAATAATCGAAAAATAATCGGAAACATATAATGAAAAAATTGCAAAGCAATAGCCACAACAACAATAATGTCCAGCAATTGCTTTAAATTGAGATTTGGTAGTTGTAATCGCGATTCTGTGGAAGAGAATAAAAAAAATACTAGCTTACTATAGAATAGTACTTCTGGGTCTGCTGGTCACTACCTAGATACATACAATAACAGAAAAACAAACAATGAACATAAATTGCAGTAGATGAAATTAAATGAAAGCAATGAAATTGATTCGAATTGAAACATACCCCCCCGGGAACGACCGCAGATACATTTCTTTAACTTTATGCTAAAGTTAACTTCTGTTGCCGGAAAGAATACGATTGTGGACCGGTTCGTAGTTTGGGCAAAATAGAAACTGAACGATACAAATTCGATACGATAGAATTAAAATTCATTTCACAATGAAGAAAATGCAATGCAAAAAAAACTTACCGATCCTTTGTATTTATATTTTCCGGGTTCTGACATCGTTGTGGTCGGTTTGTGAACGATTACCAGTGTAAGAACTAAAAATGTGTCCATATTCTTCTTCGACATTTGATGTGTTGGATTTATTGTTCCTGCCAATGAATGAATGTTCAAACAAAAAAAAATATTTAAAAAAAAATCTTAAAAAAAGATTCAATTGCATATCGTAGTCAAAGTGGGCTTTGAAAAATCATGAGAAACTTCGTCGCACTATTGGCTAACGGTACCCGTAATCCAATGTGCGCAATGATGAATTTCATGATTTAACATGATTTTGTATTGTGTTCAATGTGTTTCTCTCTATCTCAATCTAATTCTACGATGTAGTCAATATCAGAGAATATACTAAGCATAGATATATATCCTGGATATTTTGTCAGTATCCGATATTCATTGGAGCCAGACTTTGAAATAGAGTAAAAACAATAGAAGTTATTGTTATAGTGATTGTAGTAATGTAAATGGTTTTATACTTAGACCTATAACAATCACTTCTATTGTTCTCACTCCATTATAATGTCTGGCTGCGATAAATATCGGATACTCACAAAATATCCCGGATATATATCTATGCTCAGTATATGCTCTGGTCAATATTAAAAAAATCAATCTAAAAAACATTCAATTGCATATCGTTGTTTGAAAAATCATAAGAAACTGCGTCGTACTATTGGCTAACGGTACCCGTAATCCAATGTGCGCAATGATGAAATTCATGATTTAACATGACTTTGTATTGTGTTCAATGTGTTTCTCTCTATCTCAATCTAATTCTAGCATGCAGTCAATTTTTTGTAAAAAATTCGAAAATTATGTTTAATATTATATTTTAAAATAATACTTACCGAACACTTTTTTTGGAAAAACCGACAAAAATCCAATTCGAGAGAATATTACACTTTCAATGCAAACTGAAAATTTATGCGCAGCAATTTTAGTTCTTACACTGATGATGGTTCAAGACGATGTGACTTGTTGCCGGCTTGTTGGTTTGAAATGTCACAGTCAAATACACTCTCACACCAACACATTCAAATCGCTTTGTCGTTGACAGTGGCCGATATTGAACAGCGAATGCGTTAGCTACTATGCAAAATATGACAATTGTTACCCGAATGTGATTTCTTGTTGCTGTTGATACAGTTTTCGTTTATCCGTTTGCGTCGCCATGTTGTCGTCGTTGTGACGATGTTCCGATGCAATGCTACTGTGTGTACAACATTGATTCTTTGTGTGTTGTTCTCTCCACTGCTACTACCAAATCTCAATTTTTCGTCAGCAATCTGTTATATGCTGTTGTGACTTTTGTTTCTTTTGTATGTTTTCTCTTACATTCTAATGGTTTCCCAATCATCTATCACTCACTTATTCATCCACACACACACTCTCTCTCTCTCTTTTTATTTCACATAGATTCAATTTCCATCATCGTCATTTGACAATCTCATACGTAATACATATATTACAATTAATGACGATAATCGAAACTAATCGAAGAATAATCGCAAAACAATCAATAATAATTAATAAGTAATTTTTAAGTGATTTGCCCCTCGCATGTACCATATCCGTTTTGCTAAACTCTTTTTCCCGTTTGTCCATTTCAGTTTTTTGTACTTTTGCCAATTCTTCATAATAAAATGATTCTTTATCTGAAAAAAAAAGGCGAACACCAAATATATTACATGATTTACATGATGGTGACGGTGTCACCGGATAAAACATATTATAAATCATAAATAAACATACTTGTCCATTGCATTGGATCATAAATTTCGGGTGGATAATTTGTGCCCAGTTCGTCGATATCACAATATTGAATAAGCTTTTCATAAATGCTTGGATTTCGAAATTCTTTTCGCTCCTGTATCAATTTATTCATGTTCATATTTTGTGTTTTCATTTTCTCGTACATTTTGTTGATCTTCTCTTGTAATTCTTGTGGGCACTTGCCTTTTGGTTCTGGTGGCAATGCAAAACCATATTCAGCAACACGATCTCGTTTCACTTCATTGGTCGGTTCTACGTTTTCATTATTTTCACCGAATTCAGTTTCTGCTTCGCGATCGGATGTTTCCATTTCGATGTCCTCATGCGTCGGCGAATCGTCGTCATTATCATCGTCTGATATGACTGTGTCATCGTGATAGCTAACAAGACGTAAACCAGATTTTGCTTTTGACGGTGTTGAATTCACTGATCGTGTTTTGACCGGAGTTGTTGGTTTTGACGATGCTGGAAATATTACCTTTAAATTGATTGAACCAAAAAACAAAAAAAATCATTAGTATCAAAATATTTTCGGGCACCAAAAAACGCATTTGAACTTACTTGGGATTCGCTGGACTCTTCTGTTCGCGGGCTATTGTCATCGGAATCGTGACCCTCTTCATTCTCTGAATCTGTGTAATTTGCTGTAAGTGATGCTAAAGCCGATGGATTTTTCGACATGGTTTCCAATTTGAATGAACTAAATAATTGCTATTTAATAATTTATTTGCCCTGGACAATGGAATGCCACAATTTTCGATTGTTTTCTTTGCACTGAAAACAACAAGGCCAATACAACGAAGCAACAAACGTTTGGAAAACGCGAGAATTGTTATTTTGACATTTTGACAGTTGGCGTTCGTGATATTGTGTCGCCATCTCGAGATGAACATTGTATTTATTGTCAGCACAATTTTTTGCCGTTTGAATTGAAAATATCCCAAAGAATTGCAATTTCTTACAAAAAAAAAAACAATCGAAATAAATGAATATAAAATATTTGTCTGGCAATGATACAAATGATACAAATGAAAGCTAACATTCAAGTTATATCCATATCAACTGTATTTATTTTCAGAAATTTTAAATTTTGTGGTGCATACAATGGTAATACCAAAAGTGGGTAATTTTCGTGCGATAAAATGCAACCATATGGAATGGAAAACCGATGTTGCCATTGACTATATGTTTGTGTTGTCGCTCAACAAGAGGGATATTTTTTCAATGCCCATTGTGATGTGATAAAAGTGACAGCATGAAAACACTTCATCATATCGTTTGAATTTGCGCAAAAGAGACGAAACATATGTATTTGCAGCAGTAGCTTTGTTACCTATAGATTTTGTGTTGTTGTTTTTTTTTCTTCATCTGTTCATCATGTATACGTTGTGAGCGAGCACATTATTTTCTATACAAAAGCAGTATATGCAAGACAATTCGTGTGTGCACATTGATTTGTAGGGCCATAACACTAAATGAACGGGTGAGCTGAGCAAAACTGAAGTATATTTCATACGCAATAAGCATAGAAACATTGGGACAGAGTGAGAAATACGTACGTAACGATTGAGAGACAGGCTGTTTTGGTGTGGTTGACTGTGTGTTAGTTAGTGTTGTATGTTTCACTCTGGATGAAGTTTAGTTTTCATTTGTATGTGCATCACAGTTACACAAAGAAATACGAGCAAAAACTGAATCTCATCAATATAAAAAAAAAAAAAAAATTATAAATGGCTGACAAACAACAACGTTTACATCAAGTGTAGTGATGAAATTTTCAAAGTAATATTCAATTCAAAGGCAAGCGATAAAAAACAATTATAGAAAAAGTGAGAACAATTTGACAACAATGGATGCAACGTATATTCCAACCGAAAAAGATATGTCTGGTCAGCCAGTGGATCGTCTAAAATTATTATATCCAAATGTTGATGAAAATTTGACGCCACTACCTCGATCATGGAGCTCACAAGAGAAGTGTATTACGATTGGACTGACCCAAAATAATTTACGTGTTCATTACAAAGGTTTTTATGCAACATTAATTCATATTTTGTTTGTTTTATCTTGTATATCTCAATTGTCATTTCTTGTGCTGTTTGCTGAGTTTTGTTGTGTCGTTTTTTTTATTTCTCTTCCTCTTCTCTTCTTCTTCTGTCATTTGACGCATTTTTTGCGAGATGTGTGTGCCACATTCCAAATACTCCTATAAATATATAAATACAGAATATTGGCTACTCTGTCAGTAATTTTACCCGCATCATGAAATAAACAATAAATCCATTCGTGAGAAAATTTAAATGAAAAAAATTGAATTAAACGGTGTTTTACCTAATACTTGACATTGCATTACAATTGATTGAATACATTAAAGCACACGAAAATCTTTTGATCAATTTAAAATAAAGGTCAAAACGGAAAACAATACAAAGGAGCATGAAAATCACACACAAAACAAAGGCTCAAGTGTACGTTCTGTCACGAAAATATATCTGTGTCTTTATTGGGTTGGATAAAAAAAAAATCAACAATCAAGTGCTGTTACGAAAATATCGAAGAAGTGAACACCTATAACAAACACATTTTCCGAATGACCATTATGTAGTTGTTTGTTTTAATAATTTATTTATTTATGAGAGAATTTTAAATACGTAAATTATAACGACAAAAAAAGACCCAGAACGAGACAAGAAAGGAAAAATGGACGGAAAGATACAGAAGTACAAAAAAAATGAGCTCTCTTTCTCTCCCTCTCTATCAGCTGATTTTCATCAAAACGCGCATCGAATGTTGTCGTTGTTGTCGTTGCTGTACAAGGTTTTTGTATTAACGCTCACGCTCACTTTTTTTTTGTATTATTGTGTTTGATTTTACTAGGTTTGTTTTTGGCTTTTGAAAATATAAATTTGTTGTTGTTGTTTTTTTGTCTAATGATTTAGTTGTTGTTGTTTTTTTTGCCATAAGTGAGCGTTCATTTTTTGCGCACTTGCTTTCAATTTATTTTCATTTCGTTTCCGTGTAATAAATTATCCAAAATTAATGAAAAAAACAAAATTTACGAAATTTCGCGATTCATGTTACAAAAAAAATTGCGATTTAAAAATCGTGCGCAAATGCCTTTCTTTGTGCTGAACAAAATGAGCACAAGCAGCAGCAGCAGCAGCAGTAGCAATAACAACAACAATAATAATAAAATCTCACTACCAACAACAGTTATGTGAGCACACAAGTGTAAAATTCGTGTGCATGAAGTGTGTGTAGCAGCAGATGAGTCTGCAGTAAAATAGAAGAAAAAAAACAGTGTGATAGACACACTCACATACACATTCACACAGTCAAGAGCACCAGCGTGTTCGTTTCGAAAAGAGAGTCTTAAGGTGGACACTTATCCTGATATAAAATGGTTATTTTGTCACAAAATCTATGCAAAAAGCAATGATTAGAGTATACGGCATGTACTCCCTAAAAAATTAATGAACTTACCTTTATATATATGTCATATTTTCCTAAGCTAATTCAAACGATATTTATACATGAGCCAAAAAGCATTTTGATTAAAATGAAAATTCATAAACATGACTTTTGCTGTTCCAGATGATTTTCGCAATCGTTTTTTTTTTGTTATTTCAAATCGATTTTCTTCGGTAATTTTTAAGAATTTGCTTTATTACAGTAAAATATGAGTAGATGAACAGAGGTGGGAAGGGAACAGAGACTAATAAATACAGTAAAAGATCAGACATTGCCAAAGCTACAAGTTTAATTGAAATATTTTGTAATTATCGCTTTGACGGGACTACTTCAATTAACCTTCTGATGGAAGAACTTCTGAAGAGAAAAGAGAGAGACAAATAAAATAAATCTGTTCTTTTGCATTTGGCTTTCTGTATTAAAGAGTCAATTGTTCAAAATATTTATTGTAACTTGATTCATGCAAAAATATTTTAACTTATGTTTCATATTAGAAGATGTATTGTCTTCGATTCGGATGAATCATTATGAATATCGTTCAATCAATTAAAAATCAACAAATCAATGTGAATGTAAATGGTGTTATGTTTGTTGATATTTTTTTAAATCATTTCTTGGTTGATTAAATATCTCGTTCAAATATGCATGCAGTGATGACAAGGATCTTTTTTGTCAATCACATTGATTGTCGAATCGATAAACCTCAGAAAAAATATTTCAATCGCCGCAATCCAATGTGAGCGATAAAGTGAAAAAAAAAAAGAATATATATGTATATGTGATATATAGAATGTTTCCTTTTATTGAATGCATAAGCGGCAGCCATGCATGTTATAGTAAAGGCACATTATTTTGTCTATAGTCAATTTATTATGGGTTAAAGTTTCGGTCTATCGATTTCAATGAGCTGACACACACAAAGAGAGAGAAAGAGGGACAAAATAGTTAGCTCATCGAATGCGCGATATAACAAATAAAATCGAATGCAGAACTCAGAAATCTGATTCCGAATTTGAAAAAAAAAACCTCACAATGAATAGTTTGAATGAATAAATGATTTCGTACACTTTTGCTTTCAAACGCACAATAAATGAAGTGGAAAAATGAAAGGCAAATGATCCAAACCGATACAATATTCAATCGAAAATTCATTGGTTTCTTATTGGATTTTTTTCTCTCTGACACATAGGTATTGGAAAATCACATAGTGATGCTGCTTCCGTACGTACACCATATCCGATCCCGGCAGCTTGTGGCCTGTATTATTTCGAAGTAAAAATCATATCGAAAGGTCGCGACGGTTACATGGGCATCGGTTTAACCGCACAGAATTTCAAAGCAAATCGACTACCCGGCTGGGATAAACAATCATATGGCTATCATGGTGATGATGGCAATTCGTTCTCATCGTCTGGCAATGGTAAAACTGAGGGGCAAATCACTTAAAAATTACTTTTTAATTATTATTGATTGTTTTACGATTATTTTTCGATTAGTTTCGATTATTTTAAATTTTATTCTTTTCTTTTGTGATTCTCCCCTTAGGTAAAACATACGGACCAACATTTACCACCGACGACATTATCGGCTGTGGCGTTAATTTAGTTACAAATACATGTTTCTACACGAAAAATGGTCACAATCTTGGCGTCGCATTTCACGATTTACCGGTACGATTATTTCGATTATTGTGCATTTTTTAAGTGCATTTGTATTGTTTACCAAATTGATTGAATTATTTTTGTTTTCATTTTGTCTTTCATTGCAGTCAAAATTATATCCAACAGTTGGTCTACAGACGCCCGGCGAAATTGTTGACGCAAATTTTGGGCAACAACCGTTTATGTTCGATATCGAAGATATGCTTAAAGAATTGAGAGAGTCAACAAAAGCTTCCATACTAAAGTTTCCACTGCCCGATGATCAGGGCGATTGGACTATAATCTTAAATAAGTTCGTTGATATTCAAAATCCATATCGGAAAATCAACTAATTCATCTACTTTTACACATTTAGAATGGTTTCATCATATTTAGTTCATCATGGCTATAGTTCGACAGCTGAATCATTTGCAAAAGCAACCGAACAAAATATCGTTGAAGAGATGACTTCAATAAAAACTCGTCAAAGTAATAGAATAGAGAGATTTTTTTTTTTTCAAGACATTTTGGCATCGATGCATTTTCTCTTATTCATAATTTTTTCTTCAAATAATTTGAATGTTTTAGAAATCTTGAAGCTGGTCATGGGCGGTCGAATGGGTATTGCAATCGAGCACACACTTCGTTCCTATCCCGGTTTATTAGAAAACAATCAAAATCTATTGTTCATGTTAAAGTGCAGACAATTTGTTGAAATGGTAAACGGATCTGATTTTGAGGTGAGTAACACCTATAAATTAAATTGTATTTCGATATCAAATGATTTTACAATATGTGTTGGTTTGTTTCTTTTTCCCTCTCCGTCAGAATGGCATATCTCGTTCAACAAGCAATCCAGTCCAAACGTCAGTGATTCAATCAACGAAATCCTATCAAAATGGATCACAAACAAACAACAATAACGGTATAAACAATAACGCAAACAATATAAATAATAACATCGGTCCCCTAATCAGCGAGTCATCAACCACAATGAACGACAACCCCGACATTAATAACATTGAGTAAGCATTATTCATCGTTTGAAAAAAATGTGTCATTTTACTATTTAAATGTGTATATATGGCACCAAGTATGTCCTTGAAAATTGATTGATTTTTTATTTTTCGATTTTTTTTTAGTAATTTTTCGGCGACAAACAATTTAGAACATCTATGCGAACCATTAAAAAATAATTGCAATCACGATGACGTTCAATTGAATAACCAAATAAACACAGCAAATAACAACGATTTCAGCAGTGATGTTGAAATGGAAAATGGTCATAACGTAACGAATGGTATGTCATATTTGTTGTTTTTGGAAAATAGAACCGAAAAAAGCACCCATTATTGATAGTAATGAATTGATGATTTTTTTGCGTCACAGGTAACAGCCATAAAAATGGAACCGATATCAACATCAACCATACATCAATAGACACGGACGAAGATATGGGTACATATAATTTGGTTTTTCATTTTGTTTACATTAATAATGACGATTTGTATTTTCATCCCAAATATAGACGTGGACCTGATACCAAATAGAAAGACGAGCAAATCAGGTGTTGAACGAATGCTCGAATTCGGTCGTGAGCTATTTCAGATGAGCCAACGACTGGAAAAGGAAAATGGAGTAAATGAAACAAATCGCAAAATGTTAGAAGTAAGCGATGAAATGTCACTTATTCATTGCCTTTCATTTAACAAATAACACGAATCTTCTTACAGGATGCATTTAGTTTGTTAGCTTATTCAAATCCTTGGTCTAGTCCGATGGGATGGCAGTTATGTCCTTCACGGCGTGAAATTGTTTGTGCTGCATTAAACTCTGCCATATTAGGTAATAATTAAATATAAAAAATATCGATCGATTACCGATCCCAGATGAAAATGTTTGTCCATCAAATTGTACTAATTATTACATAATTTTCTATTCTCTATTCGATTAGAATCATTAAACTACTCATGGCGGCCACCGTTAGAAGTGTGTGTGGCACATGCCTGCGAATTATTGCACCTAATGGCGAGCTCGTCAATCGGTAGCTGTGCATTTGCCAGTATCGATTCCATCTTGGATGCATCTCAATGACCGTCGTTATTCGCTGTTGTTGCTTAGATTGATGTTTTTGTATTCAAAACGAAAAAATAAAATAAAATAAAATATAAAATAATGATTAAAGAAAAATAATAATGCCGCTACAGTGTGAAAATGTGAAAACAACTAAAGCATATTATTTTCTATTGACAACATAAAAAAAGAGAAAAACAATATGAATAAGATGAAAGGAGGAGCAATTTAATGGATATAAAAACAAGGATTTAAATATTTGTATCATTATGCATAGATTTTTTTAAAATTCTAACATATTTTTTTTCTAATTCGTTGAATTCAAAGAAATTTAAGAAGTGACAAGAAAAACTCAATATTTCGTGAACATGTGTTTAAAATGACAAAACAAAAATGAAATACCAGAAACTTCTTCATATTATTATAGTTGTATTGATTTGAGCGTTGAACAAAACAAAAATACGTTTACTTAGATAAAAGAAACAAATAAACAAACAAAATGTGTTTAGTCTAGCCACATTCTCCCACTTTTTTCTTCGCTTTACATGGTTAGTGTACCTAATTATGAAATAGTTTTTGCAAAACTCGATAGATTTTTATTTTCATTTGAATCACATGCGAAAAAAATATCACACGATTAGAGATCGACTACATAAAATCGGAAAACGTTTATTATTTCTTTTTTTAAAAAAATTCGACAACAAATTGTGAAAACACAAAATTCAAAACGAAAAGAAAAACAACCATTTTGGACGAAAAATATGATAAACTACTTTAAAAATCTTATTATTATTTATTTGTTTTCTTTTGACTTGTTTCAATATTTACCAAAATGTATAAAACCGATTTGCAAAGAATGTTTTTTGTTTGATGAAAAAATTATTATTAAAAAAAAAATAGAAACAAAATAAAAATGACAACGAAAACTATCAGAACAAAAAGTAAATGAGAAATATTTTTGAATCAATAAATGTCTTTCTCATCTTCATCGTCAGAATGATTGGTTTTAATTATGTGGATATTTTTTTTTGTGTGGCGAAAAATGTGTGTGCTTTTTTGTGATTTCTCAAGGCAATCGTACGCGTCATTGTTTACCGACAATTACTTGTTCGTTCCGATTTCGGAAATAAAGAGCAAAATCTGCCGAATTGCCGTTATTTAACATTAAAACACTTGGCCGTATTACGCAATACAGATCACAGTTCCGCTTAATTAACATATTTTTATTAAACAAAGAAAAAATCACGAGCGATTTCCGATGGCAAAGTGCACAATAGACAAGTTCAAATTACGTATTTAATCTAGAGACAAACCATTTTTAATTTTCAAGATATTGTCAATGACAATGATCATACACAAAACACTACATAAATAACATTTGTTGACAATATAGAAACTCATTTTCGAGTTAAGAAACTGATGAAAAAACACACCCATTTTAAATTAAAAATAATGTTCATAGGATTTTGGTCTCATTTCATCTTTCCCGTTGGAGAGATGACATCCATTGTATACAACCACACATACGCATATGAATTGAATCGAAAGCCAAAAAAACATGAGAAAGTTTGAAAGAAAAACACTGTGACATTGATTTATGTGTAAATTATTTAGACATTTTGGTGTGTTTTTTTTTAATTAGAAAATATGTAGCGCTTAAATGAGATGAAAATCAGAATTTTCCTTAATCTAAAATCGAATAGGTAAACTACACGAACACTTTCCCTCTTTCTTAAATGGTTAAAAAACAAACAAACACACACACACATTAACAACACAACGGACGCAAGAAAAGCTAAACACACACACACACGTAAATGTGCGGTTTACTTTAATAATTATTGGGTAAACAATAACCAACAAAACTAAACTGAACTCATATATTACGTTGAAAAAGTAAATTAATAGATTAAAATTTAAATAAAGAACAAAACACAAAATGTGCATAATACTATGCAATTATAACGTATTGTAAGAAAATAATTGAGAAAAAAATAAATAAATAAATAAAACAAATCACCGGACAAACCGTCTGAACAACAGAAATCATTTAAAAAAATGAAGTGACGAAATGTCGCAAAATATAGTTTGATAACAATTAAACAATTGTGCATTTTTCTTTCTTTTTATGTTAAGAGATAAATTCAGTGCATTAGTTCCAGTTTTTTTGCCATCAAGTGTCACAAGAAAATCTAGATAGAATTTACTTGTTTCACGCGCTTTCAATCTCCAGACGCCAACAGAAGAGATGGGAATCTATCAATCTTAAAATTGATCTCATTTTGGGCACTGAAATTAGTTTGCGGTCCCAAATTACTTTTTTACACCTTAAAAAGTTTCGCAAATTAAAAGTCTTTTTAAAGATTATAATTGAATGGAACCCATTCAACAATCGGTTTAAGTTGTTCTGTGTTTAAACAGCAAGTACCATACAAAAATCTTTATTTTATTTATAAAAAAATCATTGCCGTGTGATTTTATTATTGTTCTGAACCTTAAACACATTTTGGCATGGAATTATGAAAAAAAATGGCAAAAACCGTATATTTTGAATTTAAATTGTGTTCTTGGCCGCTCACCAAATCATGTGCACCATTTTTTAATTGTTTTTATTGTGCAAACACAATTAATCAGGCTTTTACATCGAAAATAAGCATACTTTGATATTCATAATTTTGATGTCGACAACTTTATTTTTTAAAATAAATCAGAAACATTTTAATAACTATGTCAAGATGCGTACAAACACTTTATCTCACAGTCATATGCTTGTGTCGTGATAAAGCTATCACTATCGATATGTATGTATTTAAAAAAAAAAATATAGTTTCATACTTTCCGGTATCATCCTACGCGAGAGAGTATTTTTGCTTCAATGATTTTTCGCTCGTCTGAAATGTTTAAAATATCAGTAATAAATGAATAAGCGAACGTTTGAAGTGCATAAAACATGTATTACCACTTGATTTTATTGGCTAGTGCATGTTTCATTAAAGAAACTGTGGGAAATAAATTTAATGTTTCGTATGCAGGTTGTACGCCAAATCATCATCAATTTTCAAAAAAAAAATCCATTGATTTTTATTGATCCCATTTCGCAGAGTTACAGTTTTGTAAGGAATACGATGTGAAATCAGGTTACAAGTACACAACATTTTTTCATATTGAATCTCTCAAACCGAATCGAAACATACCCGAAACGAGTGACACAATTTTGAATTTAAAAATATTCGTATTGGCTGCAAAAGATGCGCATATTCTATTATCACCTACCGATCAAATAAAATCGTCGCCCATTTATGAAATTGGTTTGTGTACACTTTGTTTTTATTTAGCATAAGACATTGATTTTCAAAACGATTTTGAGAGTGCAACCTTTTTTTTTTTCTTTCAATTGTAGTATTGGGTGCGGGTGGAAATACATTCAATGAGATAAGACGACAGCGACAAAGTCAACCGCTTAAGACAATGCGAATGAAAAATTTTCTATCGCAAACTGACGTGATGCCATTGACGGTTGTCATTACGAAATCCGGAAACATTAGTATTACAATCACTGGACAATCATCACCGTTTTTATCGGCATTTGATCCGAATGTGCTCGACATCAAATATATTAGCTTTAGGTTGACCAATTTCTATATTCAGATTTAACGGTGAATTTGAACAAATTCTTTTTCATGTTTGAATTTCATGGTTTAGTACTTGGGGCACAGCTGAAGCAAAGTATTTTTATGATTGTGAGAGTGATTCAATTGGAAATAAATTGGCACCAATCAAACAAAATCTCACGGACAATCAACGTTTGGAAAATGACATTCTCCGCGAGTATGATGCAAATGTTGTGCCCAACGGATTGGATACGGTTATGTTGGATTTTAATTTAGTTCATACATATTTTAATGCAAAAAAATCATATCAAACATCCCGTGGAAAATTCCGAGCGGTAAAATGTAATCAAATTTTTTTTGCAAATTAGAAAAAAAAAATCGATTTAAATTATTCACAGAGTTGGATCGATGGAAAATTGGTATGGGAACCAAGTAAATACGGTGGAAAATCACAGATTTATCTATATAAAATTCCAGCCTCAGAAATTGTATGGACGCCACAGATTCGTTTACTGAAGTACATTGGCAAGATTAAAAAATGCGAACGAATGAATTTGTGATGATGCAAAAAGGAAGAAGTAAAATGTTGAATTTTTTGTTTTTTTTTTTCAGTGGAAAAGATGACCATTTTACATATGTACCACTATCTTATACTCTGATGATTTTTTCAAATGGAAGCGTTTGGGCCGAAACAAATGAGATTATTTTTTCAACGTGGTGCTTGAATTCACATCGAGATTGGCCATATGAAAAAGTGAACTGTAGCATTCAAATACATTTGGATCATTTAACAAATGCCACACTCATTCCACTAAATAATGTATTTAATGTTTTACCAAAGGTACAAGGATAGAGTTTCTCGATTTGAAAAGAACTTGTGTATTGTTTCTCTCTGTCTCTCTCTTAGAATTTCGTATCACATTTTGACGAAAGCGAATGGCGTATAATTGACACAAAAGCTACATATACGCTACATACAGACGCACCGTATGTCTTAACAGAAGATGGCCCAATCAAATCGTTATCTATTTTGAAAATTGATGTTATTCTTGGACGAAATAATTTGTTCTACAATAATATTATATCGATGCCGCTAATTGGTATTTATTGATAATCATCAATTAGATACGCGTATCCAAACAATGTATTTTAATGGGTTTTTTTCATTGTAGGGGCATATGTGTTAATTTTACTGTCATTTTGGGTGGATAAATTTCTGCGCGTTATGTTGAATGCAATAAGTTTATTTATTTTGATGGCAATGCTCTTGGTACTTGTTGATCATGGCCCAACAAATTATACACCGACCGTCGGCATGTATCAACTGAATGATTGTTTCAAACTGTGGTCATTTAATTGTCATTACTTTTACAGTGGTTTATTACACAAGTTCGATGTTTGTGGTGTGGGCTTCTTTATTCACTTTCACCATGCATTGTTGGTTTAAGGAACAAAAACCGAACATTGAGCTATTTACACAAATCGCTTCATATAAATGGGCACAATTATTGGCTGGCACAGACACCGTCGATGTACGTAAATTAATATCTCCGGCTTAGAATTTTCTTTATTCAAAATTTAATGTTCATTTTTATACATACAGACGTATTATGATGATCATGAATCGAATGCCTCCGGTGATTTCTTCAAAGTAATAGATCGTTTGTGGTTTTTCATTTGCTTAATTATATTTGTTACTTGTATTGCTGTTGGATATTAAAAATTGATGATAATTACAAACAAACACGATGATTATACATGTAATACGTTGTTTTTTTTTTATTGTGATTTTTTCACTTTATTTTGATAGTAAAGTGTACTAAAGACGATTGATATCGAGCCCAAAAACCCTGTCACTGGATTGAGTAGAAGAAGTTTATCTCGTGAGTCCATCAAATGTGTACAAACTCGAGCTAAAAAGAATTTTCATTTTAAAATTGTGATATTTTGATTTGTATTTTAAAATATTTATTTACCAAATGCAACATATGACGTCAAAATCCATGTATTCAAACTAACGGCACCGGCATTTTTGAGCTGAACGATTTTAAACACTTGTGAGAACCGACTTATTAAATTGAGTGCTGGACATATCACCTATATGAAATGGAAACAATTTGATGTAAAGGCTTACACGATACAAAAAAATCCAAGCAAGTCACTCACAATAATATATTCCAAAATGATCTTCGGAAGAATTCCAACCATAAACATAAAGATTATGAAACAAGCCAGAAAAGATAACAAAATGACATCAATTTTGAGTAAATTGTTATGTTTTAATACAAAGTAAAGTAAAATCGAATCTTGGAATAAAATCAACGGACATTCAAGATACATCAAAATTGAATAGCCATGACAATAATTGTACGTGCCGACTATAGACAATCGACATATTCCCAAGCACAATGAGAACAAACTGATTCCTGTTTTGATGAAATTTAACAAATGTTAACCAAATTTGAAATTATAAAAATGAAATGAACATTTCATTCAAACCTTTTGCTGATTTTGATTTATATATTCGAATAATTTGCGGAAATTTTATTATGAAAGAGATTGAAATCACGCTTAAACTTAGAAAACTTTTAATAAATTCAATGGATAATGTGACCATTTTGGTTAGTTGTACTGAAATGATACTTTAAATGAGATAAAATGCTACTGAATGCGTACTGATTTATGTGCTGATACATGTGGTGTACATCGTCTAGATTTCAGATAAAGTTGAGTATTATATTTCAAATCGTTTTTTCTTATCTACAAACTTTTCATTTTATCGTCACAAATATGCAAATAACAAACACTATCTCAGCCACAATTTCAAATAAAATCTTCTTTTTTTCGACATTTTGAATATCTAGATTGTTTTTATGACACTGTTGTTATTTTTTATGAAGAATCTTAAAGACCATTGGGGTTTTTTATTTTGCAAAACGGCTATTCTTTGATCGTCATTTGGTTCAAAGAATGCATGGCAGTTCGATTAAAAGTCATGACGATCTCTGATTGCGGAAGATATGCAAATTTATGAATGACCTTTTTCATTTGTTTTCCGACAATAATGCAAAAACTGAGGAAATAAACACCTGTTAGGCTTTATTGCATACATATATTTTTGTTCCACACAAGCAGTTACAAAATTTGCTTAACCATCGGTTTTTTTTAAATTAGGAACAATTTTGCGTTAAGCATTACCGAAAATGCTGACACTGATTGGAATGAAAACATATAAATACCACTGGACTATGGTGCAGTTCAGTTCAATTCAATTATCATAACGCACAAAAATACAGCAAGCATGAAATCGATTTTTGCATTTTTGACTTTAATGGTCATCATCGAACTCACGTGTGGCTATTATTTGGTAAGTTCCGTCAAAATAAGTGCGAATCTTTGAAGTGTTTCGAAATTGTTAGTTTGATTCTAACTTCATTGTGTTTATGGTTTGTGTTAGCCCATCGATTTAAATGTGTACAATGAACCATGTGGATGTAATAGCGGTGCAAAAGTTGCGAATCCCGAATACAACGACAACTCACATCTAGCGGTAGTACAAAGGGATGTCAAACGCAAATTCGTTCGTGATGTTGAACAATCAAAAGAAAGCAAAACCAAATTAAAACTGTATGTTTTCTTCTAATTTTGTGTAAAAAATAAAATAAAATCACTTTTCGAACTGTACAGAAAATCCTCCAACGGTTATGATGCCAAACAGCGTAAATTTCCAAATGAATTCAAGGACTCAAAAAACCAATTAACTTCATCAGTAGCTCCCGCAGTGAATACAAAAGTGGAACTTGCTAACAATCGTGGTCAGTATTGATTCATATTCAGTGATTAAAACCAGCTTGGTTTGCGTTGACAAATGACTTTTAACCAATTTTTTATGTTTTTTTTTTTTCTGATTGAATGGTGTAGATGATTCGATTGCTTTCATGCGGTTCCATGAAAATCAAATTCCAAATAGCCAAGCGTTACCAGCACAACCGATCAAATTCGGCGACAACCTTAGAATGGCCATGAATGGCCTGGAGAAAACTGGATCCAAGATCATAGAAACTTATAATAGCATAAAAGACTTAGCAAATCGTAAAGCGTTCTAGATAAAGTTTGTTTTTAGTACAGACAGTGTTGTAAAATATGTCATTCAATAAAATGTGCCCTTTTTGAAATCACGAAGTTTTCCATCCAAAAACAATTTTTCTTTCTGCTAAGATATCAGATGTTAAAGTTCAAACGGTTGCGCCAAATTGACAAAAGTAAAAATTATTGTAAATTTCTCCAAAGCAGTTACTGAACTTGATTCGGACTCAAAATAATTCATTCATTAAGTAATTTCAATCAATTTGTTTTGGTAGAAATATTTTCGAATAAAAAATCAAAAACCTCATCAAAAGACTCTTTGTTTATGTTTAGTTTTCATTGAAAAACTTTTTGTTTCAATAAATAGTTTATTTTTTTTAAATTGTCTACTTATTGCAAAGATTACATTGTTACTGTATAGTGTATACTTTGAATTGAAGAAAGAAAAGAAAAATCTCAAATTCAAAGTGAATTATTTGATAATTTGTTATAACATTGATTTAAAAATGATATTTCATCCAATAAATGTTTGCGCTTAGCACAGGTATTTTCATTGTGACCAGGTTTAAAACATAGCAAACAAATGCGACGACCAATTTTAATGGATTTTGCTTTCAGTTTAGTGATTTCCTTGGTATTTTTTCCGCACACTGCAAACCATTTATGGCAATTAGTTTCATTGTGTCCTTTTTGCAGGCATATCATACATTTCAATTGCAATTGATATTTGTTGCATTGATGATTTTCGATTTGTGTGCAACGCCAACAATTGTTACAATGCCTATACGATGGTTTCACGCACGTTGCGCATAATTTACAGTGTACATATGTATCGCCATTTTTCGATGGGCATTTCTTGCATTGGTCACAGTGTTGATTTTCCGTTGATACCCAACGTTTACATTTTTTACATAATCGATAACCATTTACAATTGATAAATCAATCAAATGACTTGGAACATTTGTGAAAATACGCACTGGTGATCCTTGCTTCCGACCATCTTGACCCGAATGATATGTTTCATGGTTCGTATAATCGATTTTATAGTCAAGCATATCCATTTCTGGCATCAACGATGTTATATACATTTCCATAAAATATGGAAACACCCAAAATATTGGCAAGATATCATGCGATCGATTTAATCTACGATATGTTTGGCTTATGGTTTGTAACGTTGACACGAGCGGCTCTGTTCGGCAACCAAATGGTGGATCGGTAAATATACAGCATTTCTCATTGTTTGCATTTTGCAGAAATTGATGAAATTTCATCTGCACTTCATCACCACCAAAGAAATAATTATTGAACATATTATAATGGAAGAAATCACAAAGACCATCACGATTGTGAAATGAATAAAATCTCGTATCCAAATCAAGCAAAATTGATTCAATGTGCAATTTTGATTTGTGATATTTCAGGAACTCATGTAGCCGAGGCGCTCCAATACAAACGATTTTACTGAAATATAATTAAAAAAAAAAGATTGATTTTATATTGATGCGCTTCTCTCTCTCTCTCTCAGTCATTAATAACTTACTTGATTTGAAGGCGTTTAAATATGTGGCCAAAACATTTAAGCGATTCATCCGAGAAAAAATACTGAGCTTCTCGTTTGTCATTGGATAGTGATCGTAAAAATGTAGTTGGTCGTTGAATTTGTTCATTTGTTATGCTCTTTTGAATTGTGTGGTGTTTGTGAGCGTTCGAAATCTTTTCAGATGCAATAAGAAATGTGTGACAAGTATGACAATAGCTGCGTTCAAAGGTACTTTCTTTTAAAACCTAAAACAAAATGCGAACTTTAAACGTTTAATTGTCAAAATTATAAATTTCTCTAAATTTACCTTCTGCATTAATATCGATTGATCATGTGCCAAATTTAAAGAATTCTCTTTATTTTCTGTTAATAAATGACGATCCTGTAATTTTGCCTCATTTTGGTCGACTCGCACATGGAGCGGGCATTCATTCTGATCGCGATAAGCCGAACAAGCGTAAAACCGCTGAAATTCATTTTCAATTCGGCGTTCGAATAGTAAAGCTGGACCATGTTTGCAGACCGGATGACCATCATCTGACTCAATAACAACGCGAATACTTTCACCTATTCAAATCCAGGTGATTAAATTTGTGTGACATGAATTTCAATGCAAGTTAAAAAAAAATGTGCACTTTTTCATTATCATCAGTAAACATTTTCCTACCCATTTTTGTTTAAATTCAAAGTAATCCTATTTCGATGAGAACTGTGTACTTGACATACAGCTGTTATTTTCACATTGATGGCCTATCATCATAGAACAATCATTTAATTTAATAAAAGACTTCCCATGTTAACTAAGACACCAAAGTGTTTATTTAAAAAAACACAGTCACAAACTAGTGAATTAAATAAACGTACCACGTTGTTTGCCATCACTCCGTCACATTATAAACAAAACATTAAGTAAATTTGACTTACGTACTTAAGGTGGATTAATATAAAAAGTATAAATATGTTTTCAGTTGTATACGTTATGTGAATTAGGTGAATGAAATCAACTGCAATGCGGTCACTATGGAAAATCGTTGTGTGTTACAAAAAGTACGACAGAGTACATTAAATATGCAAAGCGCAATAATTCGAAAGAAAATAAAAAAAGAAAATCCACAAAAATTCACTATTGAAATAAACTGCTTACGTTTCTTCATTATTACCATATGACATACTTGGACTGGTATATTCAATATCTACTCTTGAATTCAAAGTCAAAGGGTGCAGCTATTCGATTTAATTCAATTATGTTTGAATTTTTTTTTTTTTTTTTTGAGAGATTCAAACTTTGAATTCATAGAATAAGTTATGGTTAAACGACCGCACATTGAATGTTCATTCTATTCAAAAATAAATTGTGAAATATTTTTTCTATGAGCGTTGTGTGTTAGGAAGATTATCCATATGCCACCTTTTTTGGATGCAGCGTGTTCTCATCTCTCTCTCTCTCGTTTGTAAAATTTTAAAATTTTACTGCAAACATGAACAACTATAATAAGAAAAAAAATAATATTAAACTTTCTTTATATGATGAACTTTGTTTCGTTTAAAACTATTTCATCTCTTCTCTTGTTTTTTTTTTTTATCTGCTCTCGTTCGGTCTGTAATTCTCTCGCCCTCTCTTTTGTTTAAATTTCAATATTTGTTCGGTCAAATAAAAATGCCATTGAGATTATTCAGTAACACGTTCGCATCTTTTATTTTTGGGGGTGAGAAGAAGTTACAGATGAAAAAAAAAATGAAAATTGGTGTTTTATAGTTCTTTTTAAATTGGTTGCATATTGCGTAAACTTTAAAAAGTGGACACAATTTCCACCCACCACGAAAACGTCCATCCAACTCTATTCGTTATGTACTCTCGTTTTTTTATGCATTTTTAAAATGGCTGTAATACCGAATCATTTGTGACTGGGTGTTTTTCACCCAGCTTAAAGGACAATTCTTCTGGAAAATGAAATATTATCGTGCACCATGGCAAATTGCTTCCGAGTTCATTCAAAAAGATCGGAACACGTTCTGGCACATTGGTCGCGGTGACGGCATTTTACCGCTGCAACACGAGAATGCATTTCGATTTAAGTTGATATAAAAATTCCATCATTATCGTTACAAAAATGCATAGCAATGGCACATATTACGAATGTTGACTGTGCTTTTGGTGAACATTTTTTTTCTTCTTCGCTTCGGTTGCTTATTTTTCATTTTGTTCTATCATAGTTTACCTGTTCCCATGTATGTGCGTGGCTAGTGTGTGTGTGGCACACAGTGCACACTCTATAAAATTTTGGTCTTCGCCGTAGTTCGTTATTATCATAGTAATTTGATGTGAGATTGCCAACGAAATTATGATGACGATATATTCATGGCAAACCAATTGGATGTGATTGGCATGAATGAATTACTGTGTATGTACAAAGTTTTGTCTGTTCATCCCTATCCGGTGTTTTCCTGGTGCCACAAACTTTACTTTAAAATGATTGTGTTTGTTATTGCATTCTATTTACTCGTATCTATTTGTTTTTTTTTTTCTTTTATTAGAATGACTTATTCTCCGTTATATCCGAACTCTCTATTTTTGTTATCGTTCGTGTGTGTGTGTGTGTGTGTGTGCTTGGTTTTTTGGTTGCCGTCAAATCCGAATTTCACACATGAAAGAAGATAAACGTTGCGCATGCTTTGGCATTCTTGCTGTCGTGGTTTCGTCGTGTCTATAGATGTATATCTTTGAAGATGGATGGATATATGCGACAGCAAATTTGGAAAAATGAGAAAGGAAAGCAACGAGTACCGGATCACCATGGCATTTGAGTTTTTTGTGCCAAAGACTAGTTTTCTGACGAGAATTCTGTAAAATTACATTGCATCGCACAATACGGAACGGGGCCAAAAGGGAAAAAAAAACAGAAACTTTTAATCGATTTATTATTCGCAACAGTAATTTGACTAGTAAATAAATAGAAACAAAATGATCATGCGACAGTTGAAATGGATCAAACGCGATTTCTTTTCAATCTGAATAAAATATCTCATGAATAGACAAGTAGACAGACAAAAAAAAGTTTTGGTGCGTTGTTGTTGTTGTTTTTTTTGCGTGTTCGACTTCTTTTTTGAACGAGACACATGTATATTTCGGTTGATGCAGTAGCTGACAAAGAATACAACATAACATTTGGATTTGTGTTTTGCTAATATATAAATTCGATGATGTTATGCGTTACATTGAAAGTAGTGAAAACAGCATCACTGACAGTTGCGCAATGATGTTATTCTCTCTTTCATTCATTTGTGCAGAGGGGGAAACAATTTTGAATACACATGCTCGCTTATGTAACCGTCTCTCATGCAGCTCTCACCATAAATGCGCTTTACCATAAGATAATATCATATGTACTTTGTACACTTCATAAGCTGTTTAGAAATATGCAAGGCACCCGTCATCCGAACTCGAGTGACAGAGAGGGAGAGAGCGGTTTTTGTGTTCACTTTCGAAAATTCACATTGTTGTTAAATGGCATAGAACTTCTCTATCTCATGTTATAGCCATAGTCTCACTTAAAGTCAAACACTCTCTCACACACACAAACACAAACATATATGTATCCCGTTATTTGCAAACACCATACACACACATATATACATAAAGTCATGAAAAAGTTCTGCTACACTATGTTCTTCCCACCTTCATACCTTTTCGTCTTTCTGCTTTTGCTTTCAGTTTTCATTCATTTGATTTTTGCGAGATCGCTCTCCATCCGTCGAATCAATAGAATACACTTTATGGTTACGGTTTTATGGAAGCTACTGGCCTGACAAATGAAAAGCTACTTTCTGTCAGCGCACGCACACATTTTCCAATTGTTTGGAAGTGTTGTGAATGACGTGTTTGCAAAGCATCCACCATACAGATGCGAAAACTAACACACCATCAACAGAAAACAGCAACACGGCAGCAGCAGCAGCAGCAAGTGTGCTCTCAAGCCATTGCGTTGATAAATTCGAAACTTTAAAGATATTTCGGTCTCTGCACACACAGCACACAGCATCCGCATACACGGTGTGGTATATAAGATGGAAAATGTGAAAATTCAGAAAAGCGTTTGTTCCCCATATTTAGTTCAGTTTTGACGTTTTGTGTGTGTGACGAGAAAAATTTCATCGCTAATTTGCACAACGACACATTTTTCTTCACAGTCAAGCAGCCAAACACTGGCCAAGATTGAAGACAGTGGACTTGAATGAGTAAAAAAAAAAACAAATTTAATCGAAAATCGAAACGATACGAAAGCTTCAAATACGAACAAATAAAAGAAAAACAAGACCATAAACCAATATAAAACATTTTATTTTCGTTTGATTAAGTCGTTGTTGCATCTAGTATACTCTCGTTTTAATAATAAAATAACACCAGTGATACATTTCATAAGTTTAAACATCAATTTTGCCTGTAAATTGTTCGCTCGCACATAAATTAGCTGAAGTGCTATACTTTTTTGAAACAGCGAACCCCTTAGCGAAAGAAGAAGAAAAAACCGTCTCTGTTGAACCAAATAAAAGAAAAGAACAGAATTTTTGTGTTTCTAGGGAATTTGAATGAAGCTTATCGATTAGAGAGAAACAGAAAAAATCCAATCAAGTAAATTTTCACACCAGAACAACAGCAAAAATTGATAAGATGCTATGAGTTGGAACAAATAACATCGACTTGAACGGAGTGCGAGAGTGCGTGAGCCGAAATAGAATTGAGATACAAATAAAAGAGAATCGAAATGTTGCCGCAATGGGAACGAAAAAAAATGTAAAATGTGAAAATAGTGAGAGAGTGGTAAAATGTGAATGAAAAGTTTCCAATCATTTGGATGGTGACTTTTTTATCTTTGATTTGTCACTGTTGCTTTTTTGTCAATGTCTCGTTCTTTCACTTTTTGTTGAATAAATGGTGGATAAACAGCACACTACTTGTCACAACGAATCGTTTTAAATAAAATCGTAAGTTGAATGTAAAACCATTTTCAAGTATTATCATATTTTTTGTTTGTTTGTTTGTTTGAGAGATATTCGTTGGGTTTTTTTTTTGTTGTATGAAAAACATAAAGAAAAATCAAGCACCAGAATGAAGTTTGAAACACTTGTTAAACATACAACAAACATTAAACACCCCCGAAACTGATGGCACTCATATTCCAGAGTATCCACATTACTTCGATTCGATGTGTGTACATTGCACAGACACATCACATCGTTTTTGGTTTGTCTTCGGTTCATTTTCAGTTGATGCAGAGAGAATAACAATCTGCTATTGAACCGACACCGATTCGTTTGTCCATATGGTTGTGCTGACCGAAAATGTAAAGAAATTACAGTGTTTGACAATTTGTTCAAGTGTTTTTCTCTCTTTTCATTTTTGTTTGATTTCATGCAAAGCAAAGAAAAAAAAATAAAATTGTGAAAGAGAATGGGGCACCAACAAAGAAGAATGTTCACAAATGAAATGAAAAAAAAAAGTTTATTCCGATTTTCTTAAGCATGTGTGCGTCAAATATCCCACAAAAATGCCAATCAAAGATAAACAAATGAATCGACCAACAAACGTAGAAGAGAATTTTTTCTTTGCAACATATTCGCACACACATATATTATAATAGAAAAGTTATATTGAAGAAAATCCACCATACAAATATCCGTAAACGAAGTTTTTATGCTAGATATTAGAATCAGACATTTTGCTAGGCGATTTAGAAACAACAGAAGAACAAAAATACATTCAATGAATATTAATTAGATACGCATACTGCTGCAAAATCATCGTCTATAGTACATTAGGGTGTTTCCCATATCTGTAAATAGAAAAATGGTATTTTTTAATTGAAAGTAGACAAAATTCTATGCTGGTTAGTAGCATCGATACAACAAAGCGATTTATATCAACACTTCCCGAAGCGAAAAACGATTGTTGCCTCTGAATATGAATATCAATCACTCCATTATATGAATAAAATCTCATAGTGAAGAATACTTACAGAAAAAAACACCTAGAAGTACTTCCTCGAAATGCTGAGACACAACAGTCAGTCTCAGTTAATGTAACAAATTACAATATTAATTTTTGATTAATTTTCGAGTACGAATGGTGATTGGTGATGCTTAAGGCTGCTGATTCGGTTGAACTGCTGGCTGTCGCGGTGATCGTCTGTCTAATCCTGCCGGAATATCCCATCCAAACAGCTCACAATGTCCTATTCAAAAGTAAACACACACACGGAAATAATGTATAGATTATTGGCAGAAATGATTTTTTTTCTTAAATCTATACAAATGTTTAGATATCTCAACAGAAATTTATTTTTTTATTAAAAAAATATTTTCTCAATGTCATTAAATATTGCATACATATTTATCATCGAGCGCTAAAATAGATCATTCAAATAGTGTGCATTTCATTTAATATGTAGAATATATGCAAATGTAAATTTCTAATACACATACCTTTGATGAGAATGCATTTGGCGGCGACGATATCACGATCCCAAGATGTCTTGTGTACAGCCATTAGTAGTTGCTTGTCTTCGATTTCCAATTCATTTTCATCATCGACTGCATATGGCTGTTGAACAGTTGCATACGGTGCATCAGCATCGACTTGAGCATATTCCAATTTACCACTCACTGTGTTTACTTGCCAATTTTTTGGATACACGGCCACCTTAGACAGTAAACGTTCAGCAGCAATATCGAATTCTTGCTCAGTCATGAGTCCTTCTGCCCAAAATCGCATCAAATAAAGTTCAACGTCATCTTTGTTGTACCTCAATTGCCGTTTGCTGCGCTGTGCTACGATTTTTGATGGTAAATATTCGGCGAAAATTGAATCGGGCTCCGCTCCACAATTTTCACACACTTTGAATCGATGGCTCCTTGTGGCTGGATTAAATCGTCGCCCACACTTTGCACAATGCTGCGATGTACCCCACTCATCTGTTTTGCGCACACGACAATTGCGACGTTTTCGGAAGCCTTTGAGTAGTTTGCGCGTACCTGGAGCTCTCACATGCTTTTTGATTCGAATGCACGAGTTTGGTGATATTTCTGCATTTCCCATGTGAATAATTGCGGCTTTATGATTGACCAAATTCCCAGTGAGTTTATCAACGGTTCGATTCGATTCGACGTACTTGTCAAACTGCAACAGCGTGTATTTCGGTGTTGTATACACGGCCATTCCTTTCTTGAGCATTTTGATACGATGATGAACGTAATCAATCCAGAGTATGCCCAGTGGTGATGGCATTCGCTGATACAATTGTCGATTATTTCGATCGTCCTGCTCCTCTTGGGTGAACTGCTTCGTCCATCGTTTTGCCTTTACATCGCGCGTCTTCTGCTTTGCCAGCCAATGGTACTTCTTACTGGACGTTTTCATGTTGACCTGAAATGGAAAAGTGAAGAAAAAAATTATTCACGTAACTGTATCACTTTCTATTTCTCAATAATGCCAAAAATTTAAACACTCACTTCTTTCTTTGTTTCGATATTTCGACGAACTGTGGCATTCCATGTTTTCATGCCTGGATCGATTCCCAGTTCGTAAGCAAATTTTCCGCCGATGAATTGCTTTCGAAGAATATCATCATTCTGCATCTGTTGCTCGTATTGCTTTGACATGCGATACATAATCGACACAGATTCACCGTTGCTGACGATGGTATAATGGAATTCTTTGTTTTTCTTCAGTTTTCGATTGATGGTCGTTAAATCGAATACTTGATTCCAATAGAATTCTTTGTTCTGGCGAATGTAACTTTCGGTTGCTTGTCTACCATCAACTTGTGGAAGTTGTTTCGATTCGGCCAGCATTCGATAGAAGACATCATTGCACATGAACACTGCCTTTCGTTGATAATCAGGCAATGGAACAACCGAGAGATTTTTGATATTTGGTATCTTCACATTGTTATCTTGCGCCCAATTGTGCCACTCATCGATTTCTGTCTGCATAACGAGCCACATTGCAGTTGCTTTGAACCAATAATCGCCTTTTGAAAAATCCTTGATGTTGTGATCATTGGTTGGGCCACCAACTTCTCGCACAATTGCAGTAACCATGCCAGTAAGTAATGTTCGCTTGTGTCGTTTGAAATCTGCATTTTGATGAGTGTCACGGATCGCATTGTAGCCTCGAATCATCAAATCGACTGCATTGTCAATGTCCTTCTTGTCGAATTTCCAACCGGTAGACACTGCGTTGAATTGCCACGCTCGCATTCGCAGATAATTTTTCAACTTCTTCTTGCAGTGTGTCGTTTGACCGGTTTTCAAGCATCGCGTGTGATTTTGGCACAGCGTTTTAAAATGATTACCAAAATAATCGTTCTTGGGCCAGGTGAAATTATTTTCTGGACTGAGCTCTTCGACAAACTGACGGAAATGTGGCTCCATATTCTCACCTTCTTTGTTTTTTTGCAAGACGGCATAGAAACATTGCTCAATCACTTCTTCGCCACGATTCTTTTCAACGAGCTGTCCTTTCTTCTTTCCTTTTTTGGCCGGATACGTTCGGTTTTTAAAAAACTCCCACTGTCGATTCATTTGTGCCGATTTCACTTTATCCAAGAAAAGTAATGATGCCAAAACGGTGATTTTCGTTGACATTATGCTTTTCTGTTCGATCCACGGTTTGACAATGTGATTGAACTCTGGTCGTAAAATTGTGTTGAGGCGCATTTTAATCGCGAACAATCCATTATCGTTTACATCATCATCAGCATCCTTTTCTTTTTGCGCATTCGTTTGAAATTTGTATCGCTTTTTTCTTGGCGCTGTAGCAGCCGTAGTTTCACCAGTCGTTGACATGTTGAACTAAAACGAAATAAAAAAAAACACACGCGCAATTTAGAACACAAATAAAATGACAAATATATTTTCTGCACTGTGTAATTTTTAAATGAATTGAATCAATAGGAAGCACTGAATATATGGGGACAAAACTGACACTTGATGTTACCTGATTGAATGTTAAGCGTGAAGTGATTCAAAATCGACAAATTGAGTGATATTAACTCTTTTGAATGCAACATATAAATGCAAACCACACCAACACGGTCCAAAGTTGAATCGAAATATTTGCAGTTTCAGCTTGTGAATGTTTTGTTATTATCAAAACTAAACAAAATCAAACACAAAATTCACCGCAAATATCTCGTTTGAAAACAATCGGTTGACAATGATTCCAATAGAAAACCGCCAACAGCGAAAAATAAACTTCTTTGAAAGCAAGAAACAAATATAACATACACTGACACAATCCAAAAATATGTTTTAGCACTTTTATCAATCGAATCCAATGAAATTATGACGATGCAAATTCAAATAAAAAAAACATTGATTCTGACAAGTTTCAACACGATCGTTTCATTTGAACCAACACACTTCTCCACATTCCGATGGTTCTGTGTCGAAAGCATTCTTATACTGCACACATTTTTTGTTTATAAAGCGTTTGAATAAGAATGTGTGGTACGGAACCAATAAACGGAATCACAGTTTGTATGTAAACACTTAAGAGCAAAAGAAACGGAATGATTATTATTATTAGCCTATCGCGATGGATATAAATGTGTATGTGTTGTATGGACTGCTTGGTTCAAATCATAAAATGATTTTACAGGCCAAAAAAACAGCTGACACAGCGAACAACACGATTCTGAAAATGCGTTGAATATAAATACTTTCTTTTGTTTATTTATCGAATTCTAAAGAATCGCAACAATATTCTATCAAAGCGAACAGTGTCGATATACGTGCAAACAGCAAAGAGAATTGTACTTCAAATTCTAATCAACTATATTTTCAGATATGTTTTCGTTTCGGGAAGTGCTAAAATCAATCGTTTCGCTATATGAATGCCATTTACTAACATAGAATTTTGCCTTCTTTGAATTAAGAAATACCATTTTTTTATTTGCTGATACGGGAAACACTCTAATAGTACATACACTTGCACATATATATATACAATAAATATGCAAATTCCAATTTGACCGCAACAACCAAATTCGGATGATGATATGATAACGTAAATTGGCCAGTATTCGACAGATAATCAATAACATTGGAAAATTGAAACTTACATCGAAAATTCGATTGCGGTTGCGGTTGCGATGGCATTCGAAGTGACACGAGATAAAGTGATGAACGCCAACATAAAAGAATCGAATAAAAGCGACAACGAAGTGATTTTGTTACGCAGAATCATCGAATATAATTTACATTTAATATAATTTACGCACGAGAAGGATAAAAGCGCATGAACAATGTAATAGGGAAAGAATTATTCCCTTTTCTTGGATCGTTCGTTCATTTGAATTCGGCCAAAGTGAGAGAGAGAGAGAGAGAAAGAGATGAGGCCAACAATTTAATCGGTTTGGTGAAGCAATTGTGACTAATAGCATTGCGAATACAAAAAAAAATACTATTAAAAATGCACACTCATACAAAACTTCAATCATTTCAGTTCTAATGCTCATTTGCCACCACTTCGAAGTCCGCCGATCAATTTGTTAACGCAGAAAAAAGCAAGACGAAAAAAGAATATCGACCAATTGTTTTTGTTCTATATTAAACCCCAATGAGAATCACTGAAATATATGAACATCTATCAGATTGCTTTTATTCAATCATAGCATAACAAATGGTCGCAATCAAATTCCTCCCATTTGATTGTCATTATTTGTACTATGTTGGCCCTATGGAAAATTAACATGTGTTTTTTTTTTGGTTTGTGGCCATGTGCTCTTCTGATTTAATAGTACATTCGCGTGCAAATCATGTTAATCTATTGCAATATTTTGTTCCGACGGGATCGATTAATTGTCTGGATGAGAACTCAACCGAAATATATGCGCACAATTCGTGTGCCGAAATTTGTTTGGGCTCAAGCTATTTGAACCATTCCAAACCAGAACGCAAGTACGTTTGGAATTCAAATATACAGATGATTTTTTTTTTGCTATATATTTTGATTTACAAACGAGCATAAGCGCGAAGAAAACACGAAGAAAAACAAGAACTAAATTGATATAAAGTGGGCTTGTTTTGATTTCTACATTTGTATTACAATTTAAATTCGAATAATTTTATTTATAACCGATATATATATATATATTTTCGCAAACAATTGTAATAGTTTTTCCGTTTAAGCTCTTGGTGTGTCATTTGAAATGCCGCAGTACGAATTAATATTGGCATTAAAGCCATAAATCTAAGTTCATGCAGCCAATTGCTATAGTGCGACAGTTTAATCAAGTTTTCCCTTTTCCCCGTTTTGCTCCGCTGGAGTTATGTAAACATTTTTGACAATTAATTGCAAGTTAAGAGAGAGATAGAAAAAAAGAATGGTAATGGTAAATGGACAATGAATACAATAATGCGAATTGATTGCCGGCAAGTTGGTTGTACGCAAAATTTTAAGCTATGTCACATGAAAAACAGATAAACGTTTGCTTATAATGTATCAAAGGCTTACGCCCACCGTACCACATATATCCCGTGTTGAACCTCATTTATTTCCAAATTCGAACAATTTCAAAGTCGAACTCAATTTGCTAGTCACATTTTCGGTGCAAATGATATCAATCACATATTCTTTGTATGAGTTCCATTTAAAGTGGCATCCAACAATAATGAGAGGAATATGGCACTGGAATTTATATAAGAGACTTTGGTTGGAAATCAGTGTTTTTAATTTTTTTCTTTTTCGTTTCTCATTTCATTTGAAATTTCTATAGCATTTAAATGAAATCTGAATTGTATATTGACATCATTTATGTCAGCCGAATACGGTGTACGTCGCAAGAAACGATCGTGTGATTTCCATTTATTCACTCTCACATATAGCATACGCACAAAAGTTTGGGATGAGTGATTTGCTTCTCGCTTTTTTCCCTTTTGCTTTTTTCCTTTTCATTTTATTTTTATTTTATGACCATTTCGTTGTGAATTAGAATACAAAGCTTATGCTGAATTTCATCTAATTCGTGGCAAGATGCCTCGCTATATCCATCATTTTCAGTTTCCTCGTATATGCTCTACATGGACGTGTGAACAGGCTTTTTTTCTGCCCATTTTCACAAATGCAAGACGCCCCATGTGCGTCTCTCTCTCTCTTGCTTCTCGCACTCACTTTCTTATGGAAAATTGACGCGCGTAAAGCAAGGGATTGGGAGAGGGAGAGCTCGGTAGGTTGACGAGAAGAAAGAGAATCAAATGACTGTGTGTATACTATACATATTATATTTATATTTCAATGTGTGTATGTATGGGTATTTGATGTTGGTGCGTTATACCCTCGACGATACATGCGGTTTTTGCATATTCGTTTATGCGGAAAGATTAACTTTGCACAGTTGAGCTTATTGATAAAAATGTCACGTTTTTCTTTCATATTTACATGCAAGAAATAATCACGCTTAACTGAACTTGTTTCTTTCATTATATGAAAATTTCCACATTCGACACAAGAAAAGAAAGCATTTGAAATTGAAAATACGAACGGATGCTTTATGAGAATGTGTCGCGTAGTGAACACGACAAATTACAAAAATGTGTCGCCGTATGTTCATGCCCAGCCACACAATTCAAATATATACACATCATAAAGACGGGACACACGCACACTTCCTTACGGACACAAATAAAACGACTTTCGACAAAACAAAAACACTTACAAACAAATGCAACCAAGATAAATGTTTACTATATAGTAGCAATGTAACCCTTTTGTGACCAATAGACTCAATTTGCATAGATGACTAATGATTGTTTTCGTGTTCATGTTTCTCTAGATTTTTTTTTTCTTCTCTTGGTGACACTTTAAGTAGGACTACGAAACAAAATACGAACAATCTAATAGTCGGTGCCATCATTGATAATATAGAACCCAAGGGCAAATTTAATATATCCGAGAGTAGCTGAGCTCGAAAGCATTTCTTTATCAGCTTACGGAATGTGATGAAAAAAGGTGAAAAATGAAATAAATGACCACAATTGATGTTACATATAGAAAATACACAATACTATAATATTATTACATTTTATTCTTCAATTAATTCTATATTGTTTTTAACTTCCTCATTTGTTATTCCGCTTATTTTGCAATGCCATTTCGAATGTGAATGCCCACACAAATTACTACAACAACAACAACAATGTGCAGATAAATATAATACGACAACAGTAAACAAAAGCATAAAATAAAAGTATGATGAAAAATGACAGAAGAATATCAACGCATTGAAAATTAACCTAAAACTCATTGAACTGAGCCGAAAAAAACACAACAACAACAACATAAGAATGAAATGAAATAAACAAAAAGAGTACGTCCTCAACAGCACAGAGCATTATAATAAAATACAAACTCTTTCAAGCGAACTTACTTTTGTCACATCTTATTTTCATTTCCATTTTCCAAGTATAAATTTAAAAAGTTAAGGAGTTAAGCGAATTAAATGACGTCAACCTACAATAACAGCAACAAAATACAAGAATAAAATCAAATTGAATCCGGTATTTCATTCGGTTATACGGTATAAAAAAAGGAACGCTAATAAATAACGCCACGAAGAAGACAAAAAAATAATCTACCGAAAAAGAGTAAAACGAAGCGAACGAAGAATAGAAAAAAAAAGAAGAACGGAAAGAGAAAGGAAACGAAATATATTTACAATAGACAAATGAATCGATTTAATTACTTAAAACAACAAACTCAATAGAGAAGCAGCAATTCAGTCAAGTGTGAAAGAAACTCAAGGGAAAAATGTCAGATAGCAACCATAATGCGATGAAATGGAATATCCTCCAGCAGATGCTTAACATTAAAAGGTGAGTAGTATTTGATTTATATTAAATACTCAAGACACTTCAAATGCACTTGAAAACGGATTGTTTAAAAGAATCGGGGATAAACATAAAAGTACAGAATGAAGAGTTTAACGATACTCCAATGAAAGGATGGATGCTATCCAAATAAAGAATATTGCTTATACATAGACGACGACCATGATGACGACGACGACCATGACGACGACATCGATGTTAGCGTCGACGATGTCGGATTTTTTTGCTCATTCATCGAAAAACATTTATAAGAGATTTCACATTAAATGAAGTGTATATCATGTATTATTTACTTTTGAAAAAGAAATGGGTAGTAAAAAAACCTTTCATCTGCATCATATCAATGTAGCGATAAAAATCGCCTTTTTACCGACCAGCAAAAGTCGGTCAATTTTGATATTATAAGAGCCGCATCGAAATTATTTCAGCTTTTCATTTATTAATTCGCCATCTACTTTGAAGATGCATAGTTCTTTGAGTATAAAAAGTAGTTATCATCATCCATTGAACTCAACTCAAATACAAGACCGACATGATGAGCTCATTGTTTTCACTGTTGAAATGTTAAATCACACTGCAATTATGTTCCATAAGAGACTGTATAAAATGCAAAACTATAGCACAGCTAGCGCCACTACGGACAACTATGGAGTTCTAGTCAGTTGTTTGTAACTGAGCAAAAGTCTTTTCACTAGTTGGCGGCAACTTAGTATAGATTACATTGAATTCCGTCGTGGCGCTAGCTGTGTGACACTTTGAGCATAATTTCGGTACGTGTTAAATAAAATGAAACACTTATTTTTTATTGACTTTTTAAATGATTTTTTTATAGATTCTCGTTATTCATTATCCAATCTTGTATTTGATCAAAAAAAAAGGAGAGAGAAATAAGTGTGTGAAAGAAGCTTTCAATGCATCGATTAAATTGCACAAAATATCGGAAGTGAATTTCATTTCCGCCGTTGGTTATTCTCCGTTGTTTTTTTCGCTTCAAGTTTCTCTCGAGCTTAAACTCAACATCATAAAAATGTTCCATGCTTCCACGTTCCGTGTACGATATCCACATTTTCATTCGTATTCAGCCAAATGGCTTTCGATATTATAGAAATATATCTATTATACGTTGTAATTTGCAATAAAGAAGATGGGAAACAAGCGAATTAGAAAATAAGCAAAAATGAATTCAAAAGTGTGTGGCCTGTAATTTGTGTCCATGTATCCATGTGTCTGTATAGTATATATTTGTAATATTATATGTACATCGCAATGCTTTTTAATGCTTGTTAATGTATATTTTTGGTGCTTTTGTTTGTAGCCTAATTTTTGGTGGATTTTCTTTCGGGCGTTTCGTTGTGCGTGTATGGTCATAATTTTATCGCTTGTAATTTTGTACTTGCTTGCGTTGCTCATTCTATGGAAATGGCATCAATGGTGAATACGAGAAAAAAAATCCAATTTGACACCATACTGCCCCAATGAACACAAGTGTTGTTATTATCGTATATTTTTCCACACATTTGGCCGCATCAACAAACAAAAATAAAAATCTAAATATACCATAAAAAAAAGGATGCTCAAAGCGCACATTTGTTGTTGTTTCAGTGTTTCAGTTGTGCCACTTGGGCACGTATATACATAAGCACACACCATGGTGAATATAGATAAAGATGAAGTATTTAGCAGGGAATGCATAAGCCAAGAATATATTTCCCCATCAATATAATATGACAATACGCACATTCAATCTCTCTATACGGGGCGGCAGAATAATAACATCAACGAAGCTACCATCTGTAACATCAAACGCAAATATACCCCATACGGTGTATATGTGTTTCAACATAAAAAAATATAAAAAAAGATATACGCACAAACATATTTTATGTTTTGAATTCATATTCATAATACATGGTATCGTCATTGCCATTATGCACAATATAAAAATCAGATGAAAATTACCCAACTGAATTCGAGCTTTGCTTTTCAGTCAGCTTTCAAACACACACACACACAAACAGTGAGACCTATACATATTTCGTTGTACCTACTGATTACATATTCATACAGCCAAAGCTTACTCTCACCAATCATACATACCAAGTATGCTTACACCAATGTTCATTTTCTTTCCATTTATCTCCGTCATTCTCTATCAAATACACGTAGCAGAAAAAGAAAAAAGAAATCGTCGAGCGAAGAAAATTCTTAATAAATTCGTTACTCTGTGTATGTTTGTCGATATGTTGATTGTAGCCCGAAATCTGGACTATGCTCTAAAATTTGACGAATGAACGAAAGGAAAAAAATCTGAAATCAAAACAGTTGAACGAAAGATAACATAAAATAAAATAAAAAAAAGGATTCTTTTTCATTATATTTTCCAATTTTTTTGTTCCTTTATTGTTGATTAATTCAGTTCAGTTATTTTTGCTTCACTTCTCTTCAGTTTTTCGAGTAAAATTTTGCAGTCACTTCCATGCTTCAGCACAAACAGTTTTCATGATCATGAGAACTTATTAAAAACTTTGCGTGTGCTTTAACTTCTTTTTTCCCGCCTCGATTTTGGCCGAGAAGCAAAAATAGAAGAAGAATGGATGAGCTCAAATTTCATTGTTGTTTTATCGTCTAATTTTACTTGTTATACCCCAAAAAATTGAACTTCATTAGACAACACACAATATTAAAGAAAAATTGTAAATTGTCTGCTATCAAGATCCTGCTGTGAACATAATAGCAAATACAATACATTTTAATTAAGCTTTATCAACGACCTATTTTGTTGAAAGTTGATATCGACCAATCGTGCACATCATCACACATACACACCACATTAACATAAACAATTCGTTGTGAATATCAGGTACTTGACGTTTTTTTCACGATTTTTTTCTCTTCGTTAAAATCATAATAATCTGAGCCTTAAAATTGACGATTTACATTTTTTTTTGTAATGTGGTGCAAAAAACGAAGAAAGTAAGAATGGTTATTACCAAATTACCAAATTATTGATAAATGCTTTCAAACCATAAATCATAATTGCTTTTTTTATGCCAGAGGTAGCTTGTCGTTTATTTGGCTTTGCTGGAATGTTTGGCATTCGCTATAATGGCGTTGACCCGGCTTAAATTGTGATTTTTCTCATCACTTGACACTCGTGAATTATTATAGTAAAATAATCAGATTCATATATGCAAAAGTTAATGGTATGATCCCAGTAGCTTGGATTGCGCGCACACATGGCTGTTTGTGTTGGTGTTTCAGGGATTCATGCATAATGAGAACATTTTTTTTGTTGCTTTTTTTGTCATCAAAATTGAAATACAATTTATCTTTCGATAACGCTGCTCTCTGCTTTGTTCACTGATTACACTCGAAACTGAAAACAAAAGGTTAAATTCCTATAGATCAATTTAGGCGGTTTATATGCCATAAAAAATGGTTATCGTTAGCAAATTTTGAATTATTAGCCAGACAAATTGAATTCACGGCTTACTTTCAGATTTGATTTTAAATTAATATTCATTGGATATGCATCTTTTTGCCATTTGATCACCTTTTTTTGGTTTTAATTCAAAAGCAAATATTTGGTGTGAAATGTTAGATAAGCTAGTTCCTTGTCATATCGTCACTCAATTCCTGTTTCATTTTAAATTTGACTCTTTTGTTTAGTTTGATGTGCAAACTCAATTCTCTCTCTCTGTGTCTGTCTCTCTCTCTCGTGCGCGCGCTTCTCTTTATATATCTCTCGCTTTTCGAGATTTAAACGGATATTTGTTGAAATTTGGTACACACAAAAACACTTACCGATTAGCCAATAACTAAATATTTCTCAAAAATAGCGTCCATCAATTTATCAAATATCAAATGTTCGTGATTTAAAACTTATTGTAGTTTATGACACTTGTTTTTTATTCAACATAGATTCGCTTATAGATATAGAAATAAACAGACATTATATTGAGATATTTTCATCAAGCTGAATCAGTTCAGGAAGCTGATGTCAGGCGTAGAAATAGCAAGTGAAAATAATAGGAGTGATTTTTATAACGGTTGTTCCACAAGCTGGCTGAAAATATCTGAATATAATGTCTGGAAATAAATTCCGACGACTGGAAATGTGGCTTGTTTGACTTCATGCCGATTCATATAGAAATTAAACATAAATTGTACTAGTTCTAAGAGTGTTATGCATGCTGCACAATTTGTGCCATTGTATGAGTAAGCAATATGCACAGCACTTAATCGATTTAGTTTGGTTTCGATCGAAGAATCAAATCGAATAACATCGAATGTGCCAAGCCAATTAATATTTATTTAAACCATTAAAAAATGCATTAACAAATCCTCAATCCTCTGTTATGCTATACGTCTGGGCGTTTTTTTCTTTGCGCTTTTCTCGTTTATGACATTATTGAATTGTTCTTGAAATGTAGCTGCAACTGTAAAGCAATATAATTTAAGCCATTCAATTTTGGAATCCACTTATCAAATGGTTATGCACAGATGGTACCATGTAATAACATATGAATGTTAATTGCGCAAAGAAAAAGACAGTATGCAGCCTAGACGTGGATGGTGAAAAAAATGGTCCCTTAATTTGAAATGAGCCATGCGAAGAATTTAACTTTTTCTTTACTTTGATCTTTGGGTACACAAAGGACAAAGAAACGGTCAATGGATTGCTTTTTATTTTACTTTTTGTGAAAAAGAAAATACCAATCGAAATTGGCGCCTATAAAATAGAATTTTCAAAGCATCGCTGACCTGCTTTTAATGTACGGTACAAAAAAAAAATCAATGGTTTCTGCCCACACATGATGCCGTGATAATGATGATGACAATGGTAGTGTGGTAGTGGTTGAGCTCATAACGATTCATCCCACATTTGCACATTTGCACAGAACTTTTGTTTAAGCACATTAAGATCAATCAACTTGTTTCGAAACACTTTATTTGGCATTGAATAAACGAAAAACCAAATAAAATTTTTGGCCCAATTCGAAATGTAAACGAAAACATCTCATAAATACATAGAGAATATGCGATCAACGAATCTTCGAAATACATTTTACGAAAGGTTCGATTAATTAGAATTGGAATGTGCATACTCAGAGTGTGTACAATGGGAATATCGAACAAGGAATGCCTAGTCATTTAAACAAAATTGAAGTTTTCGTTTCAATTTTTATGGAATTTCATCGATTTCATTTGACAAAAGAAACTCATTCTTACACATGTACATTTGGCCAACTATCAATTTTTTGCTTGTCATTTGAGGAAAAGATATAAAGTTGTTGTACACACTGGAGTGAATGGTGTGCGTGTGTGTGTGCTTTTTTTCCAACAACATTTCTACGTCATCGTTTCAATTCATATACCGAAAAAAAGGAGGACCAAAGAGAAAACATCATTTTTCATTCATTCCGATGAGCAAGCACACGCAAAGAAAATACTTTGGCCATTTCTGGCTTAACATAGTTTTCTTGTTATTTCATCAAATTTATATATTATTATATATCCGAGCATTGTATGTTGTCTGTAGTACCATCGCACCAGCAAATCAATTGAATTTCGATTTATGTTCTTCTGAAAATTGAGTGATATTTTTGTAATAATTTTCAAGGGAAAATCATAGTCGCTCTGTTGCCATAATGTGTTTAGGATGTGCGCAAATAGTAACCCGTGCAACCAATTAAAAAAAAGAAAAACGGGATCCAAATTATTTTAGTCATTAAAAGCTAATTAATTTGTTTCATTAAATTCTTGTTGAGTAAGTGCATGGTTGAGATGTGGCTATGAAATAAACAGTGCAGTTCTCATGAGAACGATATATTGTGCACTACAAACTGCAATACCCTTGCTGTCAATATTTTGCTCGATCACCCTTTCTCATTCTTACTCTCGGTTACTCTTGCTCTTTTCCATCGGGCGCAATCGAATGTTAGTTTTGAAATTCAAACATATACATGCACCTCGCATGAATGGCTTACCTCATTGCTTCGCTTTCGAAAGTAATATTACCCAATTTAAGCCACCGAATATGAATCTCTATCGTACGTTTAATGTGAACTCGAGATGGAGATGGAAATAGAGAGAGTGAGAGAGTGAGAGTGAAATGAAGCATTTATGCATTCGCTATATGCACAAAGCGGTGAATGTATTAAATTTATTATAATCCATCTATACCTTTAGTTTATGGTACTTGTTCTTGTTCATGTTCTCCCTTAAGAATGACTATAGTAAAGCAAGTCTTGCAGAATATTTGGAATATCGCATAAATTGCTCAATGTATTTGCATTGCAATACCCGTATTACGTAATGCTTTCGGAATTCCTCTTCGCTGCAATAATTTGCGTTAACTTCAACGCTTTCTCCTTCTTATTCTTCTTCTTCCGCTTGCTCCAATGTGCATTGAAGTGCGTAAGCGAATCAAAAATCCCCAGCATTAAATCAAAGTATAGTATTCGCTTTGCCACACTATCGTAAATGTCTTGAAATCAGCAATTTTTGCATAAAATTCAATTTAATGTGCACATCATTTATCTTTCTATTCTAGTTATAAGCCAAATGCGATGCCAAATTGAATTGAATCGATAATATACATATATTTTGAACGAATATATTGAACAGGCGGCGAATAAAAAGTTTTAGGCTGTTTGTCTGCCATTAAATCTAAACGATTGTTTAAACAATTGCCGTCAATGTCAATTCGATTCGTGCCGTGTAACAATAAATACAACGCCATAATAAATATGCTTACAATTTTCAAATTAAATTGCCTTCGATGCATATTCCAAAATCAATTGGATCATGCTAAAACCGAGACAAGACACATCGATATGCATTTACAAACATAAACATGAATTTACATATAGATATGTATAATCCTACAAAAGGCAACAACAACAACACATGTGTCGTTCAACCGATTCGAATATGAACAGAGCAATTCACATTCTAATGGATAAGATGATATGATTGATTGTATGTGAATGTGGATGCTTTATCAAATTTTCTGTTGCTCCAAACGCATTCATGTCACAATATTCGATAACTGATTGAGAACCGTTTACATATCAAATGCATGTACCGTGACGAATTTTGAACATCAATGGCCCACCATCGTTTGTATCTCATGGGTTATTGACCAAATATTTTACGCATCGTGCGTCACAATTTATCTTGCCACTGTCAGACTAAATTTGATTAAAGCTTTTCGTAATTGTTTTTTTTCTCTCTCTCTCTTTCCATCTATCTCACACACGAACACATGCTTCACGTATGTGCACATGTGTATGGTATTCTCTATTCAATTTACACGAGTGTGGCTGCATTTTTTTTTTCTCGCAATGTTTATCAAATCAAATTGAAATTAGATTTAGCTTACCAACCAACAATATTCGAATCAGACACATTTTAAATATTTATAATATATTGAATTTTTGCACACACAAAAAACGTCAATGAATTAGTACAAATTATTAATTTTATTTAATCGAAAATGTAATTTGATTCAAAATTGAAATTCGTTGAATTTTTCCAAACAATTTATATTTTGAAGTTGGTAATATGCTTTTGTGTAATGGAGTTTGTGCGAACGCTCAAGTCCAGTTTGGGTCATTTTTACGGTTGCCATAGCGTAACATTCAGGTGTGAATACATGGAAAAGAGGAACGATAATTCTTAGTATCAATTGAATTGTATATGAAATATATTTTTTTTAATTAAAAACTTTAATCACCTACGGGCTCCTGCCCTCCGTACTTTTGCAGGGCCACACACTATTGGTCAAGCTTTATCTAACAGGGTAATAAATTATTAATTATTAATTCTTTGAATGTGGATTTTAGCGACGTTCAGAATATCATGATTGCGCTGATGATTGTTTTTCGGCCTTTTCAATGAAGCTGGCAACACGAATTCAAATCCACTGCCAAGAAGTCGACAAAGTACTGAGCATACAATGTTGCCAGCTAGATATGATCGAAGAGATGCAATAAATAGCAGCTATTTATATATTCCTATAGTGATAGCTGATATAGATAGCTAGGTAGCAACATTGTATGGTCCTGAGTAATCAAAAAAAATGTAAACAATAAACAGATACTATTGTCAATCGATCGATGAATCATTGATAATGATCATATACAAATAAATACCAATGGATATAATATTCTTTGCTGCAAAGATGAAAAACAACTGTGCGTGTTATTATATCATCTGGATCAGCGTCCCGTAAGCTCGGTGCCGTGCGGAAATATCTTCCATGTGTAGTGTGTCTTCCATGTGTAGTGCTATTTCTATATATTATGGACACACTGTTGGTGACGATTTGAAAATAGAATTGCTTCTGTTGTTTGTCCAATTGATGAATTTTATGTATATTGAACAACAACCGTCATAGTTCATCTTTGCGATCATTGTAATAGTGTTCGGAGCGTTTATTCAGTCGGTTCGTTTTCGGATTGACAAAGATGACAATCGGTATGCAAATCTTTCATCCGAACGAATGCTTTTCACCTGAAATCGGAACGACAGTGAAATTATTCACTTCTGACGATATCAAATCGATCTGTTCTTTGTTTTGTTTCTTCCTAAGATTGTTGATATGTGCTGTTGTTGTGCGTCAACAAGGAATTGAATTCTCTAGTAAAACACGAAATCCTGCTGGCAATTAACCGACAGATTCGAAAAAATGAGGTATCGATTTGAAGCCGTTTTGCGCACACACGGAAATAATGTATAGATTATTGGTAGAAATGATTTTTTTTCTTAAATCTATACAAAAGTTTAGATATCTAAAAAAAAAAATTTTTTTTATTAAAAAAATATTTTCTCAATTTCAATAAATATTGCGATACATATTTATCAACGAGCGCCAAAATACATCATTTAATACAGCCTTTTCTCTTCACACGAAAGAACAACAACAATTACATGGCTACACTCGAACGGCGACTATAGAGAATGCAACCACTACTTATGCAAACAACGTGTCTTGTTACATTGGAACGGCAACTATATAGAAATCAACTACTACACACGCTACTACACGAAATGAATTGTTTATTTCTTTTTATTTGAGCGTGAATAAAAAAATGAATCGTTCAATTTGCAATTTAAAACTTAAAACTTAATGTATTGGGTTGTGTTCACATTCTGTTGACAAAAGAAATGTTATCAGAAGTGAATGAAGTTGATCAATTCCATTGGAATTCGTGGAATGCACATAATATCCGTTCCAGTTGACATGAAAATGACCACCAAAATGGGTCAAAACGTTACATTTTTCAATGTTAGAATGTACTGAAAACGTTACTATTTTGTTTGTCTTATAGCTATAGCCACATTTTCATAGTTTGTTTTACCTCAAACAAACGCCAAATACAAAAGGACTCTTGCATTATTAAGTTCATAAAAGTATGTGAATGAGACGGTTGATCGCTTCGAAAAGTTAAAACAATAGAGTACTATCAGTACTTTATTACAAAAACTGGAAAATAATCACGAACTGTGGCACCAATTGCAGGCAGAGTAATTTCAAATATTATATAATATTATAAAACAGAATGAAAAACAGCAACCTTGACGGCAACGTACACAATAAAAGAATAACCTTTAATCGGAATTTTCATTCATTGCATCGAATTAACCTGGATCTGGTATCCATACGGATCTGTTTTTGAGCTTATAATACAAAATCACTAAACTTATCACATGTGTCAACATGATTTGATACTAATAACAGTGTTCAAAAATAAATTCATTCAAAATTAATTCATTTGGTGAATTTCAATAAGCTGTAGCTTTGTAAAAAAACTCACTCAAGGAAAAATGATGAGTACAACGCCGAAAAATTTATGGTTTTTTTTTCAATTCATCGACTGAGTGTTTGCGAAAATATTATTCTGAGGCGGTAATTCTGAATTATAATTATATTTTCATTAAAACAACAAATAATTGGTTATCTTGCGAAAACCACATTTTTAAGGGATTTTTTTTTCACGCGAAAATATATGTAAAATTGTTGTGATGAAAAATAAACCAGGCAAAATTAGATTATATAGTAGAATGAAATCAACTTATGCCAACATAAGCGTGTCAAGAAAATGATGATGAAAACTGAATTTTCTCATGACGTTATGTGGGTTCTAATAAAATATTCTATTTGAATATTCATGAATGAGACACTTTTATCATTTTTATCAAATCGAAATCATTTCTAGAAAGTAGTAAATCTTTTCTATTTATTTCTACGAAACACTTATCGTTCACATAATGTAATATAAACATTAAGTTTTGTTTCTTCATTCACAATTTTCCCGTCTCTTTCTTCTTTTTTTGATTTTCGATTTTTTCTATAGTTAACACTGTGATGTCAACCGCCAAACGGCTGGTTCTGTCCCTGCGAGGACGGAAAGAATCTCAAACAACAGCCGGAACATCATCAACACGTCTAGTGTCTGCCACAAGTTTGTCACCGGGCCATGAATTAGATGAGATAGCGGTGGTATCAGGTAGCGGAGATTCATGTCATGCACTGTCTTATGGAAGTTTAAACCAACCGAACGGGCCATCTTATGCAGGTTCGTATTTCAATTTTTTTTATTCAGCAAAATTGTTGTATTTTTCTAATAGTAACAAAAAAAAAACGGGAAAATTTGTTCGCGCATTAAGAACGAGAAAAAACCAACACTAAAATCAACAATGAATACCACAAAAAAAAACTAAGAGTAGTAATCACTTGAAATCAGCTGGTCTGAAGTTGGCCGTTGATGGTAATAATATATGGAAGAAGAAGATAATATTGAAAATGTTGCCCATAGCAAAGCCAAACAAAAACTTTCATAGAATGAATGAATAACTCACAGCGAAAAATGACATAGAAAAATCACACTCTTAATTCTAAAGTCCTTCTTTTCATGCACTAGATCAAGCGCAACAATTTTTATATGCGATACCACACGGTAGATTCGTTTGTTTAAATTGTTCTGCGTGTTTTTCGTTCGGTCTTCTCTTTTTCAACATTTCACACAAGTGGAATAAATGTGGCGAAAAGATGCGAGAAAAAGTTGAAGTTCTTCTGGGAAAGGGGAGAAATTTCATTAAATTGTTCAAAGCAGTGTGAAAAACCTATTGGTTTGGATGGGACGAAGTAAAACTCTACTCCTCAAATCTGAAACGAATAAGTGCGTGAAAGTGGAAATAAAATGAAATAGAGAGATATGAAAAAGAGAACGCACACGAAAAGAGAAAAAAAAATGAGATCGAAAAGAAAGGAGATTTATGTATGCAATGTGTAATGTATTTTCTTTTTGTTTTCGTGCTACACAACAGCATACTACCCATTTCTCATTTTAATTAATTTTGAGGGAATAAAGAATTCGTCCGCATATGTTTTCTGTTTCTTCGGTACCAAACGTCTATTCACGTAATAGTGAGAGAAAAACCGACAAAGAAATGGAAAATGAGAAACAACGAAAGCGACCGTGTTAGAAGCAAAAAGAAAGGGGCACAATTGGAATGACACAAAAAACGAATGCACAACGAACAAGAAAAAAAAAGGTTAAAGAATTAGACCGACTTCAACATAATAGCACGTGGATGGGTTGGAAGAGCAACAACAACATTTCACCAAAAAGGTGGCAAAGGGAGTCATAAAGAGCTTCATGTACTTACTCCTCTGTTTTATACTTCAATCTACATTGTTATCACAAGCAACAGTAGAAATATAATTACAAAAGGCAAACAAATAATAGATACGATTATTGGCATCAACTCTCTTGCAATTCTATTTTCAAGTCATACGCCAATGTATACATTGTCTCACTATAGTACTGCAATTCCATATTTGTGTAGATATTAAGGATGTTTTCTATTTGCATGAAACAATTTTTGGTTAAAATTTCAACATTTTGAACAAAACACCGGATTAATCGCTTCAAAATAGAAACTATTTCGCAAACTCATTTTAGTTTAGTTAGAAATGAACACATGAAATTCAAAATGATTACATATTATAAACAAACGTACCATATTTATTTAGTGTATATTTTCGATTATTTTGTGTGCGTATATTTGTGAAAATGTGTGAGCATGCATCACAAACAAATCAAATGAAACAAAAGCATTTAACCACATTCAAAATGATAAAAACATGGTAATGGCACCAAACGGAATTATTATTCCAAATTTGAAGCTAAATTTTGAATTAAACAATTACTTCGTGATGTTCAATGGTTTTGATGGGCCAGAATAGAAATGATATGCAAGAAATAATTATACGAACATGGTGATGTTAATTTGATGTGGACGCCATTTTAAAATGTTCTTGTGTGTTAGCAGTGTGTAAAATTTAGCATTGAACTAAAGCATAAACAAATGCAATTGTGAGGGAAAACAGAAAAAAGATAAAAATAATGGGGGGAGGGAGAGAATAAAGATATAGGTAAATATATATAAAGTTTTCCCCCACTTACCACGTACAATGTACCACGTACAGCGCATATCGTCGCGATCTATCATAAAATTTCAAAGATGTCTTAGTTTTATTAATTCTATTTAAATGAATAATTAATTCAGTTCAGATATCTAGTACGCGCGTTCAAAATGTGTAAGCAGTTAGCATTCACCTGAAAATGTGTGTGTGGAATCGTGTGCGAGGTCAAAATCAGGCAAATCGAATGAAAAAGAGAAGAGAAGCGTGAAAGTGTGAACGAAGAAAAGGAATAGAAATGATAATTTCTCTTACGCATATTCACATTCAATTTACATTGCTTTGAAATGTGTACCACTCTCTGTGTTGTACTTTTTTGCCATTGCAGTGTTTTTAGATCCATAAAATGAAACAATACTCTTGTTGGTAGATGATGTGCGTGCCGCAAGCTTCGTTAAACAGGCAAACACTTTCAACAGCAATTCACATTTACTACTAACCTGCCGACTTTTTCATCGCTTCAATTTATTTCTTTTTTTCTTCTTCTTCTTCCTTCGCTCTTTTTTCTTAATCAACACAAACGCGATCATATACCTTATGTTAGAGCTTTCAACAGCCAACCAAATCGGTACTCAACGCACGCACAAAACTTTACGCTATGGATGAACCGTACAATATTGAGGTACAGATGATGATAAAAAGTCAAAAAATGTAAAACGTCCTCTTTTCTCTCCCTTGGAAATATCGAAATCTGTGCGCCTTGGTTTTATTGTCGCTTCGTTCTGGTTTCGTTACTTTTTTTCCTTGTCTTCAGATACGCAAATCGTACGGATAATACCGCTTGTTCAGCAGGCGATTATTCCTTTGGCAAATATTTCATATCGCCTGTGAATAATTCACTGCATTGCCATTTCAATCTTCTTCTTTTTCTGTTTGTTACCAGCGAAAAGTTTTTCACGATTTGGCAGATGATGAACAAAACCCAGAAAAAAAATGGCCATCTCATCATCAATATCGCGATGTAATAGTCAAATTTACTGTGACGTACAGCTGAATATTTGCCCACATGTTATTCAAGGAGAATATTGGCGCTTTTTACCATTCATGTAGCTCACTTCGTTCGAATTATGTTACGATTTAAAGAGCAATGCAAACAGTGAAAGTTCAACTGCAGTCAATTTAAAATAATATTCTTCTGTTGACGGTGAAGTTTGATACAGCTATATTCAGAATGATTGAATGACTAAATGCCATCGCTTCATTTTATTGGCTTGACTTGGTGGCTATATATATATATATATATATACATATGTACACTTTGTGTTTTCGTATTCGCGCCTCAGTCTTACTTTTTTATGAATTCGCCAAAATTCGTGCGCTCCACAAAATGAGCGTATAAAAGTTGGTGCCTTTGTTGTTAAATGCGTAATGACATGCCGAAACGCAAAGCGTGTGTACATTACATTAAGCCATTCGAAGGATTTTCTCTAAATCGCAGCATTTTTGCCACTTGGTTTTTGGCATTGCTGAAAATATGTTGCTTCACACATTTCCTGATTTCTTCGCTTTATTCGCTTATACGAGCATTTGTTTACATTCACCCACTCTTTCTCTCCATATCTTTGACTCTGTATCTCTTTTCATTTCCAGTTAGCATCGTTTCTCTCGTTTTTTTTTTATTCGTGTTTTGTTTATTTACGGCGTTTTGTTGCCTTTTTTAGGATATAACTTTTTAATTCTTATCACTGGAGTTTCTTTCTGTGGGGACCCATTTTGTACTGTCACCCAACTGGCATACTGAACCATCATTTTTCGTCATTCTAATAAAAATTATTATGTAGATCACTTTTGCCGATCTAAATGTGTTTGCTCGTTTGTTCATATGCTATGCGCATTCACAAGCACACCAAAATTAACACGACCATTTTGATAAATCCGCTGAATGAGAATCGAGCGACGGGGTTGTTTTTCCAGATGCTTAAACAATATTCGCCTGTTGGCTGGCTTTATTTTATTTTACCCGAAACGCAACAAAATTGAGTTCTTGCCGTTGTCTTACAATTACGCCTTCAAGATATATTCCGTTTTTCTTCGAAATGCAAAGAAGATGGAGCAAGAAAGGGCGATACAGTATGCGATAGAGTATGTGGAAAAACGTATTGTATGAGAAATGACGGTGTCTGTGATTTTGTGTGTGTATATGTGTTTTTTATGTGCCACCATAAATAGGCTTGAAAATGTCATAGTCGCTCATGATGTTGATGCTGCTTCCCTTGCCGCCACTGCCGCCGCCGCTGATGATGCACAGAGCACAAGCGGATAGACCAAGGCAAATAGACGCTAGATTCTATACATGACACTTTTGTTGATTTAGGTGATAAATGTTAACCGTCTTCAAATTTGCATAATTTACAGATTTTCCAGTCACTTTTCCTTTCTAAGACGGTTAAATCTATACTATAGCTTTTAAAATTGGCGATCCAAGCGGAGGGGGAGTATTTCAAAATTTTCGAAATATATGGAAGGTGAATTCGTCTCCGAAAAATTAATGACCAAAAGAAGTCTTCACTTTTTCGCCTGAAACACCTAACAAAATCGACATATTTTTCCGAAATTTGTAAAGAGGTAATTTCTTAGTTTGTTCTACAGGAGAAGGGGAGTTAATACGACCTCACAGATCTCTGGTCAGAAGGTATGATCTGTATATATTTTTGATGGTTCGAAAACCATCTCAAAGATTTACTCAAATATAAAAACAACTATAAATAGAAGCAGCACACACAAATACTCTTTTCCATCGCTACCGTGAACCCATTTGATTTAACCGTGTTGTGAACACAGTCGAAGCTCAACCGGCGAGCTTTCTTTCATTCTCTCTCTATTTCTAGTTATCCAAATACAAGTGTTCAAGGGGAATTCCTCATTCACAATATTCACACAAATTCAAACGTTTGGAAAGTGTTAATTTCAAAGCATTTGAATAACTTGAAGTGGCAATGATCGAAACTCGTCTAAATTAATCACACCTTCTTGTTTAGGAAGAAAATTATTCTTTCAAAAAAGCTTGTTTTGATAGGAAATTAAGGAACTCTTCAAGAACATAGAGACGTATTTTGTACTTTTGTGAAAACAGACATTTATATATCCTTTTTCCACTAAATTGCTTTTTGTGATTTAACACAACACGCCACCCGATAAATTAAAGCTCAGGTTATGCTTCTCATTCAATTTAAAAGTGTAGATGGCAAGCATGACATATTTCATACTTATTTTGCTTACAAGATATAAAAAAATACCTTTTTATATGAAATTTCTTGTGTGAAATATTTTGAATCCAAAATAAATAATTAAAATTGGGTCGCAAACTCTTCCTGAACAAAAAAAAGAGGAAAAGAGTGAATAAGGGGAAAAAACAACATTTCCTCGCCCGAGCAATTTGTAAAATGTTATGTAAATATAAAGTAACAATAGTTGAAAAGTTTATTTATCAGAAATATTGTCAGGGACATGCAATCGCCTCCCATCCATACAAACGCACACAACTGAAAATGGAATAATAAATATGCATAATGTTGTTTCGATGAGGTCCTTCGGCTCATCAATTTCAGCAGCGTTCACCCCAATACAGCAGTTCTCCATATTGCGTAAAATGCCATAATTAAATGGGGCTGAGCTACCGAATTTGAAGTTTATGACGAGAGAAAAAAAACAACAACAAACCACAAGTATTCATTCGCAATTCAAATTCAAATTTATTACTCAGTTCACTTGGTGAGATATCGCATTTTCTCTATAAATGCTGTCGAAACAATCGATTCAGCTTGCGAAAAGCCTGATAGGCATTTTTGTGTGTGCTAAACAAAAATGCCAAAATATCCACCTCGCACATTTTCATTCAAAATGCATGCAAAGAGAAAAAAGAGTGGTCGAAATTGGAACATTTTTAGCAGGTACGCTGTTTTTTCTGTCTCTTTTTTTCAATTATTCGATGCCACACTTTCAAATCATACTCATCACAAATGGTTGGAATATTGTACGACAATTTAAATGAAATCTCTTTCACTCACGCCTTTTTGGGTAGCTAGCGTACAGATTCGTTATGTCATTGTCATTGCGACGAAATTTTCATACATATCCGTGTAAAATGCCAATCTACTTGGCGCTTATTTGTGAAACGTTCAGTACAATTGTAATTTAGAAAATAAACGTGGTAGACGTCAATGGAAATTGGTGAAAAAGAAAAAATTGTTCCTTTTGTACACTGGGTTAAATCAATACCTTTTTTACCTTGTTTTCACGATATTTTATTAGTCAAAAAAAATGTAAAAGGTTAACCACCAACGGAGTGATTTTTCTATTATCAGAGATACTAAAAATGGTGTTCGGTCAGCATTTTTATTTGTTTTTTTTTTTTTTTTTTTTTTCTTCGGGATGTTGAATTCGTTTTCATCGAATCACGTGTCAAACGGATATTTTGACTGAAGACCAAATATGAACTTTTTCTTTTGCTTGCGCTTTCAAAATACATTGTATAGCTTGCACACTGAGGAATGCTTACTAAAACTTGGTGTGAACACACCAGGAAGTAATGGAAAAAGCGAAAAAAATTCGATTCACCTTTTTCCATCAATCACATGCACAACTGTGGTTCTGTTGGCCACGTATTAACCATTTCATGTCAACTCATAGTTTTTAGTTTGAATTGGACAAAAGCACTTTTTTTTTTATTCCGTTTTGAGTTTGTCGAAAATGTCAAACGCTGCTTCATTTTTACTCAATTGTTGTTGGACAGCAACGCTCATTCTATTTCGACAACGCAGTCAAATGGAATTTTAAAAAGTCGGCCTTCGAAAAACTTATCAAATCAGTCAACGCAGGCAAAATTCCAATTTGCATTTTTGAATGATGCAAACCCACAAAACGGAAGAATGAGATTGAAATGGAACAAGTGAGATTAGTGTTGTTGATGTGATCTCTTTTGAAAAAGGGCAGCCCTGAGTCACATTTTTAATGCATACAGACGAGAAATCCACTATATCAATACGTGGCCACACTAACTTTGTTTAATTTCAATACACATGTGGTGCACGGTATGCTGTATGTATCATGCTAATACGTGTGTATACAATTTATGATACTGTGCATTGTATGTATATGTGTATGTGTGTCATAAATTGTGTTAATACAACATAAGTGTTTCGTATGTATCATATCGTAAAATACGTGATAGATTAATTAATAGCCTACTTAACCTTAAGCTCTTCTATAAAACTGCTCATTTTTGTAATGAAAATGCTAACACGATGAACAAAGGCGTCAACACATACAAACGCATAACCTTTTGTCGGCGAACCGAAAGTTTGGTGTGCGTGTGTTCCTTTTGTTAACGCAATTGCTGATTAACAATAGTTTTTCCGTTGGCATTTTGTTTGCAACCATTTCGCATAAATTTCAACACACTGAAATGTGATTTGTTGACGTAAAAATGGTTCCGTCACAACGAAAGGGAAAAGAGTTTTCTCTTATCAGAAGATAGGGGAATAAAATTAATCTGCAACTATTAAGAGAAATTGGCCACGTCCTTTCATAAAACCTAATGAATTACCACTTC
>NW_022197768.1:4519562-4543759 GCF_009176525.2 Contarinia nasturtii
CTTCTTTCCTTTCTGCTTGAATTTTGAATTGTCAAATACACAAGAATAGTTGAAAATCACTGTCAATTTCGTACATGAGATATCTTAAGTCATATGATTTCGAGCCAACGTCACCGAACTGTTATGAACTGTGTAGACTGTAGAGATTGGATATGCGGTGAATCTTTTGGTATGTTCGCTTATCAAACCAAATTGATACGATGTTTTTGTCATGTTACTGAATTTTCGCAACACATTCAAGCCCAACAATTTAAGTCCACTTTTGTTTTTGCTTGTCTCACCAAACAGCCATAGCAGTTCCATTCATTTGTTCTATACAGAGAGACAGAGTGAGTGTGTATGTGTGTTACGAAGTAGCAATGAATAGCATTTTGCTCGCATCGATGGTTCTGGTTTTGCAACAACAGAGATTTTCAAGCCAATAATAAACCACGAAAAGACAATTAATTTGCTTCATCAAATGAAATCGGCTTATCACCGAAAACTTCTGCATTACACGGACACGAACAATATTATCGCCTGGAGCTAAATTTTGACATTGTATTGTGAACATTCTACAGTGAAATAACTCAAGATAGAGAGGAACTGAATGAAGGGAAGCGAACGAATATCATCACGAAATTGGACTTGCACTTGTGTCAAAGAATCTTGGAAACGTGTGAAGAAAAAAAATAGAAGAAGTTTGAAACCCTGTGTATGATGAAGCCTTCCATAAAATTCAAAACAGTTTATAGTTAGCACATAAATACGCATATAATAGGGTTGCAGCATTTGCACAATGCTCTCAATTTAGAAAGTTGTTTTGATCAAGTTTCATGTAAACACAACATTTTGAAGCCATATCGACACTCTGAATTGATGTGAATAAAATGATTGTACAGCACAAGTGTGCATACCAATTAATTAAGACAAATATGTACAATGACATTATTATTTCCATTGTCGATTCTATTAATAATCTAGGTGGAGTCTTATAATATAGGTGTTGCTCATCACACAAAACCCAACTAACCATAGTTTATAATTTATAATGAATATCGGACGGTAAATTTTCTTTCAATTTCACATGCGACAATTCAATTAATTGGACGCGTGTCGAAATGGATCATTTGCGCATTTGATCCGATTTTATAGAGAAACATTCTATTTAAATTGCAATTAAATTTTAATAATGCACTCGAAATACGCTTGATTCAGACTCAATATATGCTGACAAAAAATATATTTGTGCATGAGGAGCCACGTGAAACAATAACAAACACCAATTGTTTTTTTACATATCTCTTTTTGAATAAATTCGAATTCATATAACTGCAATGAAAATCAAACATTGAAACGACAAACATATTGTGACAACTACACCATGGCTCTATTTTGCTGATCAATGTTGTGCCTCGAAACCAAAATCGCACTGCAACGCACTATATTTTCAAATAAAATTATTCTCGTGTTTCAATTCAGTTCTTGTGTCGAAATGCATCACCCATTTATGTTTTCATCGCTTGTTTTCATGTTCAGATCGTTTCATGCCACCCACATCATATTTTTTCTACATACATTGTTGAATTTCGGATGGATTTTAGTGTTTCACAGTGGATGGTGCTGGCATGATTCATACTTTCGAAAGTAGCCAACTAATCGAAAAATCATTTGCGTGTTTAGCATTATCTAACTAACAACTAGCCACTAGCGATATAATAACACTTTGTAATGGAAGTATAAAGTAAAAGAGCAAAGATGAATTTTTTCAAATGTGCAGCACATGAAATATTTAGGATAACTGAATTCAGCTTGCCATACGTGCTTACTACTAAATGTGTGCCCTTGAGTCTTGTGTAGAATTGCTTATTTTTACAGACAATGAAAATCGAAACAAGAAAAAACATACGACCAAGAAAAATGCTAGATATAAAGAAATAGGAACATTTATTTTCCTTCTTATTTGTTTCTGTCCCTCACACACTCTCTCACTCTCTCTCTCTCTCTCTCTCTCTCTCTCTCTCTGCGTGTGTGTGTCTTTTTTGCTCATTCAATCGCAAAGAGAAATTGCAAGTTGTTCTAATTCTTTGCTCGCTGACTATCATTCGGATTTTTATGACTGATAATGTCGAACATAGATTTCCATTTAACGCTTTGATTATAGAAATTTTATTGTTAAACACATTGTCAGCAGTTTCTGTTCATCTGCATAAGTACTAGGTCAATGAGTGACGATTTTTATGTTTTCCCGCTCTCACTTTTGCATGGTGGGAATGACGAGAAATGAAAAATAACGAGTCGCAGACAACAAAAAAAAAAAAACACAGAGAGAGATACACTGTATTCCATATTCGCATATAAAATAAATACGATTAAGCCAATCGATCAAACTTTATTTCATAGAATGGAATTTTCGAAATTCATTTCAAATTGTAAACATTCACATGCGATATTCGACAGCATATTGTTGTGCACACAGAATAAATGGCAAAGTACTCAACTCTAGTATGCTCTGTATTATGTGATGTATGAGTATTTGAAATGATTTGTCTCTGTTCGAGAATAAATGAGATGAGAGAAAAAAAATGTCGAGAAAATGCGCATAGCAATGATAAATATATTTTTTTTTATTTTTTCCATTATTTTCGCAACTCCTTATTGTAATATGAACTTAATACTCACGTTAGTTTTAGATGTAAATACACTTCGGATAGACAGAAACGCGTGCGTGTATTTACCCGTCAGTTGCCTTCAGCTAGATGCTAAAATAGATACATATATCGTTTGTACAAGTGTTTAATCAAATGGAGTAACGAAAATCATAACGATTCGCTTAAAATTGAATATTTTTTTAAAAATGAAAATAACGTAAAAACGTAATTGAATCAAGTTGAAACATAAAATCAATACAAATTGAATTTACGAATCGACAAAAACGCGCGATACCAACCACAATTTTGAATTATAAATTATTAATTCACAGCAACGCTTGTTTCGTCTATCGAAATGTACTGATGCCTTGCATGCAAAGCACAGTAAAGTATCATATCCAAAAAAGGAGTAATGTCTACATTATATTCTTTGCTTTTTATTTTTACTCTGCAATGCCCAACAATCTGAATAGTATGCTTCAATATAGACCAATTGATATATATGTGGTCTATACTCTCAGAAAACTCAGATGTTAAAATTCAAAGTAATCAGAGAAAAATGCCATTTTAACATGGGGGTATTTTTTCAGAAGATTTTATATGCCAAAGCAGATGGACCGAGAAACAGAGGAAGACCCCGTAGACGTTATTTGGATTCGGTTAAATGTGACTTGGATGTTAGAGGGTATGATTGGTGTAGAGAAACTCAAGACCTGGCTCTTGATAGGGAAGTTTAGAGAGGAATTGTAAGAGGAATTTGAGTCTAATCGTTTCGTAAAAGAGCACACACCGAAAGGTACAATCGGTCTATAAATGATTGTTGTTGTTGTTGTTGGTATTTTTCACATGTTAAAATGCCGTTTTACCCGCCAAGAAATTTGTTGGCGGGTAAAACGGCATTTTAACATGTGAAAAATACCCCCATGTTAAAATGGCTCTGATTACTTTGAATTTTAACATCTGAGTTTTCTGAGAGTATACAGTACTATATTATATTTTGTGCATTTTGTATTCAAAGTGAATATAATGCTCACCAATGAACTCACAATACCGTGTACCGAAAGTTATTAATGTACATAGAGTGAGTTATCATGAATTCCATCAACGTTCAATTTTCAATGCTACACGTGCCGTCGTCGAATTCAATATACTTATATACACGTATATTCGTTGTGAATCCTCCATCAAAAAATTTGAACGAGTCATTTAAATAAATAGATGCTATGATGCGTTTGGTGTGTATGCTAACGAAATACCAAATGCATTTCCAATGTTTATGTTAACAATGCAATTAGTCTATTTTTCATGGAAAGAATTTTTCCCAAAAAGAATTGTTTTACTTGTTGTGTTTTGCAATTTTATGAAACAATTTTCGACGAAGAGAAAATAACTTATTTCCATTTCGTTAAAACTGTCCCTTTCACCGAAACGAAAAATTCCATCAGAATCAAAGTAATGCAAAAATTGCATAATTAAACATTTAAATCTATCAAATTACCAATGCAACTTCATTATCGTCGGTGTGATAAAGTGTTTTTGGTATTGTGATTCATTAAATTAACAGCATGATCTGCTTGTGCTTGTTTGTGCATTGATGAAACACTTTGATGTTTACTGGTTGTGTATGCGTGTGTATAAATATAGACATTCACAAGTAGTCATCATCATCATCACACTGTTGCTAACAAACAATGGAATGAATGCACATTGTTTTCGATCCAAAGATCATTAACGCAGAGATGCCTAAAGTTTTTAGTAGATTCGGTGACACATTGTAAATGTCATGCTGTCACCTATCCAGTGGATTTTCTACTTCACATCGCATTAAACAATGTGACAAAATGTAAGAGACGCTAAGATTTTGTAACTGGGTGAACTTTTTTCCTCTTGTGTGTCACTTGACAATTCAATTCTTTTGTATTGTAAGACAAGTGTTGTGTGTGCCTTGGCTAATGCGGTGTATTCGTATAGTTCATTTTCGAGCTTTAGCTCGATAAATTGGGGCGTAACATTTAATGCCTTTAGCTCAATACCGACTGCACACTTTTATGTTCGACACTGTGTTTATGCGATTTTATTTTTTATCATCTCTTACTTACCATTCACATCGTCATCGCTATTGTCAATCTAGCTATTGGCATAATTGTGCTCAAAGTAAGTAGTCAGACTCAAGTCTATGATACAGTATCACCATCATCAACAACAACCATAAAAATACAAAAAAATGTGTAAAAAGAAAGTACATCACCAGAGGATTATAGCGGAGAATACACCAATAAAACAAGACACGATCAAAATGAATATCGAGTGATGTTGAAGTACAATTATGTGATTTAATGAAGCGATATTCAATTGTAGTTTAAAAAAACCGTTAAAGTTTTACCTCAATTCATTGTTTGAGCCTATCAGACATTGTGCATATAGTTTGAATGAGAAAAAGCGACAGCAAGAAAGACAAAAAGATGGAACGGATATTGAAGTGGAACTGAAAGCGTAAAAATTGAGCTAGAAATGTCAAAGGACGACGTAAATTAAAAAAAAGTTTAAAACTTTACATAAATTTTCTTTCTCGATTTGTTGTTCGTCAGTTGAAGTTGTCAATAGTTTTTAATTTGTGTGCGAACGTAAACGGAAGCGTAAAAGTTCCAATATCTCTTATTCGCACCAGTTTTCTCGAATCAAACACATTCTTTTCTCTTTCTCTCTCTTTCTCTATGTTGATCACATCAATAAGCAATTAGCCAATTCCAAGTGCGGTGCTATTGAGCGTATATGAATAGCACTTGAATGGCGAGGCCCAAATGCAGACATACTAGAAAACAAAAGGCGAACATTTTGCACTCAAGCTGAAGTAGAGAATTGTTCGTAGGTCGTCACGGTTTCGCTCTCTATGCAACCCCAAAATGAAGTGGAAATTGAAAAAAGCAGCTTTCATTGACTCAAGAAAAATTGTAAAGTTCATTTTTGATTTCTTTTTTTGTTCTCTTTCTGCAACAAATTGCGCTTCTTCTCTCTATGCTATTTTCCGCTCTCCAACACTTACACCAATTTTTCCATATTCTATTCTGTTGCCATTCTTCTTTTCATCTGATTATATCTGGGGCTTTTTTTTGTTCTGTTGCGGTGCAGACTTCCTTTTTTCTTCTTTACAAATTGCACTAAGTGACAACATTGCCGCAACCCAAATATACCATGTCCACCATTCACGCCACGAAACTCCAACAAATCTTGCCCCGAAAAAGTCAAAGTTCATTTTGTTCGACACATTAATTAGAGAAGGTAGCAACGTCGTTTTGTGTCTCTGGTCAACTTTCGAAAATACTCATGCGGTAAATGATTGTTTCGAAATTAAGCACTAATTACTTACTTGATCTTAAAAATGAAAACAAAAGTATTCGACGAATTTAAGTAGATAGATCGGGCGCACTAGCCTTTCGACATTTACAGATAAATTAATTTTATTTTATTTAAATGTAATTAAAGCACAGTCTAGCAACCAAATCACAGCGGATGGAGGTTCATGCGAGTGGGCGGTGATAAGTCGTTTCTCAATATAAACACGAAATTTTAAAATCTCAATCCAGAAAGCCTTTCACCACGATTAATGTATGGTTGGAAAGTCCTTGGACCATAGATTGAGAGAAAATGGTTCAACTTTTAAAATTAGTCCAATTGTATCTAAAATATGAAAATTCACAACAAACGGAAAAATTTTAACGGTTTACCCCGACAGCGGTTTTTTTTATTTGATAGAAGTTTCGGTTATTCGGTGGACAACTGTATCGCTAAATTTGTCAGACATTTTTCGAACCGACATCATCTAAATTTCACAGCTAACACACGAATAAACAGGAGCACGCTGACGATTTTGTGTGCCCGTATCTATTGCAAATCTTGCATTCAATTCACCATTCATAGCTGCTTGTTCAAATTTTGCAATACGTACAAACCAACAGAACCGGAATCAGTGTATTAGTGCGTTGTTTGATAGAGCCGTTTGCTAGAATCGCTTTGAAAAATTTTCTGAAATCAAAAACACAGGCTTAAATGTAATACTGTTGCCCGCCGGTGCTATTATTTCAATTATCAAAGAATTTTCAAAAGTAAATACAGCAGCTATTGTTAAATTGTCAATTGTTTTATAATGCATTTTTAATGGATGTTTCAATCCATGGAATGCAATTTGACATTAATTTCAAGAAGTTTTATTAAAGTAGACGAAAAAAATACAAAAAAAATTTGCTTTAGAAAAGATCAATTCATATTTTAATTGTGGCACAATTTTGATGGATCCATTGGATGGTTCATAAAAATGTTTGTTGTCTACAAAACTATTTAGAATAAACTTTGTCTTCATTTTCCAATATATGCCATGAGAATATTATTTCGTTCTACTTTGTCAACTTCATAACAGTTTTACTACAAATTTCTAGTCGTAAACATCTCGATCAAATAAATCAAATTAAACTATGCGTGGAAAAAAGGGAGCAACGATATTCAAAGTATCTCATAAATTGAGTTTTAAATCGTCCATTATCTGCGGCATATATAATTTTTATTCATCCGCACAAATAATTATACATTTGTCTATTCGTACATTTAACAAATGATTGCGCGATAAAAATGTTAACTCGGTCACTGAGTTTTATAAAAAAATATTGATTTCTTTTGGAATAAGATGAATTATAAATACAAAGACATTTTATAGTTAATATTGCGATGTTACATCCAATCGCACAATAATAAAATGAAGCTCATCTGATGAATTTTCTCTTCGATTTGATATCCAATTTCATTTTTTTTTTTTTTGGTTTCTGTGTCTTCAAAAAAAATGCTGCCTAGCATTATTTGTCCATTTCCAAAAAGATTTTCGAAAAGTATTCCAACATTTTTATATGCTCCCTCTCGATGCTCTACAAGACAAAAGTCTTTTATAGTATTGTCCTATCGATTAAGCACATTATCATTAATGTCGAAATTCGAATTTGTCATATCGAAAAGTGGCATTTTTAATCGAACCATATTTATTGATATTTCACATTTCTTTTTTCTCTTTTTTTTTGATATATCACCCAATTGCTTTTATTAGATACACGTGCACACCGAGCTGTCTCATTTATTATAAATAATAAGTGGCACACAGAGTACTACCGTAGTACTACTACGTGTTTTCTATAATTTTTGAAATGGATATATATATCACTTAGTGCATGTTAAAATCTTCTTTGAAATGCTCTCATGAAATCGATCAAATTAAATTCCAAGTAGCCAACTTTACAAAAATTCATTTGAATAAATAAAAATAAAATGAAAAATTCAATCGATAAAAGACATTTGTAATCCCAATGAAATTTCCCAAGCATAATTCAAAACAAAAATGAAACATTTCATGATAAATTCCTCGGGGTAGAAATGGGAGTTTAATGGAAGTTTATAATTTTTCATCAAATTAAATTATGATGGAAAATTCAGGCGCAACTTTATTTAAAATAAAATTTTATTTGGTGATGCTGCTTAATGTATTTCTTGGTAAATGTGTTCTTGGCATGCTTTGGCGCATAAAAATCAGAGTATCATTAGTTGCTGCTGCTCAGCATATGACTGAGAGCTGAGTAATGCTGAACTCGTACGGCTAACGCATACGAAACGGATGCAAGATACATATTCCCCTTTCGCTTCGTATGGGCTGCCGTTGACGCTATTGCCGCTGCTGTTTCACTTACGCGTAAAATAACACGGCATCAGCGGTAACACACTATACCAGCGAACATACGAAGTGAAAGCAAGAGATGAGATGCGACTTGCTGTTTTTGCTCTCAGTCTCTCATATATTCTTCTTCACTTCGTATGTTCGCTGGTATTGTGTGTTACCGTTGTATTTTACGCGTAAGTGAAACAGCAGCGGCAATAGCGTCAACGGCAGCACATTCGAAGCGAAAGGGGAATATGTATCGTGCATCCGTTTCGTATGCGTTAGCCGTAGGAGTTCAGCATTACTCAGCTCTCAGTCATATGCTGAGCAGCAGCAAATAATGATACTCTGATAGACACCTTATTACCTATTTCAGTTCACAATTTAATATAATTATCAGGGAAAAACTTGAATTCTTGATGGTATTCATACTTATCTACTAGTTTGCGCTTTTCTGAGCCACTCACTTTATCTTTCTATCCGTTCACTTCTTTCGATGTCTGTTTTTTTTTTGTTTTCATGTTTGAGTCTATGTAGAATGTATGATGTTTTATATAACGGCAGCGAGTAGCAATAAAAATGTGTTAGACATGTATAAAATTACTGACGCTGTCACGCGTAATAGATAGAGTGATGACAATAATGATGCAACACTTCACACATACACTTACGGTTATGCTTTTCTCTCTTTGCAATTTTTTTTGCTCTTTATTTTAACTTTACGGTTTTTATATAACATTTTTATGTTGATCGTTCTATTTTTTATCGTTTGCCCTTGTTCACACTTGCTTCTGTTAGTTTCTATATATTTTTTTGTTAATTTTGTTTTCTATGTTTCCGAAGTTGATATCATTGAACATAAACGAACTGATGGAATCTAATCAAAGCTCATTTTTCTTGATTTATTTTGTGTTGTTATATGCATAATATTTTGCACTCTCTCCATTTATTCGTATCGCTTTCACATTTCACCATTTTTATCAACTCACAGTCATTTCCTCTTCAATGTTCTGTTCATGAGTTGTTGAAATGTTGTTCGCTATTTATGGCTGAAATATTGAATGAATTGAGTGATGATTCTTGATTTTAAGTCACATTTTTTTTTTGCAACACATCCGAGTGAACATCTTACCAATGTTCGACAAAGTGTATATGTTTGCTTTTTGCAAAGTAGGTTTGAGTGAACGTGTACAAACTTTCCCCAACGTCTAAGATTTTCACTCGGGCACTTTGTTAAATACCAACTTTGAACTATATCTGTGTGTGTTTGTGCGGGTATTTGTACAACAGATTGAGTATGTGTGCACGTGGCGGATGTAGAACATTTATTTTCTAAGCTCATTTATATTGCGACATATTGTTTTCCGTCGTCCAAATCTTCAAGGCTATCAATCATTTTTCAAAACGACGGAGCAAACCACATCACTGCATTAATCTATTCTGATAAGGACATATTATTAACTATTAGGCATTCTTATTGTTGGCTGTAGCAATGTTGCACGATACTTCTTAAACCGAATGAATTATCTTTGTTTTGTAAAGCATCTTATTGATACATATGAATGTTTTATGAATTAAAGCTTTATCGTCCCATTTGCGTTGAATACATTGAGTGTGCCAAAAGTCATTATTGTTATGTAAATTTCAATTAAATATAAGTCAAAAGTAAACATTGAATGACAATGGACGCTTTAGTTCTTAGTAAACTTTGTATTCTCGGAACGTTTAATACTTGTTTTCTCATCATTTATCTCTTTGGAAATGGCGAAATTTCTTCAATGTTGTTTGGTATCTGTTGATTAATGTGTTGATTCTTCGCTACTTTTTTTTATCGGATGGGCTTATTCAATATATCATAGGTCCTATATAGAAATTTAAATATACATCAGCGCTAAATATTCATGATTTAAACTAACACACACACATATTCGAAAAATTGTCAGCATCACCGACAACCGAACTATCAACATCGATAGATAACAGTTTTGGTTTAACCTCAATACCATCTGAAATGCCATCGTCGCATTTGTCATTGAATGGCAATGCAATTGCTTCGATGCTATCATCATCAAAGGTTAATTCACAATTGATGCCACATTCATTGCATTCATCGAAATCAAATGATGCAATTCATTCGCACGATCTAGCAACAATTACATCGAATCGAGCCTTACAACACTTTAACATTGATGAATATTACGTTCCCAACGATGATCGTAATAATGTTATGGGTAAGCTACGAAAAAAATGATCCCCGCAACATGTCCAATATTAAATTCTATTTTCAAAACACTAATAAACCCCCAATCACCAACATACACACACACAAATACACATATAAAATCCGCTTGAACTTAACACACATTAACTGTACATCATATAGTGTGTGATCCCAGCATTTGAAAAACACATGCATTTGACAACATTATATGAAAGACTGACATGAACCCCCATTGAAATACGGATTACAATTAATAGTGAATGGTTATTGCTTGAATGTTTTGAATTTTAATCAGCCCTATTTTAGATAATGTTTACCAAAATGCTTGAACAATAATTATGTGGCTGTGTGTATTTCAACCCGAAAATGCCATGTATCTATTATGCAAGTACAAGCAATCCAATTCCTTGAATGAAAATTATTATGAATAGCCCTGGTCAACAATTTCAGAAAGTATCACTTGTGATAAGTGTGAATTTGAAGTGTTAATTTGTTATCGTTTGTTGTTGACGTTGTTGTTGTTGTTGTAAAATGTCGACTTTGAATTTACCATATTCACATGTTATTATACTAGATTGTGTGTGAAGCCCATTTATATAGTATGATGGAACATATCCTTATTTGCATATCGAAATGACGAAAAATATCTCTATATACATTGAAAAATAAATAAATGGATTATGTCCTGTGTAAACATTACATCCCAACTATTTTAACCCGAATTAGTGTGCATTAAAATAGTCAATTATAATAACGCAAATACGGCATGCAGCATAAACCAATGAGATGACATTTGCTTTTTTAAATTTTAATGTCAAACTCATTTCCAGCTTTCCAATTCGAATCATATTGTTTAGTATAAACTACTCGTAAATAAACCGCTTTGGATATCATACAATCCTTTAATTGTCGGCTCAATATTTAAATAGAGATCCATTCAAAACCCTCACAAATTCCATAGTATTATCACATTGAGTTATCACTCATTTTCGTTTCCGTTTTTTTCTTTTTTTTCTTTTTCTGGAATCGTTTTTGTTTTATTTCAGGTATGGCCACTAAATCAACAATGAACCGGCCGCAATTTAGTCAAAGCATTTCTCAACAAGGATTTTTCTCGACATCACGCGATAGCATATCACCGCAATGTCCAACACGTACGTCACACACACATGTATCGGCGACCGCATCCGAAATGGATTTGTCACGGAAAAATCGTCGAAAAGAACGTGGCCGTTTGAAAGCTGGCGAACAACCGTTGCTCGATTCATGGAATCGAACCGGTGCACGCGGTTCAACGGTAAATACATTGGGCACAAATGCATCAAGTAATCATTTGGGGACAACATGTGCACCACCCGGTGGCTGCAACGGAACTGATCGGTATGTTGCATATTGTACACACATGTTTGCCGATTTTTGCTATCACTATTATTTTGTGGTGGGAAAAATTAAATTACCATTTATACACATACACCAATATTTTGAACTGTATTTCCAGGTTCGGTCGACGATCAGGTTGTTCAACGACAGCATCAGCATCGGTGCGACAGCGACATTCAACCAAATTTGTATTTGATCCAGCTGGCCGTTTGTGCTATTATTGGTCAATGGTTGTATCGTTGGCCTTTTTATACAATTTCTGGGTGATAATCTATCGGTTTGCATTCCAAGAGATAAATACACAGACAATTATTGTGTGGTTTTGCTTAGACTATTTTTCGGATTTTCTATATTTAGTGGATATTTTATTTCATTTTCGTACCGGTTACTTAGAGGACGGTGTTTTACAAACAGACTCAACAAAATTACGACAACATTATATGAATTCAACGACATTTTATATTGATTGCTTGTGTCTGTTGCCATTAGACTTTTTATATCTATCGATCGGTTTTAATTCCATACTACGATCATTTCGTTTAGTGAAAATTTATCGGTTTTGGGCGTTTATGGATCGCACCGAACGACATACAAACTATCCAAATTTATTTCGATCCGTTGCCCTAATACATTATCTACTGGTTATATTTCATTGGAATGCATGCCTATATCATATAATCTATAAAAATAATGGATTCGGTTCGAAAAACTGGGTGGTATTCCATGACTCAGAATCGGCCGATGTGGTGAAACAGTATCTGCAAAGTTATTATTGGTGTACGTTAGCATTAACAACGATCGGTGATTTACCGCGACCACGATCCAAAGGCGAATACGTATTTGTCATTGCTCAGCTATTGTTCGGTTTAATGCTATTCGCAACGGTTTTGGGACACGTTGCAAATATTGTGACATCGGTTAGTGCTGCTCGAAAGGAATTTCAAGGTATGTAACGACACAAATTGACTATTATCTCTTCCTTTCTCCTGTATTTTTTATTCAATATATAAATGTACATTGTACATCTTGGTGAATTTCATCGAGTGCAGATTGCTTCTGTTCTGTCTTTGGGTTTTTTTCTTCTTCTTCTCGATTCGTTTCTTCTTCTATTTTTTTTCATTGCTTTTTCATTGGGTTTTGACTTTGTCAACATTGTTGTACGCGTGGATTACCAGTGCGGCGAACCGCATTAAAAGTAATAAAACACAAACTACGACTACATCGTGAAACCAAATAGACGGTTAAACTTTGCTTAAATGTCTAAGAATCAAGATTTAAGTAGTAGATGTGTTAAAACTACTTTGTTTACATTGGCATGCCATCAAAAGCACGAACACGACTATGTATACATAATTCAGACAACTGAGAAAATGAAAAAGTTTGCTCATCTTGAAGTGAAAATGTTTGCAAGTCGCTGCACGATTTAGAGCAGTGCAGCAATACACGTTGCATCATTGTCAATGTATTCATCTGCCATCGCTTCTGATGTGCTATGATGGTCGGTGTGCTTCTTCATTCTCTTCTCACATTCCTCTCTTTCAATCCAGTTATATCATTTTATTCAATCAATAGCATCCGAATGAGGGATGGAGGATGAAATGAAGACGTATTCGATCACATTTGTAGACAAATATCACTTGAATTCGCTTCAAATTGCTGTTGTAAAACATTGAATTATTTGCAAACATCAGATTGTAAAAGAAGTTGACAGCACAAAATATTGCTTGAGCGTATGGAAACTGTGATCATATAACAGTAACAGCAACAACAAAGTAAAAAAAAAAAATAAAGTGATAAAGCAAGAGAGAAAAAAAAATCGATGTTTTGATTGAAGTTTTGAGATTAAGTAAAAAAAGCGCGCGAATACACAACATTGAAAAGCGATTTATGTTCAACTGCATCAATTCTCCCTTCGCCATCAAATCGAATACAATATACAGTTGGATCAAAACAGATGTGTTCGGTAGACATGACATAGTTAGGAGCGCATCGCCAAATGCATCTCGTTCACACTAAAAAGTGTTACACTGTATGCGGTTTCAGAAATGATGAAGTACATAAACAATATCAAGAGAGTGTGAGAAGAAATTGGAGGAACCAAACCAAAACAACAGCAACACAAATTGGTACAAAACCAAATAATTATTTTCACCCAACGCGTTTGAATTTCTATTTATAGAAAGCTCCAAATAAAATTACAAGCGCCATTTAAAATGGGTTGAATTTTGTCTTGCATACAAACAAGAGCTGTCTTAATCAAAAAGAAGAATGGTGCACACAAATAAACGAGCACTTGTATGTGCAATATGCATATACATGGCAAACGAATGTAAGAGGAGTGCCTGCACAAAAGCACCATGAATATCACACAATACGTTTTATTGTTTGACCGGCGAAAAAAAGAAGAAGAATGGCAGAGAAAGAAACTGCATATTGTATACATGCACGGATAGTAATATCGATAAATTTTGTGGAGTTTTCAAAAATGAAGAAGAAAAATCGCAAGAAAAAAACGACGACAGCGGCAACGCGGATGAAAAGAAGAAAAAGAGAGTGAAACCCGTAACTTAATATTCGTTTTCTTACATATATTTTTTGTTGTCGGTGCTTTTTGTCGTTGTGTATTTGCCGCATTTTCGGTCCCCCATCTTCGTCTTCATATTCATCTTCAATTTCAACTCTAACTGAATGGTGAAAACGACAAGTTGAAAGCGTGTGCGGCATCTTACCATTCAGCTAAACATATCACTGTCAATGCTCACATACAATGAGTGGGAGAATGACAAAAAACACAAAGAGATAGAAAGAGAATACATTGCTGAAGGACAAAATAAAGTCAGCAACAATATTTTAACTATATATTCTATACTAGATGAAGTGAATTTGATTCGTTTTTATTTTCTTTGATTGCCATTGTTACTGGCTATGTGCTGTTTGCTGTTATAATATTATTATTCGGTTTAGTTTTGTTCAAATGCATTATGCTACTACTCTACTAGTCATCATCATCACCATCACCATCATTACCCAACAAAGTTATTATTAAACAAAGATTGAGAATGATTATCGAATTTTGTGCGAAAAAAAAAAACACCAAATATGGATCATTATTATTACGTCTCTTTTCCTCTTAATGTCGTTTTATGCGGTAGTTTTTTATTCAATAAAATCGTATATGTTCGTATTAATTGAGCCAAATGCAAAACATCATTGGCAACGAACGAATGAATGAATGAAATAAACGGTTCGTTGATAAAACTCTCTCGATATATGCACTTATCGCAAGCTTTCGCGTTCTACTTTTCAAAAAGAACATTGTCTCCGCGAATCCAGTGCTGGAGCTGAGCATACAACGCGTTAGCGTTTTATGGAATTTATGTTCTATTTATAGATGTTCTCTGTTCAGTTTGTTAATTTTCTTTTTTTTTTATCTTGTCTTCCTGCACCAAGAAAAAAAAGAAGAAAATTTCTACGCAAATCCATTTGTATATACAAGTTTAAAACTATCATGACTTAACGTTCGTCTTCAGAATAAAATTTCTAAATATAAGCTCTAAATTTATATATTATTTCCATTTGTCACTCTAATTTTGTGATCATCCAAAAAGTTGACAGTGATGTTGCAATTTGGTTTCAAGCACAGTTAATTTATGATTTGCCATTTTTCTACTTAATTTTTTTTTTTTTTCAATTCTTCATCTTTGTATAATCTTGAAACGCATGAAATGTGTACGCTGATGAAAAATCATAATTTATTTTTTTTATTCATTTCATTTTCGTTGTTCGTTGTGCGTTTAGGATTCAAACCATGTACAATCGTGCTTCATTATGCCCTCAAAACATGTTCTTCAGTGGTACAGGAAATTAAATTAAAAATTTAACACGTACTCTCCGTGTCAAGTTTGTGTGTTAGTTTCAACTTGTTTTCCCATTGCTACAAGATGTGCGCTTACTGCATTTCATTTCTGAGGCGCTGTTCATTCGTTTAATCGTAAATAGTGATGAAATTTGGCTTGACACTTTAATTGAATCGAGTAAATTCGCTAAAGATTTTCGAAAATGTGCTTTAGCCGAGAATCTCACGAATAAGTCATGTGCTATTTGCTCCAACGTGTTTGGCAGCCGTTGTGGTACTGATACAGACCTCTCAAGATTATGTGGAATGCCGCATCACTCACTACATATACACGCTCGTGCTCGCTCGTTCATGGTTCAAATGAAAGATGAGTTGCACTCACATAAAAGAGACGCACCATCACCTCCACTGACTCCGAAGCTTTCAATGATGTGTTCTTCCTGTTCTGGTTCGCTTCATTATTCGCCCATTTTTCTTCTTCTTCTTCTTTTTAAATGTATGTGTTCATAAGTGTTTTATGTTTTTTTTTGTGTGTTTCCGTTTGTTCGCTGTGATTTTATTCTTTATTTTTCATTATTATTTCCTGTACTGACGTTGTCATTGTTGTTGTTGTGGCTTGTTTTCCTGTTGTCATTGTGTTTTCAGCCCGGCAGAGAATCTAGGCTTCTATCATTATGGGCTGCCGCTGCAATATCATTCTTTTTTCCAACGTAATGAGCTAATGATGATTCGTATATCGCTTTAATGTTACTGCCAAATTCTCATGCTAAATTAACCACTACGGTTTGTAGCTATTGTATTTTCAACATTCGGCTTTTCACTTTTGCTGCTTACACTTGAATATCACAGAAAACTGTATGCCTCTGCATATTCTTTCGCTTTTTTATCTTCTTTTTTTCTTTAATTTTCACACTTGAACCAAACAACAAAAACAATCAAACATTGCCACGCACTTTCTGACTACACGAAAAGGGAGCAAACAAGCAAAATGAATGAGGAGAGAACAAACAAAACGAAAGAAACAAAAAAATAGAAGGAAAAACAAACGAAAACCGAATAGAAAACGTAACATTCAATTTGATGTATTGTTGTGTGCTCCTTTGGCGAAGTGTTAAATATGCTCGATATTATAAAGAGAAAAGAAAGTGGCAGCTTCAATGGATCTACTGAAGCAACAAGAATCCAACGAACGAAAGACTGTACGAACAAATAAATATGTGTGCACGTGTGCAACAATAAGATGCGCAAAAAGATAGAGAGAGAATGAGAAAAAGAATGAAAAAAATCTCTAATGATGTTTACATTGTTATATTTTTTCCGTGTATTGTAATTTTTGCTTCATCCCCTTAGCTACTTCGCACTCGATGTTTGCCTTCGAGCATCACATTTTACACTTTTTGCCTTATGGCTGCAACAACGATGTGAAAATAAATAAAGAAAAACTCCATCCAATGACTGGTTTCTTTTTTTTTTGTCTTTACACCAGAAACGATATGTGTGCACGAGATAAAGATAAACATGTTTTTTGAACAAAAAATTCACACCAGACGACGCCGTTGTCGTCGTCATTCGTACTCACTTCACCTCACGTGTCGTGGTCTCACATCCATTAGTTTTGTGTACAATCTTTTGCATTATTTTGGATTTTTGTGCTTAACGCCGAATTTTCGCTTGTTCATGTTTTTCATGTCGATTCCTTAGCGAATTTTATATATCTTGTAAACATAAATAAAATAACGAAAAAACTTCTATCGAGGTGAAGAGCGAGTGACGAAACCAAAATGCAAGCAACTCACTTTCTGATATCAATTTTTCAAAGAAACTTTTCGAAAGCTCATTTCAATAACTTTACCACGGTATGCCAATTTGTGTCAAGTGAATTTTTACTGTTTTTTAAAGCTCATATTTTGGAGACACGTGGACACATTTTCAAATTTCATGTTTTTTTCTTAATCAATGAACGACTATAAGCGGAATATTCAATTTATGAATGATGCGACAAATCAAAGTATTTTAAAACGGGCCAAGTTTGAAATTTGATGATATCGCCAACCCATGTTCTTAATCGATAGCTTTCCAACCATACATCAATTGAGGCGAAAGGCTTTCTATTATAATTTGTGTATGTATTACGAGTCGACTTTTCACCACATTAGGGCGGTTTCGTCACTTGATGTGATACCTTAACTGGTTATCCTTATATCAAATTCGAGAACGATATGCTCAACGCCCTCGCCATATTATATATGTGAATTGAATTCATGTTAAATGTAAGCTAGTAACTGTACTGATAGGTTGTAGTGAAGTATTTTATCCAAACACCTGCAAAAATTGTTTACTCGCACGAACAGTCGATTATCAATTATTTATTTGGATATTTGTTGCGGCAATCATCACAACCACAGTACATACATATTATGTTGGTCTTCGTGTTTTTTTGACGTAAACGTGCACAGGGTCTGTTCACCTTAGGTAATAAAGAAACGAAAAAGACGCAGATTATTTCAACGTGAATAGAAACCAAAGTACAAAATCACAAAGATACGTCATTCTATTGCAGCGAAACGCCTCAGGTTTTTGTTATAAATGTGATGCTTTTACAAAACTTTGCGACTGGAATTTGTACAAAAACGAAAGAAAAAAAAATCGAAAAAATTCGCTGCCCGTAAACTTTTCTTCAACCAAACCGAAAATATATTTATGTTCTCACTTCAAAATGTACACTTTAGCATATCTAATTAAATGTTGTTTTGCTGCTTTTGTGGTGACAGAAATGGCGGCGGCTACAGCGACAACAACAATCAATCTGGATTATTTCAAGGATTTTCTGTGCTTCTTTGAAGAGAAGAAGAAAGAAAGAAAAAACGTTCGCAATTTATTTATTCATTTTATTAATGCCAAGAAAATTTCATTTAACATTCGCAGACAAGTGCGAAGCTTTTGAAATTGTTGTTCGTTTTTATTTTCTTCGGTTGAAGTATGCAAACATGATGCAGAATAAAATCAAATAAAATGCCACATCGATGATTATACATTATCGATAGCTAATCAATTTTGTGTTTTATACACATATTGCTTTCAAAATTACAAATCGATAATATGTGAAAATAATTATGATATTTAAGTTTTAATTGTATATCGCTCGCGGACGAATGAATTTAATTATAAATTTTGTTTCGCCAACGAATAAACCGCATATTTAATTGAGTACACATGCAAAAACTGCGAATGACAGTTTTTTTTCTCTTTGTGGGATTGGAGAGTTTGAGGTAGAATAAAAAAAATGTGTGCTATGCATACAATGATTTTTGGATAGGATAGATCCGTAAAATCTCCGCAAGATCCGGATCCAAGCGTGCGTAAGCTGCCGTATGATGCATACATATATAATACGCACGCAAATTCGTTCTTCTTATTTCGCCTACTTTGATTCGCATGCTAAAGCAATACGGAATAACGAATGTATGTATCGTGCGGCTACGTACGCACGCTTGGATCCGGATCTTGCGGAGATCTTACGAATCTATTCTATCCAAAAATCATTGTATGGTGCTATGATTACGCAAGCAAGACAAGCTGATTAATCAGACCGAACAATGAGAGGCTTTTACATTTGATTGCATTTATATGGCAAGCATAATGCGGGCATATGTGTACAACTGCACGCAACTCAGTGCTTCATTTTTTTCATCTTCTGTTGAATTTATAATTAGATTAAATAGATTCCTCGATTCGTGAATAGCGTCCAAAATTAATTAAAATTTCATTTTTCATTAAGTTTGTATGTAATTTATTTGTGTGATGATGAATGTGCGCGTGCTTGACTGCATTTCATTTCGTTCAATCGAACACACACCATTTGAAACAAGATCCACTAATATAAATTGGAAAATAGACGCGTTGCTATCACTCTGTTCAGTGATTGCCTCAAGTTCATTGCATTTAATTATGGTGTTTTGAAATGTGATGCCATCGTTTGTCACACTTCTTAAATCTCGATTGCAATATTTTCGATCTCATTTTCATTTTCAATTTGTTTGTATTTGATTTTCACCGTTCGACTGCATAAAGCTTCTTTAAACTGTAATAAGAAAGTATTTGTTATCGTTCATCAGTTAAGCGAAGCATTTGATTATGCGCTATCTATTGAAAATAAAATACACACTTGATAAATCTACTAATTTCATGATTCACCTCGAATATTTAACGCTTAAAGCTCTCTGTGGGCTCACATAAAATCTGGCGAGTAATTCAATCATTCCGTTTTGATAACGGCGCCACAAATACGTAATTCTATCGTTACCAAATCCATGTGATTGGCATTCAAATCAACAAATAACAATATGAGGGCAAGGTAAATTTGAATTTAATTTGGTATATTTAATATTGAATGGAATGTGAATTGTAATTTGGAACTGAGCATACATAACATATACATATAAATATACAATGAGATAAAATGGATGATGATCCCATCCAGCCGCTGGATTCCAGCGTTTGGTGTTTGTTAAATTCGTTCAATGCACGCCGAATGAATGCCGTTCTCGGTTGTTTTTCGTGCTAGTTATTGGTTTGAACGCATTTTGCTTTTAAAAATTTACAGCAGTTGTTTCGTATGCATCCGTTCGATTATTGAACCATAAACATCTTTCAGCACTAGCACTGATGGTATCATCATCACTTGTGGTCGTTGCATTGTGAATAATGAGAACGAAAAAAAAATAACGACGAACCGAATGAAAATAAAATGGAAAATACGCTCTCATACGTACATTGTGTTAAAATATCGAAATCTATGACGTAGAATTGATACTGTGAAGTGTGAACGAGTTTTTGGTAACACTTGCATGTGTTATTGGCCCGTGACATGCGCTGGATCATCCGTCATTCTTGCCTGCCATACACGTATTTTTTTCATTTTTGGTTCAACATTTCGAATCGTTGCGTTGAACGAATGAGAGAAAATTGGTGGATAAACATGTCGACAATTCCATCAATGATTCATATATATGCATGATGACAATCACCGACTACACCATATATACCGTTAACTGATGCAAAACCAAAATTGTGTCCCTTATTAAAGTAAAACGAAAAACATAAACAGTCAAACATTTGGCTGAAATATCATCAATTTCATAAGTTTATTCGTATATGTATACAGAGGCCGCAACATTTCGGCTAAACACGAATATAACTTGGTACAACACTCACTGATTTTGGCAATGAATTTGATGGCGTACATTGTCGATGCTCATTTTTATGAACAACAAACAGAAAAAAAAAAATGCGTTTTGAATACACTAAAATGGTATCTGATATGTTTTGAATCCATAGAAATGGCATGGTGCTAATGTAAACGTTAAACGTTTTCGAGCGTTCAGACAGTTCAAAATGTTTTACCCTTCGTTTTTCGCACAGTCGAATTGAACGCTGGCAGCAATATATGATTTTTTTTTCCCGCTATTATACAAAAATACACCAGTCCAACCAATGGCAACAGCGAAGCAAAAGAGCGAACGAACGCATGAACGAAACGAGTTGAAGTGAGAAAATGTGTGGTAATTTTTATACATTTCAACAACCATATTCTCTATAAATTATACAGATGAATGTAGTTCACATGCCAAAATGTAGGGTAGCCAGAGAAGGAGAGAAAAGACAGTATGTACCCCCGTGTACACTGTACAGACACAAAATAATTCCAGTACGAATGAACGAACTGATGTGTAACCCAATTTTCTCCAGTTTCTAAAAATAGCTTTTTTGTATAGTTGTCGCATAGAGACGGTTCGTATCTTTTTATACACTAAGTGCTATTTTTAGCTCTTATATAGAATGGAACCATACGCAAGTGGAATGTGTAAAAGCACTACCACTGCTATCCCCCCAATGTTGAACATTCTCGACTGTATGAACTTGCGTGAGTGTATATAACGGGAATAACGTCATAAGTAAAAATGAGATTTCAGTTCGATGGAATTTTCATCATGTAACAACGCACAGCAGTGGCAGTTGTAGCAACAGAACATCATCATGACACTGGTGAATACAACAAAGATAAGGATGCAAGGGGATACCAGCAACAACATAACCATTGAGCACATCATATTTCTTTACTCTCTCTTTCTCTCCCTTTCTCTTGATTTCATCATATGTTACAACATTTAGGTATTTCATTTTGCAATGTATTTGCGCGTACATTGAAAGTTTGACCTTAACAGTCAACATTCGTTTATGCTGGAAAAATGGAAATTTGTGTGCGTAATGTCTTTTGCCTTTTTTCTCTTTCACTCTCTTGCGCTATATACATATTTTCTCTCTCCCTACTCCCTATTTTCGCGATCAAAGAAGCAAATTGACTAAAACTAACTGAACCAAAAAGAAAAAAGACATTTTAAGAGACAAGAATGAAAAACAGAAAGTGAAAGAAAGGGAGAATGCGAGAGCGAGAGAGATTGAGGGAAAGACGATAGACGATGTGATAAATGTGCTCCAATAAACAAACCTGATGAAGTTGACCAACAAGATGCAGAGTGAATGGTATGGTTTATACATTGTTTAGATCTCTTCAACGACCACTCTTCTCTTTTCTTTGCTATATAATAAAAGTACACATATTCTACATTATAATTAAATAGGAAACACTGCACCCTAATTATGCTAAGCAATAAGTATTAACAATGGTCTTAGTAGTTATGCCATAAAAAGCACAGTCTTTTTGGCATGCTACACACACTCTGGTTATCATCGTCTTCATCGCTCTTACAAGACGTTGATGCCATTTTTTGCGCGCAGTAACATTCTCAAGAAATAATGCAGTGAAAATGAAATGACGTAGAAAGTCGCGAGATTTGGATTCATATTCTCTAATATCTGCAAATTGCAGTTTTCAAATAACAATTAGTTTACATCAAAGCGGCTCTATTGAATATATTTCAAAGTAAGTTGTTTCTTTCATGTTGACCGAATATCGTTTGGTCCTTATATACTTACTTACATTGCTTACGTGCCGGGTTTGAGTGCACGCAATTATGCTTTGTAATTATTTTGTGCTATATAAATAGACTTTTTCTTCTCTTGTTCTGTTGACCGATATACTATTTGGCGTACATGAATCGTAACCCAACAGTTTCGAGTTTTTCAAGAAAAGATTACTGCTTTGCATTCACGAATGTTTGTTTGTCTTAAGTCTCTTTGCTGTTGTGTTGTGCATTGTGTTCGCATTTCTCATATTTCCAATTGAGCCGGAAGAAGAAGACTTTTTTTCGCTTAAAAGCTCGTCTTTTTCGAGACGATGGCGTTTAATGAAAATTTATACTCTTAATGTAATTTGGAATAATGCGAAATATGAGAATAAATTATTTACGTCTTTTTCTTGTTCTTGCGCATACTACAATATATACATACACTTAAATTATTCTTTTGCGCTCATTTTTCATACTTTCACTTCGTTCATTTGCCTTCGGTCATTACTTTTCGTTAGCCATTTTCGAGTGTTATGTACAGGTTAAATTGCATGCTAAAATACAACGAACAATTGGTCTGAAGTTTATTTATGCTTAGATGGTTGCAATTTGTTTTGGATAACCGCCTTTTTGCTTTGTATTCAGGATGCTTTCCAAAAAAAGGATCAATTGATGCTCCATCGCTTTTTGACTCCACTTATTTCACGCATATCGAGAAATGCCCTTCAAAAAAATAAAATAATGCCTCTTGACTGATCCTTGTTCCGCAATATAATTATCATTTAAAATAAATAAAATGTCGTGTAAATTTCCATTGAAAATCTACTTTTGAAAATATCAATCAATTTGGCTATGCTTTAGTGACGACTCATCGCTGATGAATGACATACATCGAACGATGAATAAGAAAAAGCGTGAAAAAAACGGCAAAAATTATTTGTAAATATGCTCTGAATATGTAAAGGTTATTAAGCGGGCTAACGAACGGTTTTCAATTTAAAACATATTTTTTGATGCAGTTTTCCAATGAAGATGTATTTGCTCAATTAATCTTATGAATAAATCAAGTGACACTTCAGCGAATTAAGTCGGTCAATGGGATTCAGTGAATAGACTGACCCTACAAATATATTAACACTATTTTAGTAATATTCACCATTCGCTACTATAGTATCATATGGACCCAGTCTGTGTCGGTTCGCTTAAATTGTGTACCGATCACCATGTGATATGATTGGCGTACAAAAATCTACATTGTGACTATTAATATACTCTGTCAAGAATGATTTAATATATCTCGGTAAGGTAATAACTGATTCACTGATGGAATTCCAAATTAATTGAATTAAAACTGTGGACGTCACATTAATGACATGTTTAAACATTGAAATATTAACAACAACGTACAGTGACGGTGACAACCTACAGTAGCAAAAATCAACTACAATAA